>NW_026056988.1:0-397074 GCF_023758075.1 Alternaria novae-zelandiae
ACCCTAACCCTAACCCTAACCCTAACCCTAACCCTAACCCTAACCCTAACCCTAACCTAACCCTAACCTAAGGCTTTTAGAATCTAGAAACTAGATATAATTAAAGTACTATAAACGAACAGGCTCTTAGAGTAACTATAAATTATTAGGTATATAACAAGAGCAACTATTATAAGTAGAACTACCTAACTCTCTAAGCGTATATAGATAAGAGCTAGCTTTACATAGATAAATAGAATATACTTTAGTAGAGTACGCTAGAGAACCTCTAGAGTTGTATTAATAACCTAGGCTAGAGACTATAGGCTAAGAGCATTTTAGCTAAGATTAAGTAATAATTTCTAAAGAAGAACATTAACTCTCTTATAGTTAACGCCTAGTTTAGTAACCTAAAGACTCTAATTAGTGTAGAGAATAACGCTATTTCTGTTTAGCTTATGCTAGACTCTACTAGAAGCCTCTAAGTAGATAACGTAGAATAGTTCTAGAAGCTTTTAAGTATCTTTACTAAAGATAAATTAGACTACTACCTACGTCTAGCAAATCTAAATTAATATAATAACACTATTATAGCTATAACTATTTCTAGAGTATTCTTAGAACCTAAGAAGGTAGTATCTTATAATTCTTCTAAGGTTTAGAAGAAGATAATACTACAAAGACCTAGTAATAATTACATCTCTTATCTCTAAGGTTATAAGAATAGAATAGAATACTCTTTAAGCTATTAGGCGCTAAATAAGAAGAGAGTTATCTAATTTAGTAAAGAAGATAATCTTATACAACTAGATAATAGAGTATCTAGAATACTATAAGAATAATTAGAACTAAAGCCTAAAATAACTAATAAGTAACTAAGAAAGCGTAAGATTATTAATAAGCTTAAGCCTAATATACAGGCTATAATCTATAGTATTCTAGACACTTTAATTCTCTTTTAGATTAGTACTCTTCTTAGTAATATACCTAAAGTCTATAAAACGCTATTTAACTCTAACTATACAAATAAGAAGCTAGATAAGTTTAAAGTTAATATTATTAAGACGTTAAGGTAACAGGCTAGATAAGAGAAGCTATAAGAAGAGAAAGAAGAATAGAAGTTTAATAAGCTCTTAGGCGCTAAGGTTAATATAATTACTCTTAGTACTTTCTCTAACTATGTACTAGTAGAAGTAGAAGCTAGTAGAGTAGTTAACTGCTACAGCCTAAAGGTAGAACACTAGACTAACTAGAAGATTAGCTATATACAATAGTATATTATTATAAATTAAGGCTAAGAGTATAACTCTAAAGACGTAGATTATAACTATCTAAGAAATAATTAAGTATATAACTAACTAATAGGTATTAAGCACTTATGTTAAGACTACCTAAAGGTCTCTATTAATATTAGAGGGAACTCTTTTCTCTGCCTCTTAGACTTAGGCGCTAAGCTAAACACTATTAAGAGAAAAGTAGCTAAGAGAGCTATATTACTAATTATATTACTACTAGGTAGTATAAAGGCTGCTTAGATAGTTACTATAAATAAAAGCATAGTAAGCTTTATAGATATTGTCTAGAGTATCTCTATTATTATAGAGTAGATTAAAGTCTAAATAAACTTCTTTATTATAGAATTCTATACTAATCTAATTATTCTAGATAACTCTTTTCTAACAGACGCTTAGGCGCGTATTAAGTATGTAACTAATAGATTAACGTACTATTATATCTTTAGCGCAGATAGCTAAGCTAATATAAGATTTATATATACTAGAAGTAATAAGCTTATAGCTTCTAGTTTTTATACTAGACTTATATTAGAAAAAGGTATAGAAGTGTAGTAGCTAGCGCTATACTCTAGCACGCAACTAAAGAGCTAGTAGACAGCGCAGCGTACGTGCATATAGAGGTAGTAGATATAATAATAGAGAAGATTAGAGATAGTAGACTAAATAGTAGTTAAATATCTATATAATCTATTAGTAAATAGGTTCTATAGAAGAAGCGTAGAGCCTCTAGAAAAGATCTAATAGCGTACTTATTAAGATTAAATAGTAAGTTAATAGGCCTTAGGCCTAATAGAAGCCTACTAATAAGAGATAATAAAAGTCTGTGTATTTTTAAGATAAGAGATATTAAAGAGTTATTAGTCTAACTTCTAAGTAATATTATAGAGATTATTAGTAACAAAGACACTATAAAATAGAGTAAGGTATTCTTCTAGGCAAAGAATCTAGCTAAGGTAGATAAAGGCCTTACACTAAAGATTAATATAGTTATAGTATTACGCAAACCTACGCGCCTACCTACTAAGTATATAGTAAGTTAGCTAAATAACGCTTAGATTAATAGAGCTTATAAGCGCAAAGGCGTTAAGATTAAACCTATTAATAACTCTAGCTAACTAACGCAATCTATTAAGAGGTAGTTAGACTAGAAGAAGAAGGTAGTAGTAAAGTAAGTACCTAATACTAATAGCTAATTAGCTCTATTTACTAAGTATTTTAAGCTATAATACACTATATTTCTCTAAGGTACTTAAATAATACCTAAACGCATTTTAGAGATAAAAATCTTATTAGAGTTATTACTAGTAGAGAAAGACATGCTCTTAGAGGTTCTCTACTAATAAGAAGTAGCACTAGCCTAGAACTTTAGAGAATCTAGAAGAGTTAGCAAAGACATTATCTCTCTAGTTATTATTAATATAGTACTATATTAAGCCTAGAGAGCTAACTAGTTTCTTATCTTAAGAAAGCTTTAGTAGGTTATAATTAATATAATTTAGAACTATATTAATAGAGGTATCTTAGAGTTATGCAAGAGCTAGTATTACAACCTATAGTTCTTAGTTACTAAGAAAGATAAGAGATATTGCCTAATTAATAACACTTAAAAACTTAATAGAGTTATAATTCGCGACACTAACCTACTACCTAATTCTAATAAGTTTTTAGAGAAATTTGTAGAATGCGTTATTATAAGTCTATTAGACTTCTTCTTAGAGTATAACTAAGTAGAACTACATAAGAACTTAAGAGATATAATAGCCTTTTTAATATTATTAGAACTTATATAATAGTGCACACTTCTAATAGATATAATAAACTCTCTAGCAGAGTTTATACGTATTATAATAAAGATTTGCAGAGACTATATCTCTAATAGGTGTATACTATATCTTAATAATATATACATTAAGAGGCTAAAGAAGCGCTATAGTAACTATAAGGTAGAACTAGATGTAAGGTAGTTTATTACTAAATACCTTTTAAATATTAATAAAGTGCTTATAGATATTAAGCGCGCAGGCGCAATAATATTAGGCTATAAGTCTAACTTCTACTACCTCTCTATAATTATTATTAGCTATTAAATTAATAAGTATAGCTACTACTCTAATAAGAAGAAGGTTAATAAGATTACGCGTTAGCTAGATTATTACAACGCTAAGAAAGTCTAAATGTTTCTTAGAATCTGCGTTTACTATAGAGTATAGGTACTAGATTTTGCTATTATTATAGTCTCTTTATTTAAGCTCTTCTATAAGAATATACTATTTAAATAGAGCCTAGAGTAGAAGTAGGTAATAGAATATCTTAAGGTAACTCTAACAACTACTCTAGCGCTAGTTTCTATTAATTACACTAAGCCTATCTAAAAGATTATTCTCGTAGTTAATAGTAGTAAGAAGAGTTAGAGTATAGTTATTATGCAGCTTAACCTAAATAGCTATTATTACCTAGTACGCTTTAAGAGTAGAGTTTAGTCTACTACTAAGAGAAATTAGAATTTAAGTAAGTATAAATATAAGGCTCTTCTACTTACTCTAAAGAAGTTTTAGTTCTATATCTATAGAGTAAACTTCTAAGTTAAGATAGATGCAAAGACGCTTATTACGTAACTCTAATAAAGTGTAATAGATCTCTCTAGAGCTCTAATTACTTAGTAGCTTACACTTCTTAATATATAGAAGTTTAATATTATCTATATAGCTAGTAAGAAGAATGTTATAGCTAATACTCTTTTAAGAATACTTAAGCTAGATAGCTAGAAGCTACTTAATAAACTTAAGAAAGATATAGAAGACTTTATTAATGCGTATCTAAATATAGTTTAGCTTATCTTTAGCAAAGCTCTAGCGTATATATATAGAATATACTAGATAGATCTTTCTTTTAATAATTAACTACTAGTAGACAGCTATAGTAATAAGTTATAAGTAATTATAGGCTAGCTTCTATTCTATAGAAGGCCTAAGTATATATCTACTACTAAGTTTTATAAGTTTAAGAAGAAAGCGCTCTAAATAACTATTAGAGAATAATATCTCTTTACAATTCTCTTAGAAGGCTAGCCTCTACAAAGAGTAGTTAACTTAATAGATAAGTAGTATAAGATTATTAGATCTCTCTATAATAAGTCTAGCTACTAAGGTAAGAAAGATATCTAGCGTAAGGTGTAGGCGCGCTACTATTAGAAAGAATAGTATAATTAAGTTAAACGCTATGTATAGTTCTACTCTAAGTACTAATTATATATATTAGTAATAGTTTAAGAAGAGCTTTAGCTTATAGAGCTACTAATAATACTATTTATATAGATTACTATTAACGTTATTTATATACTACCTAGCCGCAATAGTAAGAAGTTTCTTATTATTACCTAAGACTACCTTTCGCAATAGGTAGAAGCTAAGGCTTTAGCTAAGAATAACTTAAAAAGCGTTTAGAAGTTTCTACTATATAATATCTTTTATTAATAGAGTATTCTACTTAAGATATTAGCTAATAGAGGCTCTAAGAATAAAAGCCTTATTAAGAAACTTTAGAAGTAATAGAGAATTAATAGAGTTATTTTAAGTGCCTACTACTCTTAGAGGCAAGAACTTATTAAGTAAGAGTACGCGCCTATTATAGCTACTCTAAAGAAGCTTTCTAGTAACTAGGTAGATAACTTACCTAATATTCTATAGGCTAACTGCACTACTATTAAGTAATCTATAAACAAGATACTAGCGTACTTAGTCTTAGGCTAGTAGTATATCTTGCCTATTAAGCTATCTATTCTAACTTAGCAAACGCTTCTATAGAATAATATTTAGAATATACTTACTCTTCTTATAATATAAGCCTGCTAGTTTAACTATAGAGATAAATAATTTAAGAAGTCTATTAACTATACTATACGTCTTAGGTATAAGAATAAGAACTATTTTAACTAGTTAAGAGTTCTTTAGCTAAGTAAGCTTTCTCTAGATAATCTTATTCTATTAAGAGACTCTTTCTACAAAAACAACTAATCTATGCTTACTAAGTTTCTATCTAAGTAGAAGAGGCTATTTTGCATTAGTAGTGTTAATAAGAAAGGTTAGTATTAGTTAGAAGAGCTTAATAGCACCTCTTTCTAAAGTTATACACTAGAAAACTACCTAAAGGCCTTTTACTAGCGTATAGTAGTAGATCTTACTAAGATTAATAGGCTAGACTACGCTGTAGCTATATTCTCTACTAATAAAACTAATAATATAGATTAAGAAGTAAGTAGTAATAATAATAATAAGACGCCTAAATAGCCTACGTATAGCTAAGATATTCTAGATACTCTAGAGTTAACTAAAGTTTAAAGAAGCCTACAGCTAAGAGCTTAACTAGATAATCTATTAGTTAATATAGAAGAGAAACAAGATATAGAATAGGTATTATCTAGACCTTAGTAATTATTAGCAGTTATTCTAATAAAGAAGCTAGATTTTAACTAGAATAAGTATTAGGTATATATATTATAGGTATAGTTTTAAGTAGTTTTAGACATATATATATTAAACACTATAACTAAGCTCTAAACTACGTCTATAAATACATGTAGAGAATAGCTACTACTATTTTAGCTTATAACTAAGTAATATACCTACTTCTTACTCTTCTTCTTCTTCTTACTAGAGGTCTTCTAGACTAATAAGCCTTTAGACTTAGATAGAGTAAGAAATTTATTACTCTTATTATTATTAATATCTATAGCCTTAGTAGAAGGCGTAGTAGGCTTATAAGTGTAAAGAGTACGTATAGAGGTAGGTAGTAGTATAGATTTCTTTATCTTCTTAGTAGAGGTAGACTTTATAGTACTCTTAGAAGAAACGCGCTTACGCTTAGAAGATAGTAGAGCTAGAAGACTTTTTAGAGTAGCTATAGCCTTCTTTAGCTAAGTAAGCCTTAGCTTATAATTCTTCTTAGAGATACTCTAGCTATAGTTACTAATATCTAAGTTCTAGAACTTCTTAGTAGAATTATAGTTACTATTACTAACTAGCTTCTTAAGAGCACGTAGAGCCTAAACTATAGAACTCTTCTTATATAACTAAAGTGCGCTTAGGCTATTAGAGCTGTTAAGAGAGAAGAAAAGCTAGAATAATTAATAAGAGAGGCAGAATGCTATAGAAGGCTTATTAAGATCTACTAGCTTAGTAAATATAACCTTCTTACTAGAGAAGTTAGGCTAACCTAAGAATAAGTTAGCTATTATACTAATACTAAGAAAGTAGATATCTAAGAGGTAGTTAGAAACTTATAAGTAAAAGAGCACTAAGGTTCTGCGCTCTTTGCGTAGTAATTAGTGTAAGTTCTCTATAGTATTAGAAAGCTATTTAATATAACTAAGCAATATAACTTAAATAGAAGCTTTAAACTACGTTTGTAATAGCTATATATTTTGTTATATCTACTAAGCTCTTTATTCTTGCCTAAAGCTAACTTATACTTAATTGCGCTAATAAGATAATAGTATATAAGTATAGTAATAAGAGGCTTAAAGATAATTTGCTTATAGTTTATACTAAGAGAGAAGAACTTATAGAAAGATAAATAGTTCTTAAATACGTCTAGAGGCGCTAAATTAATTTTGCGCTTAATCTAAGGTTCTTTACTCTAAGTTAGAAAGTAAGCTACTATAAGAACTAGTTTAGCTAGAGTCTCTAAAGTGTTAAGATTAATAATATATCTATAGAGGTCTTTAATCTAGTTAATAGTAAAGTCTGCGCGTAACATGTGCATTACTATAAAGAAATATAATATTAGTAGAATATCTTTTAGAAAGTAAGAAAGAAAGATAGTAGACTTACTCTAGCTAATAATAGTATTAGAGGTAGAAATACGCTTTAGTAGCTTATGCAACTCTACTACCTAATTACTAAGAGCTCTAGGCACTAGACACTTTTTTGCAGGTAACTTAGAAAGAACTTTAGACTTAGAAGAGCTAGAGCTCTTAATAGAAGAGCTAAATTTCTTAATATTAGATAGAGTTTTATAGTAGTTAGGTAGTATAGTAGAGCGTAAAGTGTTCTTATCTATAATACTCTAAAGCGCCTAAGAGGCGCTTAGCGCGTAATTAAGGTTAAAATCTATTTACGTAATATCTAAGAACGTCTTAATATTAATCTACTCTTAAAAGCTAAGAAGAGATCTTTTATTATTAGAGGTAGAGAAGTTAAAGTTATTAAAAGGCTGCGCGTCTAGCTTATTAAGCTTATTAGCACTTATAGGTATAGGCTACGTAGTAATAGTAGCTAAATAGTTCTTAGCTGTAGGCTTAATAGTTATCTTATTAGTAGAAGTTAGCTTAGTAGTAGCAGCTTCTAGCGTAGTAATAGTAGACGCTTACTTAGGCGTAGCGCATAGAAAAGCTTATAGAGTAGTAGAGTAGGCGTTATTAAAGTTAGAGAAGATAATAGACACGCTCTTAACAAGAGGCTACTTAATAGTTTTACCTTTAGGTATAGTGTTAATAGAGCTAAAAGCTATAGTAAGAATGCGCGTAGAATAATAGTAGTAGTAGTAAAGTAAAGAGTAAGAAAAGGTAGAAGAGCGCGTAGAAGAGTATAAGGTAGTTAAAGCATAGAAAGAGTAGAAAGTAGTAATAGAGATATTATAGAAGAATTTACTTAATATATTTACTACCTAAAGAGCTATTAAGTCTATAGTAATAGATCTACTTTTCTTATAAGAACTACTACGCAACACTAGATTATAACACTAGAATTTTAAAGCTAGCTAGTATATAATAATACTCTTAGAATGTATTAGTAATATAAGAAGAATATTATAATACTATAATATAGAATGTAATGTATTTAGAGTAGTTAGAAATTTAACTAAAGGCTACTTAGCTAGAGCTATAGTAAAACTCTAACTAGACATCTTAAGTAGGCGCTTAGATTAGTATCTACTAATAAGAAAAGGCTCTTAGATAGGCTAGAGAATAGCTTTAAGAACTTTAGAAATAGATCTTAACTTTATAGAAGAATTATTTTAATTTAGAAAGATATTAGAAGATCTTCTATATAATTATAAAGGCTACTAAGGCTATTACTATTAGTACTTCTTAATTATAGCTTAGAATCTAGTATTATTACAATAGCTACTAAGAACCTAAGAATATTATAATAGAAAGATTATATCTAAATAATATTTAGAACCTAAGGCTAAAGAAGAAAAGACTTTCTTTCTTTTAAGTGTAGAAGAGAAGTAATATAGGTTTAGCTATTATAATATTATAGGCGTAAGAATATAAGGTAATAAGAGAAGACTTAGAAGTATATTATAATTTTATTTACTATAACTATAGAGTAGAACAAATAAACCTAAGAGTTAATTAGAGAGAAAAGAGACTAGAGAACTACCTACGCATAGAAGAGCTAGCAGAGCTAGAAGTTACAGAATTAGTAGAAGTTAAAGAAGAAATAGGCTTAGTAGTTCTAGTAGAAGTAGTAATAGAAGTAGTAATAGTAGAAGCCTTAGACTTAATAACATTATTACTAATAGTATTAGCCTTATTAGCGATAGCCTTCTTAGGCTTAGGCTGCTTACAAGATTAACTATAACCTCTACCTAGAACCTAGATAGAAGAAGAAGTAGCATAGAGAGCGTAATAATAAGGTTTTCTAGTTAGTATAATAGGCTTAAGAACACTAGTAGCTAAACTACTATTAGGTCTAATAGAAAGCGCAGCGTCTAGAGTAGACTAGCTAGTAGATAGATTAGACTTCTTAGGTTAGCTCTAACTTTTAGAGATAGTTAATCTAGACTTATTATTACTTTTACTAAGAATCTTTAAGTATAGTAATAATAATTAAATATAAGGCGCGCTAGTAGAAGTAGAAGTAGCTTTAGTATTAGAAGCCTTTTTAGGCGAATTGTAGCTAAGATTCTTTAGGCTTAGTTAGAAAGCTAAGTTGTAACTAGCGTTAATATTACTTAAATAGTATCTATACTAAGTAGCTATACTATTACTAGTCTAGGTAAATAAGGCCTTATTACTTTCTTTAGATATAGTAGTTAGCTTCTTACTAGCCTTAAGACAAGTAAGAACGCTCTTAGAGAAACTAGCAATTATATTAGAAGTAACTATAGACTTAGCGGCTATAGTAGACTTAAGGCTATACTTTACTACTTAGATCTCTAGAAGAATATATTAGTAAAGATACTAGAAATAAGAAAGTAAGTGTCTAAAGAATAGTTAGCAACTTACTACAAAAAGAGCAGACCTAATAATTACTATACTTTAAGTAATTAGTGTAAACTCTACTCTTTATTAGCTAGCTATTAATATAGACCTAGATACACTAGCTAAACATCTTTCTATAATTTAACAACGTACACTAACTATAGATAATAATTTTAATAAAAGAATTCTTAACTAAAGAGTTAATTATACTAACTAACTTAGCGCTAAAATAATAAGATAGTATAAGCGCCTCTATATTAGAGTTAAATAGCTAGTACGCAGACTTATTATCTAACTAAAAGAATTTACTAATAGTTATTTCTAGATTAGCTAAGTAGAAGTTACTATAAGCGTTAACCTATATATTAGACTAATAGCTTTTCTAATTAGTAGCTAGAATAGATAGAGAAGGCCTAAGTATGTATTCTACGCTTTGTAAGGTATATAAGTAATCTTATATATCTATAGTAAAGCTAAGAGTAATAATATAGGCTTACTAGTTAGTTACTAATAAAGTAGAAAATATTAGAATAATATTTAGTTAAAAAGCTCTAGAGAAGAGAAAAGACTTACGCTAGATAATATACTAATTATAACTAGAGTTAGAAGTTTTATACTTATATAACTTCGCTATACATATACTACGCCTACTTTCTTTAATAGCTTTAGTTAGAGTAAAGATAAAAAGGCGTAGAGACTTACTCTAGTTCTTCTACTTCTTAGAAAGGCGAGACGTAGGCGTCTAAAGAGCTTTTATTAGAGCTAAGTTAGGCTAAGAAGAGCTAGTAGAGTTAATATTATAGATAGAGGAGAGTAGTAAAGTAGTATTAGGTACGTTAGTTATAATAGTATTAGTTTAGCTAATACTAGCGCTAGTCTTAGCTTTAATTAAGAGCACAGTCTTAGATAGAGTAGGTAGAGTAGGTTTAGCTAACAGCTATTTAGGCGCACGCGAAGGTTAGAACAACAGCGTAGTATTATTACTAGTACTCTTAGTTATAGGCTAAGTAGTAATAGTAGTAGAATTATCTATAGTCTTAGGCTTAATAGTTATTTTATTAGCAAGAGTTAGCTTAGAAAGCATAAGCGCGTGCGTAGTAATAGTAGTAGCTTACTTAGCTATAGTAGGCTTAAGAGCGTATATAGTAGTAGAGGTAGTAGAGCTATTATTAGCCTTAGATATAATAGCTAGCTTAGTAGTAAGCTCTTAAGTGTAGAAAGTAGATATAGTAACTAGTATAGTATCTACAGCAGCTAACTTGCCTTTAGAGCGCTTAGATAAAGCTATAGTAGAGAAAAAAGGTTAAGGCAAAGTAGAGTAGAAGAAGAGAAGAAGATAGAGAGAGAATAGCAAAAGGCTACGCGCGTAAAAGTAGAGTTAAGAGTAGTAATTACTATACGCGAGAAGAAAAGTTATAATATTATTATTTTAATAGCCTAGTTACTAAGCGCTAAAAAGCTCTTAGGTAAAAAAGTAGAGTAACTAGTATATAGGTTCTAATAGTAGTGTAGTATGTGCAAACTTTCTAGAATATCTCTATAGATACACTAGTAATATACTAGAGATAATAGAATATCTATTAGAGAAAAGGCTAATATTATAGAGAGTTAAGCGCTAGATAGATAAGTACTATAGAAAAGTAAAGATTAAACCTAAAGAAGACATAGATCTAAGCCTAAGAGATTATTAGCTACTAATATTAAAAGTAATTAAAATAAGGTTTAGAATATACTAGAGAAATAAAGAAAGAGGCTATAGGCTAGTAGAAGAGATTAAATTAAAATAAGAAGAGTAATAGAGAGAGATGTACTAGAATAGAAATAGCCTAAAGAGATTTTATATTTAGATTTCTAGATAGAAGTTTAGCGTATAGTATATTTAGATTAAGTAGATAGAATCTAGTAATATAATAGGTAGAAGAGAATATCTAAGAGCTATTCTCTCTTTTATACTTAAGAAGAAGAGAAGGCCTTCTTCTTAAGTATAGAAGAGATGTAGTAGTAAAACTAGTAATATAATAATAGGCTAAATAGCTATTAGGCTTAAGAGTTAGTGCGCTAGAGAAAGCTAGGTCTAAACAGCGTTTAGACAAGAAAAAAAAATACATAATATAATTAACTATATTAAGTACCTATTCTAATAGAGATACTTCTAATCTCTCTACTATAGCAGAATTCTAGTTTTAAGAGAAGTACTTATAGATTTAAAGTATTATAACTAAGAAGCTATTTAATAGCTAGTTTAGTGCACTAATAGTAAACTTATTTAATATAGCTGTAGTTAGGTCTATATTAGAGAGTAGTGCTAATAGTAGTTATAAGGTTTGTAGAGTAGTTGCTGTTATAGTTAAATAATAATAGTAGTAGAGCAGAATTTAATAAGAGTGTAGAGTAGAGAGAAAGAGAGAAAGAGAGAGAAGAATAATAAGAAGACTATTAATATACTAAGACGCTAGTGCTTTTGTACTTATATAACTATTTATTTACTATTATAGAGATAATACGTGCGTAGTTTTACTTTACTAGTACGTTTTAGAATATAAAGAGTAGGTACTAGCTAGGTAACTATGTACATAACGTACTACGTAACTATATAAAGAATATTTATACTTATATAAATTTACTTAGGTAGACTATAAAGAGGTAGCCTAGAATTTACTAATACTCTGTAAGCAAATACACTTAACTAGAAGTTTAACTTTAGATTTTACTATCTTATTATATAACTATAGAATTAACTATATAAACTATAACCTTCTCTAAAATTTTACTACTATCTCTCTATTTCTTAAAATTTTACTACTATTTCTTAAAATCCTGCTACTATACTAATAGCTAAAGTTATAGTTATTAGCACTATCTAAGACTGCGTTAACATTATAACTATCTTCTATCTCTACGTCTCTATCTTCTATCTACTTATTCTTCTTTCTTAGCTTAATAACTCTCTATAAAGGCCTTATTTTAGCTTCTCTATATACCTAAGAGCTAAAGTTTATCTTTTTAGTAGCCTCTACGTAGATATTCTTAATTTTCTTAGTCTTCTTCTTATTAGACCTAAACTCTACTACTTAGAGGTGCTTATGCTACGCCTTCTTACGTTAAAGCTGCTTATTCTCTATAGCCTAGAGAAGTAGATTAGCTTAGTAGTTAACTTCTACGTCTTAGACCTCTAACTTATTAAAGTGTTAGTAGACTAGTAGGCCTAGTAGGCTAATTTCTAGGTTATTAAAATTAGTACCTATAAGAGCCTAATTACTTTTAATCTCTAGGTTCTTCTTTAGCGTATTGCGCGCTAGAAGCTTTAACTCTACCTTCTAGTATAGGTTCTTTCTAACTAATATACTACTATTCTCTTCTATAGTAGAGCTATAGAGAATAACTATAGTTGTGTTATAGAGCGTAAGTAGAAAGTTAGTTAGAGATAGCTTCTTGTACTAGTTAAGCATATAGGCGTAGTCTAGGTTTAACTTATATATAATCTTTCTATCTTTAGTTAAGTAGAAGCTCTTTAGCACTTTTACTAATATTCTATTACTTTTATTATCTTCTTTATTATCTAATATTTTAAAGACTTAGGCGAGCTTCTCTATATTAATATTTATAGTAACTACTAGAAGTTATTACTTAATTACCTTTATTAGAGTTGTTGCGTTAAACAAGTATAGATTAAATACCTTAGCAATAACGTAATAGTTCTCTTGCCTAATATAGACAACACAGCTATAGTATTAATAGTAGATAGTATCTAACGTAGCTAGTTCTAGAAAGATGCACTTATTATATACTACCTAATAGTTTATTTCTATACTCTTATTTTAAGATATATATAACACTTTAATCTTTTTATTATAGTTCTCTAGTAATAGTCTACTACTATAGTGCTTAGCTAGTAGCTTCTAAAACGTCTTAATAATCTTGCTCTAAGTAGATAAAGAGTAGTGTAATAATAAGGCCTATAATTAAATACCTATAAGGTTTAAGATTAAGTTTATAATCTCTTGTTTAGTTAGATAACTACACTAAACAATAACTTTCTTGCTATAATAGGTTACCTAGTCTATAAGTAACGTAAGTATAATACAAATTCTCTCTAATTAGGCTATAAAGTAGTATAGAACGATGCTAGTAGAATAATTAGGTATAGTATAGATACTACTCTTATACTCTGTTAGAAATAGGCTCTAATAGCTATTACCGCATACACTAGTAATATAGATATTTACTAGTAGCTTCTATAGGTAGTTAAGATACTTATTATTATTATATAGAGTATAGTATTTCTTATTAATTTCTATATTATTCTTTATATTATAGATTATATCTATAAAGAATAGTAGATAGTAAAAAGACGCTAGGTTTAATATACGTTAATGCTTACTATTTATAAGTAGGTTATTATTATTAGGTAGTATATTCTTATTCTAGTAATAGAGCTTCTTTATATAGGCTAGAGCCTTAGCGTTCTAAACCTCTTAGGTAATAGTTATATTAAGAATATTAATGTAGATAGGTACACTAAGTAGTATAAGAGCCTGTATAGAGTAAATATTACTACTAGAATAAGTTTTATAGAATAACTAGTAAGTGTAGTAAATTAATAGGCTCTTTAGCGCTATTCTAATAATATAGTCTTACTAAATAGCGTCTTTATAGTAATTAAAGTAGATACTATATATAGTAGTAGTGCTTATAAAGAGCTTATTATAAGAGCTAGCGTTAACGTAGTAAGAGTTATTAATTAATCTATCTAGTATACTCTATTAAGCCTTCTTATTTAGCTCTAGGTTCTACATAACTTTAAGCATAGATAAGAGCTTCTTCTCTTTCTACAGCACTAGAGTTGCAGTTAATAGAATATAGAAGTTAGCTACTAGCTAGTAGATAGTAACCTAGATATTAATATTTTACTTTCTAATATTATAAGCTTTGTCTATAATAACAACATCTACGTAACTCTTAAGCAAACGCTTCTAATTAGTAGATAGGCAAGATAATATACTTATAGCACTCTTAGTTATAATATAGTTTAGACCTAGATAATTATAGGCGTAGTTAGTAGCAGCGCTAGGTCTATAGCGTATAGTAAGTATCTCTTTACTTATAATAATAATTATGTTAGCTTTAATAATATTATTATTATTAAAGATTTTATAATAGAACGTAAGTAGGCTTATAAGAACCTTAACACTACTAGGTAGTACGCTATCTTTCTTACGATTGCTATAGTATATATAGATTATAAAGTTTATAGAGAACTTTACAGCGTTATTAGTAGCCTACTCTAGTAAATAAGTATCTATAACCTAGAACTTAATCTTAGGTAGGCAAGTTATTATATAGAAGAATAAACTAGTCTAGTTCTTATATTTATAGTAGTTATTTTAGTTAAACTAACGTTTATTAATAAGCTGTATTATTAGTTAGTAGAGTAACTTAACTATAATAGTCTAGGTAATTATAAATAGAATAGAACAAGTAGAGTACTACGCGTGTAACTATAATGTATAGTCTAATACTATAACTAGAGAAAGAGAGAGAGAATATAGGTAGTTCTTAGGTTCTAATATATAAGTACTTAGCTTATTCTAGTTATTAGGCTAGATTTAGCTAGGTGCTTATAAAGAATACTAAGTAAATAGAATAGAGAATAATAAGAGAAAAGAAGAGAATTTACTTACTAATAAGATAGTACCTAACGTACTAATAGTTTTCTTAATACTAGTTGCGTCTGCGTAGGTTTTGCTAGTTTTACTTATACTAGTTATAATACGTTTTTAAGTAGCTATAGTACACTTATAGATAAAAAGAACCTATAGCTATAATAATAACCTTTTACTCTAACTAGGTAGAGTAGAGTAGAACTAGTAGGCAATGTATAGCTTACTAAGCGCGTTATAGAAAGTCTCTATTAGAATTATACTCTTTGTAAACGTACTTAATAATATAGTCTACTACTTGCGCTACTCTTTATTATCTATATTAATTAGTACTAACGTCTTATTTACGTATATAGTAAGACTATCTTCTACTTTATATATAATAGAGTTATAGACGTTTGCTAAATTCTACTTCTCTAGTATATTACTCTATTATATTAGACTCTGTAGATAAGTGTAGTGTTGCAAATATCTAGTTAGATAGTAGAGAAGTTTATAGCGCTAAGCTACAACGTAGTTAGCTAGAAATATACTACTAATAATAGCGTTCTTATTATTTACTAGATTAATCTCTTTATTATTTATTATTGCTAAATATTTTTTTAAAAAGATATTAGTCTTAGTAATAACCTTTAGGTACTTATAGTAGGCCTTAGTAGCTATTAGATTAGACGCGTATAGCTCTTAGAGATAGTGTATAACTAATTCTAACGTATTATTCTTTAGATTAATGTAGCCTTAGTCTTTCTAATTAACCTCTACGTTAACGTCTATATCTAAAAGATATTTACTTCTAATAATATATACTGTACTATTTACTTCTTAGACAAAGTGTTACTAATAAGAGTTTAGTAGAGTGTTATTACCTATACTTCTGCGTAAGTTAGCTACACTAGTTCTTATTAAAGCCTCTATATTATTATTATTAGGCTCTTCTTTATTATTATTAAGCTCTTCTTTATTATTATTAGGCTCTTCTTTAGTGTTATTATTAGGCTCTTCTTTAGCGTTAGCGTCTTACATCTTAACATTACTACTTCTATCTCTTACCTTACTCTTGCTCTTAACATCTACCTTCTACTACTATACTACTTTCTTTAGTTTTTGTAAATTTACCTTTAATCTATTCTTAGTAGCTTACTATACCTCTATATAATACTTATTAAAGAGAAGATAAACTATATACACTTAGTTATTGTATAGGTAATATAAAATAGCGCTAAAAGTAAATAACATAGAATCTCTATTATTAAAGAGAATTCTATATATAATATAAATAAAGTGCGCTATCTATTATAAAGAGCTCTAGCTATTTATATAGCTTGCGTTAGCGTTAGTAATAGAGTTCTATAAGTAGCTATTCTTTAAAAGCGCGTCTTCTAGCACTATAACTACTAATAGAAACTAGAGAAATATAGACTTGTTGTCTTCTAGAAGTCTAGTCTTAATATACTTCTATATATCTACTTAGGTAGTAGTAAATATAGGCTTAGCTTTATTAATATAGGCCTTAAAAGCCTTCTTATTAGTATAACTAAAAAAAGGTATAAGACTCTAATAGAAATTATATAGACGTCTTTCTTTAAACTTTTATAGTATAGTAATCTAGGTCTAGATAGACGTAAATAAAGAATGCGTTAAACGCGTTACTAATAGGTCTAGCGTATCTACCTTATAGTTATAGAATGTATTATTAATAGAGAGCTACGTAAAGAAGCCTATAATTACTATTTATTTAGTTATAGTTATAGTTTAGAGTACTGCGTTAGTATGCGTTTATAGAGAGGCGGGTATTAATAGATATATATATACTATATTAGGTGCGTAGTAGAGGCCTATAGAAATATCTAGTATAACTTTATTACGTAAAGTAGTTTCTAGTAGCTATATAATAAATTATAGTTAGCGTAGTGTATTAGAGAGCTAGGTAATTCTAGTTAATAACGTACTAGTGCTTCTTCTACTATAAGAATAAAGCTTAGTAAAAGTCTTCTAGATAATTCTAGTGTAGAAACTAGACTTAACTAGGTTCTAGTATAACTATGTATTAAAGAAATTAGTTATAGGCTTAATAAATAACTTAGGTAATTAGCTCTAAACGCATAGTAAATCTAAATTATAAAATCTATATTATAAACTCTACTAGCACTACCTCTAGCCTTCTTATAGTAGCCTATACTTAGTCTTAGTTCTCTTACTTATACTATAGTATAGCAGGTATTTCTAGCTATAGGCTGTTCTATAGTTAGATTTTAAGTATTAGTAGTTTTTTAGTCTAATTTAGTTGTTTAGTGTTAGTTTAGATAGTTTCTACGTTAATATTATTATATTACGTAGAGTAAATAAGAGAGAGAAGGTATAAGAGAGTAGAATTACAAAAGATATTACTCTCGCTACCTCTAGGTCTTAGCGCGCTAGTATAGCGCTAGGCTTTAATCTTATCTAATTAGGCTAGAATAGATTATATAATTGCGTTTATTATTACGTATTTCTCTTTTTACTTAGTATTAGCTTACTCTATTATGTTTTTATAAAACTAGATTTATCTACTCTCTTATAGGTGTATATATAGACTAGATTATCTTATATTAGGCTTTTAGTTTATATCTATTCTACTTACAGAGTTCTAGCGATTTATAGGTAGTAGACTTCTATAGTATTAGAGGTTGCGTAGATTACCTTAAGTAACGTCTTAGAGATTATTACACTAGTAGTAAAGATTTTAAAGTATATATATAGAATTATCTAGTCTCTTATAGTAGCTATATAAACACTTTATTTTATAGATTCTTATTATCTATAGATAAGAGCGTGTTAGGCCTATAACTATAAAGAAAGAATATCTATATAATCTAGTTAACTTTAAGTACTAGTTAATTAGCTTTAAAGTTATCTTTATACAGCTCTATATATATAAAATAGTTACGTATATCTATGTCTTTATCTCTATTAAACATTAGTTATATCTTTTTAATTCTTTCTTTCTATTACACACAGGTATTAGAACATTTTAACTATAGTATAATAAAGGTATCTAGAATTACATTTCTATTAATATATAGAATACTCTTGTCTAGCATCTATAGTGTCTAACTAGTTCTATTAGAGCTCTATTAGAGGCAGTAGTTACATAGTATAAGGCAGAACTAATACATGCCTTTACTAAACCTCTTTCTTATCTTTATTTTACGCTAGTTATTAATAAGTCTTCTAATAAATCTATAATTATATAAGGTATAGTTATAATTAAAGAAATATCTTTCTACAAAGTATACTACGTAATAATTTATCTAAAAATTTTATGTAGTAGAAAGCTCTTTAAAGAAAAGTTTACTATATTTAGTAATTTTATTACTATACGTATTAGCGTAGAAGTTAAGTTACTAGTTCTGTTTTACTAATATATAGAACACGTCTAGCTTCTATCTAGTAGAAAAGAGAGATAGTGTTAGTAGTAGTAGAGAGTTAACGTGTCTTTTCTTATAAGGTATTTTAATAGAGTCTATAGAAGTAGTAGAGAACTCTATAGACTATAGATAGTAATAGAGAAAAGTACAGCTAGGTATAGAGCGTAATAATAGTATTCTATACACTAGAGAAGAAGCTATATTAAATTAGAGGGTGTATTGCGCGTTAGATATAGAAAGAGACTATAGAGTTTAGTTCTATATAGAGGTATAAACTATAGTTCTATCTAGCGTAGTAGCGTTAAAGCTATCTTATAGTGTACACTTACTACGTTATACGTATATATTATAATACTCTTCTTTATCTCTATATATAAGGTAGGTTTTATTACTATTAAAGTACTACGCAAGAACTTATTATCTATATACAGAATAAGCTGTATTAAGCTATATAAACTAGTTAACTATAGCGTAGTAGTATTATAGAGCTTTCTTATAATAAAAGTTAGGTAACTATACTAAGATAAGTACCTATGTAAAATAGCGCTGTCTATCTCTACTCTTACGCTCTAGTTCTTGCACTAGGTTAATAAGATAGTTAGAAAGAGTTACCTATAGAACGCTATTAATATTAGAAATATAAATACTAACTAAGAACGTAGTTATTATAATAAGTATACCTATACTATAAGAAGAGAAGCTTATCTAGAAAGCCTTATAGTCTTCTATATCTATTTACCTATAATATACTACGTAGTTTAACGCTATACCTAGATTATTTACTATTTTAATAAAGAGTATATAGATAAGAAGCTTCTTAGCCTAGGTTGCTTTAGTTTAAATATAGCTAGTAAGAAATTTAGTCTCTTTACCTTCTATTATTATAAGGTAACGCACTTACTAAGCTAGATTTATCTAATTAGTTAGTGTATAGAAGAGAATAGTGTCTATTAGTAGAGAAAGTAACTAGAAAAACTTAACTTTCTATTTAACTAGTATTGTCGCTAATAGAAGAGTAAGGTAAACGCTAAATCTTACTATCTTTTGTAATTTACCTAGGTAAAGTTAGTACGTGTAATTATTTAAGAGTATAAAATAAATCTTATCTAGTATAATACGTTCTAAGTTACTATAACTATTTAGGCGTTACACTATTTCTATAAAGAAGAGTTTAGCGAGTGCCTCTAGTATCGCTAGAATAATAGACGTAGATTAGTTATAGTGTCTATCTTTCTAAATACTAGTATAGATATAGTAGGCCTTATAGTATATAGTAATGTCTTGTTATAATACAGCGAGCGGAATAATAATAATACTTTACTAGTAGTTATAGTAATAGTAAGAAAGAAGAAATACTAGGCTTTTATCTACCTCTATACTAGTAATATACGTAATAATAGTATTACTACGCATAATAGCTTTAATAACGTCTTCTTGTTTTAGGCAAAATATAGCCTTTTTACTAAAGTTTTTACGTAATAGGCTCTTATAGTTATACTAAATACACTATTATAGATTATTAGTTAGAGTAGAAGGTAGCTAAGTAGAGTAGCTATCTTTACTCTCTTACTTAAACTCTAAGGCAGAGTACTATTTAACAAAGACCTTAAATTAAGATTTTATACATTTAAATTTCTTTTAGAATATAGTAATAATAGTCTAACTATAGATAGTAGTTTCTATTCTAGTAGAGTAGCCTACCTATATTTTGTATTCTTCTACGTCTGTAGTACTTACTATTTTATTAATCTCTTCTAGCGCAAGCTTCTAGAGTATACGCTTATCTATATTAAACTTCTATCTAAATATAATAATAAGATACTACATTATATTAATACTAATACAGTACTCTATCTACTTCTTAGTAACCTTAATAATAACACTAGATAGACGCTAAAAGTTAGTTAGTTACTAACTATCTTTATTAGCCTAAAGAAGACTACTAGTAGTCTAGAGAAGATATAGTTCTTTAAAACTAGTTAGTGCTGTATACTAGAGAAGAATATAGAAGAGTTAAATAAGCTAAAGATACTACACTAATAAGCTACTAATAGAGTAGAGAAGAAACTAATATATAATCTTAATAGTCTTATCTATATTATACTCTTTATAGTACTATAGTATAATAGTAATAAGTCTATTATATAAAAAGATATTACAAAGTTCTCTATTACCTAGATTTTTGTAGTATATACTAAGTAGTTCTATACCTTACGCTAGCTAGCTACTAGTAGTATATATAAGAGTAAGAAGAAGGTCTAGAAACCTCTAAACGCTATTTAAGTAAGCTTTAATCTAGGTAGCGTTCTAAGAATTATTAAGAAGAATGTTCTTGCGCTAAGTGTAAATAGAGTCTAATAGTTATTTATAGATAAAGGCGGATTATAACACTAAAGTAGGTAATTTAGAATTAAATAGTCTAAATTCTATATTATAGTTACTTAGGTTTTTAATAATGTTATTCTATAGAATAGATAGTATAGACCTCTAGTCTAGTATAAGTATAAGCTTATATATAAGAGTAGTAGCCTCTTTATATACGTTATAGACTATAGATATATACTTAGAGAGTATTATATAGATACTACGAAAAGTTATAGTATTGCTATTCTAGTTTATAAAGGCGTTAAGGTTCTCTCTATATTAGAAGTAGCTTAGGTACTAAGTAGTGTTAATAAGCTAATATATAGAGGTTTAGTACTTCTACATTAGATAGTTATAGATCTAGTTCTTAAAAAAGTCTATAGCGTTCTAGTTACTATAATTATCTCTATAGCTTTAAGCTATAATAGTCTTACTCTCTTAGGTTAATAGGTATATTTTACTCTTATTAATAGCACTATCTACGTTTACTTCTTTCTATACTAGGTAAGATATAGTAAATAATTCTCTAAACTTTTAAATGCTAGCTAGGTAAACTATCTTCTTTAGCGCGCTAATATCTATAGTAAAGTTATATACTTTACGCAGTCTCTAACACTTCTAGAAAATATATTAGAAGCTAGTAGTAATAATAAGTAGATGCTTAAACTTGTTCTAGAGAGATATATATTTAATAAGAATTAGCTAGAATTTATAGCATTATTATTCTATAGCTTCTAGATTAGTATAGTTATATCTTGCGTTAAGTAAGAGAAAGACTCTATAGTAGCTGTCTAGTTGCTTAACTACGCGCTTCTACGCCTATTATTATATAGCAGATAGTATAAGCTAGCTAGAACTAGGCTTCTTAGATACTAGTACCTAGAATAAAAAGATAAAGATCTTTTGTAGAGAAAGAGCGTATTAAAGTAACTTATTCTAGTACGCCTTAAGTAGGTATATAGGTATATATTACTTATTCTCTTATATTATATAGATATAGGCGTAGCGTAATACTTTAGTTATTAAATTCTACTAGATATGCACTATACTCTTAACTATATTATATAGATAGAAGAGAGATAGCTTAGTTACCTACGTTAGCGTATTAGTTAAAGTATACGCCTCTTTCTAAGTCTATAGTAGTATCTTAAGAAAGCATATATAGAATAGCTATAGGCTAGTTTATATAGTTAGCGCTAAGAGTATAGCTATAAGCTAGGCTTAACATTCTTTCTTTACTTATACCTCTACTTTCTATAGTTATTCTTCTATATTATAGAGTGCGCTATTATTATAACTTAGTAGAGCTATAAGTAGTAGCTTAATATACTATAGCTAGATACCTAGAAAGGTATATTTATTGTTACGTTTGTTTGCGTTAGAAGTAGAACTATACGCCTATATTAGTAGAGGCTTATCTCTAGTGTAAGTAAAGCGTGTTACTTTAAAGAAGCGTTATATAGTAGTATTAGTGTCTATAGATACGCCTCTAAAATAGCGTTAAGTAGATATAGTTTACGTATACTCTTGTAGTAGAGAAGTACTCTAGATTTTACTAGCTATATAAATACTATAGGCCTTTTACAAGTGCTTCTTTATATTCTTATTAGTACTTTTTTAGGTAGTAATGTACTTGTATATACTATATATACAGCTCTTATATATAGAGAGATACTTAATTTATAAAAGTAGCTATCTATTAGACTAGATAAAAGAGAACTTATTATAATTAGCTTTTAATAGGTGTAATACTTTAAGAGTAAGAGCTTCTACTTACATACTAGCACGTTGCTTTACCTTAACGTTATAACTATAATACTTATTAAGATAGGCCTTAACACTACGTAGTAGCATAACTTTTAGATAAAAAAGGTAGATAAGAATACTATAGTTAGTATTTAAGATAAATATATTAAGTAGAGTAGATATAATATAACGCTAGTGTAAATAGGTAGAGAGGTTAGGTAATAATATTATAGTAAAATATGTTAGAGGCTATTATTAAGAAGAGAATAAAGTCTTTTAATCTATATAGAGAGAGAAACTAGCTGTAAAGTAGTGTAATAAAGCTGTTCTATTATACTCTAAGAACGCGTAGAGTAGACGCTCTTTTATCTAAGTTATAGAAAATTATACTACTATTAGTAGCTCTGTTGCTTTAGTCTATATATAGTTAGAAACACTAGCTAAATTAATTTTGTATATTAAGTAGCGCTTAGGTTATTAGAGGCTAGGCATTCTAAAATCTAAGCTCTAGCGTTCTTAGCGTTCTTAGCGTTGCCTATACTATAGACACTAGGTAACATCTTATACTTAATAGTATACACTATCTCTATTACGTATACGTATACTAACTAATATAGCTATATAGCTATAGAAGCTTAATCTTATTCTAGTCTCTATTAATAAAGATAATAATATTAGTTTACTAGTCTAAAACGCTTTTATAATGTTAGAACTTTATATAGTAGTATTCTACGTTCTGCTAGATATAGTAGAGCCTATCTAGGCCTTTCTCGCACGCTCTCTAGACAATATAATCTACTAGATCTATTAATAAGTTAGTAAGAAATAACTCTTAAAGTATATTTAGTAGGTTTATAATAATTCTTAAGTAGACATAGAATACGCTTCTACTAATCTAACTAATAAAAACTATAAGCGTCTCTCTAAGCGCGTACGCAAGAAAATAACTATAAAATAAGTAAATAAGTACCTAAAGAATTAACTAGATTATGCGTTAGTAGAAATAGTAGTAAATTTCTAGAATATAGTTACTGCAAAAATAAATAAGATTACGTATTCTAATTATAAGCTTAAGTACTAGAATATAGCTAAGATATTTAAGCGTATAGGTATTAGTAAGATAGCTAAAATAATTAACTATATAAAGGTAGTTGCTATAGTTAACTATTTACAAGAATAGAAGGTAGTTCTAGGTACGTAGAGGTAGTTATATTAAGAAGGTTTCTGTTTATTTATAACTATAGAGTTAACTAGATATAATATTATAGAAGACATAACTACTAGAGTAGAAGATATAACTACTAGACTAAGTAATAATATAGACATAGTTTCTAATACATAAAATAACTAGCTAGTGTTATTCTAGGCTAACGTAGGTAGAATATTAACTAACGTACTAACTACAAGTAAAGTTAAAGAAATCTAGAGATTAGTTATAACTATACAAAAGAGAGAAACTATAGATATACTTAGTAATATGCAGCATCGCTAGAATATATTAATACTCTACGCTAAATATAAACGTCTAGAATATCTTTTACGTAGTAGAATTAATCTAAAAAGTATATAAGAGTAGAGTATAGTAATAGTAGCGTAAGAGTAGCTATTTGCTAAGATTAGTAGCGTTATACTTTGTACATAGAATAGATAGTTAGAATATAAAAAGTAATAGTTTATACTCTAAGAGAGATTTAGAGTAGAAATCTTTACTTTACTACTAAGAGGTAGAGTGCTAAATTTATTTATTAAATAGAGACTAATTACGCGTCTATAGAACTAGATAAATATAGTTATAATCTATAATAGTAATACTATAGAGATAGTAAAGGTTATAAAACTAATCTTTATAAGTTATATAAGAGCAGAGTCTCTACTAATATAACTTCTACTAGAGTCTATTAAAAAGTCTAACCTTATTAATTAGACTTTCGCGAATCTACTTACCTCTAGTTAAGATACGCAATAGAACTTTAAAGTAGTTTAGAACTTAATAGATAATATAAGTTAGCTTAATTTACTAGCGTAAATAGTAGTAATATAAGAGAATAAGTAATTCTAGGTATACTTTACTATTAATATCTTGTTAATTTGCGTATATAAATAAGTAGGTTCTTATAGACGTAAAAGGTTAAGTTAATCTAGTAATACCTAGAGATTTGTATATACATAACGTTAGAACTTTATCTAGTAATACCTAGAAATTTATAGGTATAGAATGTTAAATTTTATTCTAGAAACATAGAGGTAATCTAATAGTATAGTTTCTATCTATAAGGTAGTAGAAAATAAGCCTAGAAGTTATAATACTTACGTTAATAAGCGCACTTCTAGAGTTAGCTTACGCTATTAGTATACTTCTAGAGTTAGCTTATAGTGTTAAGCGTACTTCTAGAGTTAGCTTATAGTGTTAAGCGTGCTTCTAGAGTTAGCTTATAGTGTTAAGTGTACTTCTAGAGTTAGCTTACGCTGCTAGCGCAGTTCTATATATAGCTTATAGTGTTAAGTATTCTTCTAGAGTTAGCTTACGCTATTAAGTATTTTTCTAGAGTTAGCTTACGCTATAGAGCGCACTTTCTAGATATAATTATAGTAGAGAACACGCTTCTAGAGCTAGCTTATAGTGTTAAATAAGCTTCTAGAGTTAGCTTATAGTATTAAATAAGCTTCTAGAGTTAGCTTAAGCTATAAGACTAGTACTAGAATATAAAGGTATATAGACTAAATTTTACAGAATTTAATAGCAAAAGTTACAAACCTAATAAAGTTAGTTATAATAGTAGTACGCAGCTACTTTTTATAAGTAGCTAATTTAGGCCTCTTTTAGAGAAGAAGCTAATCTACCTACTCTATCTTGCTTAGATACGCTTAGAACTCTAACTTCTTATAGAAGCTACCTATCTAGCCTATAGCTAGAGGCTATAGTGTCGCTAGCTAGACTATACGCTTCTTAGTAACTATAGTATCTACGCTCTAAACCTATAAAGCCTTATTCTTCTCTAGCAGCACTATAGCTAGCTTTTCTATAGTAAAGTAACTTTAGAGTATATACTCGCTAGTAATAAAGTTCTATGCTAGTTAGAAAGTACTCTATAGCTAATCTAATAGCTTAAAAACACTAGATACGCGTAAGATACTTAGAATTAGCTATATCTTATTATTAATATATGCGCAGAGGTATTACGCTATAACACCTTAAAGTATATAGTTTATATATATAGTGCCTTATATACTATAATTCTTGTATAGGTATATAGCTATACTTATATTATATATCTTGCTAGTAAAGAGAGTATAATAGCGTATTCTATTAGGTAATACTAGAAATATATACTATATATAATCTTCTATTATAGAGAGACTTAGAATATAAGAGATAGAGTTATAGAGAAAGAGTATATTCTTAAGCTTCTAATAGAGGTATAGTTCTAACGCCTAGATATGCAGATATACTTAGAGGCAAAATTGCTAGCCTAAGGCTAGATTCTTATAATTACGTAAAAAGTGCTCTTATAGCTTCTTATAGGTAATATTAAGAATAATATAGTAGTCTATATAAATAAGTACTCTAAGTGCGTTATAGTACGTAAAATACCTTAGCAGGTTTTCTATAAGACTTATTAGTAGATCTCTTAAACGTAGCATAGTAATAGAGTAATAATACTAGTTTTATTATAGGTAAAAAAGGTAGTAGAAGAAGAAGTGTATCTATTATACTATTTTAGAAAAAGTAGGTAATATAGGCGTATTAGAGCTAGAACCTAGCTTTATAGTAATATATAAAGAGTCTTAGAAGAGTACTATAGAAGAGAATAGAATAGTGTTTATAGTATAGTAAATAATCTACTAAGATAAGTAGCGCTACTATAGACAAGTTAAGCAAGATAGAGCCTACTAACTAACGCTTTATACTCTAAGTAAAAGCCTATAATAAGGCTATAAGCTAGCTAATATAATATTAGAACTATACTTGTTATAAAAATAGTATAAGTAGCTTTTAGATTATAATATAAGAACTATTATAAACTAATAGGTACTATACCTAGTAGAATATTATATATATTCTTAGGTTGCTAGCACTCTCTACTAACTATATTCTCTACCTAAAAGCCTCTAGTAGTTCTATAGATCTACGTAGAGTAGCTTGTTATAGCTACTTAGCTCTAACTTACTAGCGCTTATATCTTTACTAAGCTTCTTTAGGCAGAGTATAAAGCTAATATAGTTATTATAATAGATAGTATAATAGTCTCTAAGATAGTTTCTATACTACTTCTACTAATCTATATACTTATTATTTCTAGAGTAAGATAGTTGTATGCGCTAGTAGCCTACTAAGCAAAAGAGAGCTATCTTAAGTTACTTACGCTCTCTACTAACTATATTCTCTATCTAGAGGCCTCTAGTAGTTCTGTAGATCTACGCAGAGTAGCCTATTATAGTTACTTAGCTCTAACTTACTAAGGCTTATACCTCTACTAAGCTTCTATAGATAGAGTCTAAGAGTAATAGGTATATATACTATATAATAACTATATAGATCTATAAGAAGCTAAGGTAATAAACCTATAGAGTAGGTAGCGTAATATAACTATACATAAGTTAAGGTAAAGTTTCTACTAGTTACTAATATAAGTATTCTAGAGGTACATGTAGCTAACCTAGACTATATACTATAGATTATAATCTAGAATATAGCTCTACTAAAAAGAAGAAATAAAACTACTCTCTTAACCTATATAAACTTAAACAGGTTACTAAGAGATAGAAATTAGAAGTATAATAAAAATATTATAGAATAGTAATAAGAATATAATACGCCTACTCTTAGCTATATAAGATATAGCTATTTTCTACTTCTATCTCTATAGCTACGCCTCTAGCGACTATAGGCGTAATAGCAAGTTATAGAGTATATAGTATACTACTACTACGCTGTACAGGCTATTAGAATAAGAATAATTAGTACTAAATAAGAGCACTATAATAGCGCTAGCAAAGTAGTAGTCTAGTCTATAGTCTAGCAGCGTAAATAGAGTAGGCTATACTATAATACTTACCTTCTAGTTCTTAATACTAATATTCTTCTTTTATAATTCTAGGCCTCTCTATACACTCTAACTAAGATTAGCACTTATAACTATAGCTTAATTAATTTAGTCTATAGCTCTATTATAAAACTAAATATACGTCTTAGAATAGAGCACTATCTAGCTACGTAACGCCTAGGTTAGGCTATAGACTACTATTTTAGAAGTAGATATCTAATAGTAAAGCAGTAGCTATAAGTAGGTAAACTACTTCTACTACGCTAGTGTAAGCGTATAGAAGTAGATGTAAATACTACTATATAGCCTATTCTATAACGCCTCTAGATCTAAGATAGTAGAAAAGATAATATAGTGCTTAGTGTAAGGCAAGAGAGTAGCTATAGAACTAGAGTAGGTAAGTATAGCCTAGAAGCGTAGTAACTAATTAGGCGTTAACTCTAGCATAAATATAGTAGAAACTTACGTTATAATATATAGGCTAGGCGCATCTACGTTTATCTTAGATATAGAGATTCTTAATAGTGTCTACTTAAGTCTAAGCTAGCTCTAGAGTGTTACTACTATTAGACCTATATTAGCCTACCTATAGTAGCTAGGTATACTTACTATAAAAGCTACTTATATAGCTAAAAAGTTATAGCAAGATAGTTTAAGTAGAAGTAGCTATAAACACTATCTATAAGCTTTAATATACGCTATAAAGTCTCTTTTAAATTAAGCACTAATAGTAGAATTAGAGCTAGCTTAATCTATTAGAGTAAGTAGTAGTAGGCGTAGAGACTTCTAAACTAACTAGGTATACTAGTTCTACTCTTTTTTAACTATATTAGTAGTGTAAATAATAATCTTAGCTATCTTATTTCTTTAGAATAAGATAATAATCTTAGAATAATAGTAGCTCTATTTATCTACTATAAAAAGATATATAAGATTAATATTAGAATACTATACACTATTCTACTACGCTAGATTAGTATTTACTAGTAAAAGAATAGTAGAGAGTATATATACAAAGCGCTGTAGAAATAGAGTACTTTCTATTATACTATCTATATACTAACTAGACTTAAATCTTACTATAAATACTAGAGTAGAACTACTATCTATATACACTATTAGCTAGAAAATAGTATAAAGAAAAGAGTATAGTACGTATATAAGATAATCTACTTTAAACTAGTAGTTAAAGTTCTAATAAGTAAGTATATTAGTATTCTTTACTATAGCACTAAGAGATAGCGTATCTATATTAGCGTTGTTAGAGTTAGCGCTACTATGCAAAAGACGCAGAGAAGACAACACTACGTAAAGCTTTAGTCTATCTATAGTAATAGTAAACTTAGTGTCTAGAGTGTTAATATTGCTTACTAGGCTTAGACTAGAAGAGAGAGAACTACGCTAGGTAGAAGTAGAAGTATTAATATTCTAGGTAAAAGATAAGCTAATATTAAATTTACTACTATCTAAGTTGCTCTAACAGAGATATAGCTGCGTAGTAGATAAGGCTATAGTAAGTAGAAAAGAAGAATATAGAGGCTTTTACACATATAATAGAATCTTTTATACTAGTACCTACGTAAGTAAGCTTACCTAGTTAGATATAAGTATTATAAGACGTCTTATAGGCTATACTAAATTTATAGAGAATATATATAATAAGGTTCTATAGGTAGTATACTAAAACTATAGATCTAGAATAGCTTTAGTTCTTATAATAACTATAATACGTGCTCTTTCTATATATACTATTCTTCTATTCTATACCTCTACTAACCTTACCGCTAGCTATACTAGACGTAGGTACTAACGCACGCCTTTAGTAGAAGTATACTTAGCCTAAAGTAGACAAAGTTATATAACTTAGCTACATAATTCTAGCTAACTTACTTATAGTGTAGTAGTAGTTAGCTAACTGTGCGATAGATATAGCCTTTATTACCTAATACCTATATAACGTACTATAATAGATATATACTATAATTTCTAAGCCTGCTCTCTTAGCTATACTAGATAGATACTATAATAATAAGCTATTAGAAGAGCATAAGTAAAAACGTAGTCTAAGTCTATTACTACCTTTACTATAGCTCTAAGGCTTATACACGTACAGTCTTATAAGCCTAGACCTATTAGATAAGTACACTAATAATCTAGCTAGTAAGAGCTTATATATAGCTAGCGTAGATACTATTACTAAATAGAAAGTTATAATATAAAGCTAGAGGTACGCAAGTAAAACTAGAGTATCTACTATACTATAGGTAAAAGACTTATATTAAATATTCTGTAATATGCTAACGCTAGCAGCTTTCTACGCTAATTAGCTTATAATATAATTAGAGTAAGAAATCTATATAAAGGTCTAGCGTATATAGTTCTTGTTACTAGCTAAGTAAGTCTAGAATTAGTGCACACTCTTCTTTATTACGCGCAAGATATAGGCGTAGTTTAAGTACTTAGCTAAGTACTTAAGAATATAAAAGTAGACACTAAAACGTATTATAACTATAGCTAAGAATATACTATTTACTAAGCTATATAATAGTAATACGTAGAATATAGAGTAGTAGAAGACGTGCTAAGATAACCTATATAAGGCCTATAAACTAGATGTCTACTTAGCGTATAGTAGAAAGTAAAGAATACTAGAAAAAGAGTTTAGTATTAGTATCTTTACTATACTTCTAGCTATAGGCATCTCTAATATATAGATAGAGAGAATACCTATATAACACTTACAGGCCTAGATTATAATACTTTAAATATACTATCTATATCTTTACGTTATCTATATTATTACTTCTAGCTAGGTATATAGTCTACTATCTAACAAGACACCTCTTTATATAAGACTAGTATTAGAGAATATATAAAATAATAAGAAGATTAAAGCTACTATAGAACTACGTAGCTATAGTAACTAGTTTAAAGTATAAGTTACTCTCTAGACTCTAGAGAGCGTAAGCTCTACATTACTAGATAATACTATAATCTCTAACTTGTAATAGTTAAAGAGTAGCTAAGACTAGCTATATAACAGCTTTCTTTCTCTATATATATATAATAATATCTATATAAGGTATATATATTTTGTTTTCTAGATAGTATAGAATAAATACTCTATCTATATAGCTATACTCTTTGCTACTACGTGCTTTCTTAACGCTTTAGTAAAATCTATCTTTTATAGAGAGAGGCTATAGTATTATAACTATATATATAACACTAGCACTACTTATCTTAGCTATACTAAGAAAGCTACCTAATATATAATCTAAGTAGATACTATAATTAATAGCCTAAGAGATTTTGCAGTATTTCTAGAGTAACTTCTAATATATAATAAAAGTAGTAGTAGACTAAAAAGCCTTAAGATACTTAGAGTATTTTAGGCGTATTATATAATAGTTATTATTAATATAATAGCTAAGATTACTAGTAGTAAGCTATATCTGTCTAGAGTAGGTTAGTAAAAAGAATATATAGTATTAAGAGAAAGTAACGTACTTGCACATAAATAAACACTAGTATACTATAAGTATAGTATTATAGAAGCTCTCTAGACTCTAGTTATTACTATATAGATTCTATAAGTAATAACGTAGTATACTATAAGAAGGCTTATAATCTATAGGCGTATCTACTACTAAAATAGTAAAGTCTATAGAGAGAGTTATATAAGTTAAAGTATATACTAAGCTCTAGTAACGTAGATATAGTGTCTCTAAGATAACTTTATTAGTAAGAGAAGTAGACGTTAGCGTACTAACACTACTAGCTTTAACACTTCTATCTAGATACATGCCTTCTAGACTAAGTACTATAGTATTAGTTGCGCTAGCTTGCAAAAGTAGCAGAAAATACTATCTATTATTAATAATAGTAAGCGCGCTTAGCCTATTAGTAAAGAGTTTAGATAAAAGTGCTATAAATAAGATATCTTCTATACTACTATAGTCTTTAAAAATATCTTCTACTAGAGTAAGCTCTATCTCTTTCTTAGTATCTAACGCTACTATACACTAGCTAGTCTTATACTAGAAATCTATATAAATAGATCTATACTTATTTAGATTAGTAAGTAGCTACTTATAGATAATATAACTCTTAAACTTAGATACTATAATAGTATTATAGTAACTAAACTCTAAGTGTTTAATAAAGAAGGTTGCGCTAAAATAGACTTACTTATAGCTAGAGTATATAAGCTTCTAACTAGCCTTATAAGTATAGACTATATATTATATTAAGCTAGACTCTATCTAGAAATTATTACTATATAATTAATACACGCAGCTATATATATCTAGGTATTAAGTCTTATATATAATGTACTAGTTATAGAAAGTGTAGTCTACGTTATATAAATAATAGTACTTATACTTATCTAACTTCTTCTTATACCTCTTTATACTCTTTGCTAAGTTAAAGAATATATTATACTTAGTATAGGTATATTTAACGCGATAGACTAGCTTAAGTATAGTAGATATAGTAGAATACTCTAGCGAGAATAGAATATAAGTATATAAGAAGTGTAGAAACTAGCCTAGCGTTAGAGAGAGATATTAACTAAGATAATAGAAAAGTACTATATAAGAAGAGAGAGAGAGTAGGTATAGTAAAGAAATAATAACTAATAGCTTAGCGTAGTAAGCTTACGCGCCTTCTTAGAGTCTTAATAGTAACACTAGCGTTATAGAGGTAGCTACTCTACTCTTAGCGTAAGTTCTAACCTACTATATATTATTAATATTTTTCTTCTTTATTATCTATACTCTCTATATTAATACTACTAGTAATATACCTTCTCTTATATATAGCTACACTACGTATAACGCAAGCTTAGACTACTATACTTAGCGCTAATAAGACTATAGCTTCTATACCTAATAAGACTATCTAGATAAATAGAACTATTACGTAGAGTTAAACTACTCTGCGTAACGTAAGTAATGTAGCTAAAAGAGGCGCCTAGAGCCTAATTACAAAAGTAGTCTATTACACTAGTGTCTAGAAGCTATTATAAGCTATAGTAACCTTATCTTTTCTAAAGTAACGCTAAGCTAATAGAAGAAGACCTACTTATCTACTAGCTAAAATAATAGCTCTTATATATAAAAGTAGTACTATAGAATTATTATTCTATAACTAACACAGAGTCTATAAGAATATTAGTATTCTATCTATAGTCTCTAAATATACTATAGAAACCTTTAACTATCTTATAGAGCTAGAAAGAATAACTATAGTAAATTAAAACTATATAATAGCTTAGCTAGAACTAGAATAGAAGATATATAATACGCTTATTAATTAGCTACTCTAAGTCTACACTATCTTCTATCTACTCTCTAAAACACTCTTACTAGCTATTAATATTCTTAACTACTTTCTCTCTATTAAAATTACCTTACTTAACTATCTATAGCTTATTAGTATTACTACCTTATTTATTACCTATAAGTATAAGAAGAGCGCTATTCTCTACGTATAATACTTCTATAAGATTACTAATAATAGCTTTACTATACAAGAAATTCTTAGTATAGAACGCTTTATTCTTACTACTCTTAACTATAACCTTAGCTACTTAAGCTCTATCTACTTTCTTTACTAGCTATTCTACGCTAATAACTATAACTTATAGTTATAAATACTAGGTAAATACTTTATTAAAGTAGCCTGCCTTAACTACTACACTCTTACGTACCTACTAAGCTAATATACTACTATAGCTATAAGCCTAGCCTACTAAGTTCTAGTACATAGCCTATAGAGAAGTAAATAGTACTATTATAGCTAGTTATTATAACTAATAACTATAGAAGCTACGTCTCTCTAACTGCGCTAGCTACACTAAAGCGTTACTACAGCCTATTCTATAGCTAATACTTAACTACTTTATAAGTTAAGTAGTTTATAAGGTCTTATACAAAAAGTATACCTATAAGTACTTCTTTAGAAGTAAGTTTATACTACTTTCTACCTATATATATACTACTAATAAGAACTAGTCTCTATCTAGCTTTATAAGTAGGTAAATAACTATATTATAATCTATAGCACTAGGCTCTACTAATTACTCTACTCTTAGGTACTCTCTTACTAGTGTTAAACATTATAGCATTTACAGTATATAGTAGATTCTATCTACTATTAGTAATAGAATATTAGATAGAAGTATGTTTTTAACTATAAAGTAGTGTAAAGTGTTATTTTATTATATATAGTACTTAGGTATAACTAGCTAGATAATATAATAGGTATAAGATCTTTTATTATAGACTTACTTTAACTTCTACTATTACACGTTTAAAGAGTATAAAGAGTTAGATATAATATACAACGTATATATACTAAATAATAATACTTTTATAGAGTTCTACGCTAATATAGTAGTAGCGCTATTTAGAGCTTAATACTATAGGTTGTAATCTAGAATATACAGCGCTAGTACGTAATATATACTTACCTACCTCTATAATAACGTATCTATAATAATACTCTCTTATTATAATTAAATATAGCTGTACAGAAAGTGTATATATATACTATAGGTTCTAGTACTTATAAAAGTTAGTAATATCTTATTAATTTACGTTATATCCGCCTTACTATTTTTAGTACTCTACCTAGTTCTATCTAACTAACTTACTAGTAATACTAGAACTTTATAAAAGAAGTATATAAATACACTAAGTATATACCTTTCTAAATAATTAGAGTTTAAGAGCGCGCTTCTTATCTATATTAGAAAGAGTAGAGATATTAGTAGCGCTGTTAAGTAGCTTACAGCGCTCTAATTTAATAGATATAGTAAAAATATATTAGGTAGCTATATTAATTACCTTCTTAGCCTATATTAATATTAGTATATATTAGCTAGATATATATCTATAAACTTACATTAGAAAACTTAGCTTAGAATAAAATAATATTAACTATAATTAGCTATAATAGGCTCTTAAGAACTATAATACTCTTCTCTAATTTATTCTTTTATAAGAACTACTTACTAGTAGTTAGGTTAGTTAATAGTAATAACTCTAGATTATATAGAATAATAGGCAGAATCTTACATAAATTAGTCTTATCTACTATTCTCTATACGTAGTTAACTAGTAATAGTATATTTAGTATTACTAGTAAGTATATTCGCGTAGCTTAGTAGATCTTCTAAAAACGCTTCTTAAGAAGAGCAAAGTTAATAGCACTAACTTATTAGTTAAGTAACTATATAGCAGTATTAAACAATCTAGTAGTAATATAATCTACTACTAAGAGTAAGTTACGTGCCTAGAAATCTGCTTTACTACTTTCTACACTAGTATTAGTACTTTTAACTTTAACAAAGTTATTATCTACCTCTATATTACTATTATTATTTATATTCTAGCTACTAATATTATTATTCTTACTACCTCTAAGTTTAGTAGCTATATAGGTAGGCTTAGCGTTGCTTATAAGATTCTTATTACTAAAGCTATTTACTATTAGCTCTTTAGATCTAATACCTTTAACTTTATCTTAGAGGGCTTTTTTAAATATAGTTAAAGAAGCTACGCGTGTTAGCTAGTTAGCTTTATAAGTAGGTATAATAGACTTAGTAGGCGCTAAAGAAGTACCTATTAAGAGAAGGTTAATCTACTTCTCTAATATACTAGTAGCTTCTAGTATTAACTATACTTATTTATTAAGACTTTATACCTTAGTAGTAGTATACGCAAGAGAGTATAGATTAAGCTTCTAGAATATCTCTATCTAGTTTTATATATTGCCTAGGTAGAGTATATTCTAGAATTATACTATTATATTACTATAGTGCTTTATAATCTTAGCTATACGCTTTAACTTATTCTAATCTCTAGTAGTAAGGTATAGAAAGAATAGCTTATTAAAGTTACGCAGCTTCTAGTAGATTATCTCTATAGTTTAGTAGTTGCTATATACTAAAGCTTTAGTACTTAGCTATTACTAGAGCTTTAGTTAGTTAAGCTACTTAGCTATCTTAACTATAACCTCTAAGTTACTATATTTAATAGTAAGCTTAAACTGTGTTTAAGAATTCTATATAAATTAAAGAGCCTTTCTTCTATAGATAGAAGATAATACTCTATCTAACTAGGCTTAAGGTCTTAATAATATTAAGTATTTTATTATAATTACGCTTAACTAGAGTAAGCTTAAAATAATATTTAGTAGAGTTAATTTAAAGAATCTTAGGCTTTATAGTATAGTCTAGGTAGTATATATTATAACTTTTAACTCTTATAAGATATACTATTTACTCTAACGTATATACTATGCTATTATTACTATTTATTAGACTATATTTAATATAGTTTAGCGTAGAGTAGAGAAGAACACTAGTGTTATTAAAGATTACACTCTTAATCTAGATAGTCTTGTGTAGAGTACTAACTTACTCTAGGTTCTTATTTATAATAGTAATATTATGTTTACTTAGTAATATAACGTGTAGTCTATCTAATAACTAGATAACGTACTTAACGCTATTAATAGAGAGCTTAGCAAGGTTCTTCTTAGCCTAGATATTATAGAGAATAACAAAAGTAGAGGTAATTAAGAGAAGATTACTAGTACTACTAAAGTAGATATTAGTAGTTCTATAAGAGGGTTTAATAGTCTTTGTAGTAGAATTACTAAGATTCTTAATATTAATTTATTAGTTAGACTAGTTAAAAACTATAAATTAATTTCTAGCTATAAATACAGCTAAGGTACTAGATCTACGCTTAGTGTTAGTTAGTTCTACTACTTCTAAAGCGTTGCGCAGAAGGCTAATTAGCTTATATATTCTACTATTAGCTAGAGATATAACTAAGATTAAGTGTTTAGTAGAGTTGTAGAATAATATTTATAGAGGTACCTAGGCGCTTTCTAGCTTCTTAAGAGATAGTATTAATAGAGACTTAATATTCTTCTAGAAGTTATAAGACTATACGTGCTTCTTCTTAGTTATATAGAAAAGGTTATTCTAGTAGATAGTAGATGTAGGTTGCTTACGTTCTAGCTTAAACACTATTACACTATTATTATAACTAGCAGTAAATAGGTTAATCTTAGAATAGACTATAATAACCTAGAAGTAGTTATTTTTGCGCTTAAAGAACTAAATAGATATATACCTATTAAGATTCTATACGCAAATTATCTTGTCTTCTCTAATAGATAGAATTAAGTTCTAATATAGGTAGAATAGACACATAGACGCGTTCTAGAAGTAACTATAGTAGGTATTAATCTTCTATACTTTTATTTCTAATATTCTCTACAGCTTAATAAGGCAATTATTACTAGCAGAGACAATTAATAAAAGTATTAGGTAGAATACAATCTAATTAACGTCTTAGTTATAGCCTTTAAGAATAAACTTAATAATAGCATTAGTGTTTCTAAATATATCTATCTAGTTCTAGTTTGCGTGCGCTATCTAGTTCTTAAATAATATAGCTTATAGTGCTAAGTACTTCTTTCTAAGTCTAGAAATATTCTAAACGTAAACTAACTAATTAAGTAAAGTAGAAATAATAAAGTCTTTCTTTAGGTAGAATTACGCGCACATAGTGTAGTAGTTATAACTAGTTATAGTATATACTTTAGAGGGTTAGGTATATCTTTACAAGAAATATAATAGACTTACTTAGTAATTCTATAAATATTAGTTATGTACTAAATAGTAGTTAAGAATATTACTTATAGTTCTACTAGTTTTATATATAAATAGTCTCTAGTATATATTAGCTATTGCCTATCTAACCTACAGCATACGCTTATAGTTATTAGAACTACTTAATATCTATAGTAGCTTATAGTAGAAGAAGATAGTCTAGATATAGTCTAAGTAGCTGTTTAATATAAAGAGATATTACTAAGTCTAGTATAACTAGACCTTAATCTTATAGTTGTCGCTACTAGATATAAATCTATATAGTCTTAGTATATTACTAGCTTTTCTAAGGTATTAGAATACTTATAATAGCTAGGTCTTATAGAAGTTAACACTGCAGACTAGCCTATTGTGTTCTTTAAAGCAATCTATAAGAGTACCTATATAGTAGTTCTATAGTTAGATAGTTAATAAGTATAGTAATATAAGAATCTATAGCCTAGAAGTAGTTAGCAGAGAAGAGAGCTATAAGGTAAAGATATAAGCTACCTCTTAGAGTAAAAGGTAATACCTTTTATACGTAAAGACTTAGACTTAAACTATCTAGAATTAGCTAGCTATATAGTTGTATAGATAGAAGCTGCTTACCTTAGTTAATATTAAGAGAGAGAAGGCTATAGCAGAATTAGAGATAAAGCTATAGCTTTATAGTTATCTAGAGTAGCTTTAATATAAGAGATAGCTAGTATAAAGATATAGCTCTTACTACGCTACTTGCGTAGTAATAGAAAGGCTACCTAGGTAATTAAGTACTATAAGTCTGCTCTCTTCTCTGCAGCGTTTAATAAGAATTATAATATATACTATAACTAAAGAGAGTATATACGTTATAACTCTACTTTATTACTAGAAAGAATAATATAAGATAATAAATAAGATAATATATAAGATAGTGTATAAGATTATGTATAAGATAGTGTATAAGATAGTATATAAGATAGTGTATAAGATATTATTTAATATAGTATATAATATAGTGTATAACATAGTGTATAGACTAATATAGAACATAGTAGATATAATAGTATATAAGATAGTAGATATAATAATAAATAAGATTATATATAAGATAGTATATAATATAGTTATTAAAGTTAGAGAGTAGTTATAATTGCGTAATTACAGATACGTTATTAATTAGCTCTTAGGTATATAGCTAGAGATTTCGTGTTAACTTTCTTTAGTAGTACTTATATTATAATATACTTAATTATCTCTAATTATTAATTATCTCTAGCTCTAATAATAGTATACAAGATAGTGTATAAGATAGTATATAAAATAGTATAGAGAATAGTATATAAGATAGTATATAAGATAGTATATAAGATAGTATATAAGATAGTATATAAGATAGTATATAAGATAGTATATAAGATAGTATATAGAATAATTTTACTTACAAATTATTATATATATATAGATTATAACAAATACTATATTAAGTAGTGTATAAGATTATATATATAATAGTAAATATATAAGTATAGAGAATACTTAATAAAATAGTCTTATTTATAAATAATCTTTTATTTCTATAGTATATAAGATAGTATATAAGATAGTATTTAAAATAGTATTTAAAATAATTTATAAGATAATCTATATAATAATCTATACAGTAAGATAAAAGATAATATATAATATACTATATAATATAATATTAAGTATAATTCTAAAGTAGAACGTAGATAGATAATAAAAAAACTATATTAGATACTATGTAACTTAAGATATAACATAGCTAAAAAAGTAATAATGTAATATATAGTATTTATTAGCTTTACGTTTACTATAAAGCTTATAAAATATAACTTATTAGTACAAGATATAATATAATATAATAGTATTATAAGCTATAATATACTTATTTTAAAGAATTAAGTAATACTATATATTATAAATTTATATATTAGGTAAAATAATTAATAAAAATATAGACTATAGTATATTTATACTTAGTTCTAAGTTATCTTTTAGTATTACTTTTAAATATTAAGATAAATTAAGAAATATATACTAAGATAATAGATAATAGGTATTAATCTTATTATTTAACTATTATTACTTAATAGTATAATATATTATATTTCTTCTTCTAAATAAACAACTCTACTTCTACTTTTAGATAATACTATTCTAATATATATTATATTATAAAAAGAAGATTACAAGTTTATACTATAAAGTAGCTTCTTAGCTATTCTATTTAAGAATAGCTATCTATTATTATAAAATAAAAGATTAAACTAAAGATAATTAAATAGTTCTATTATAATAAACTAAAGACAAAAGTATAATAAATACTATATTAAATAGTATATAAGATAGTATATAAGATACTCTATAAAATAGTATATAAGATAGTTTATAAGATAGTATATAAGATAGTATATAAGATAGCTTTATTAGTAAGTTTATTTCTATTTATTAGATATAAGATAGTGTATAAAATAGTGTTATTAAAAAATAATTTTTTATTTATACATTATATAATATAATTAGTAAGTTATTATATAAGAGAGCTTAATTAGTAAATATATTTCTAGTAGTAGAGTATAAGATAGATTATAAGATAGCTTTATTAGTAAATATAATTTTAGTAATAGAATATAAGATAAAATATAAAATAGCTTTATTAGTAAATATCTTTTTAGTAATAATATAAGATGTAATATAACATAGTATTAGTTATTAATTATTTAATAATAATAAATTATTCTAGCTAGTAAGTAAGATATTATAGAAAATAGCTTTATTATAAATTTATTTTTTAGTATAAAATATAATATACTAGATAAGATAGCTTTGTTAGTAAATATTCTTTAATTTAAAAAATATAAAATAGTATATAATATAGCGTTATTAGTAAATATCTTTTAGTAGTAATATATAAGATAATAAATAAATTAGCGTTATTAGTAAATATCTTTTATTCGTACATTATAAGATAGTATAAAAGATAATATATAAGATAGTATTATTTATAAATTATCTAAGATAGTAAACTATATATTATATAAGATAGTGTTAGTACAAATCTTTCTATTAGTAAAGTATAAGATATTATATAAAATAGTATTATTAGTAAAATATAAAACAATAAATATATATTATATAAGATACTTTTATTAGTAAAATATAGGATAGTATATAAAATAGCGTTATTAGTAAAAGATACAATAATAAATATATATTATATAAGATACTTTTATTAGTAAATTTATTTTTATTAGTAAAATATAAAATAGTATACAAAATAGCATTATTAGTAAAATATAAGATAATAAATAGATATTATATAAGATACCTTTCTTAGTAAATATCTTTTAATTTATAAAATATAAGATTATATAAAAGATAGCGTTATTAGTAAATATTATTTACTACTAAGATATAAGATACTATATAAGATAGTGTATAAGATAATATATAAGATAGTATTATTTAGAGATTAATTTTTAATACTAAATTTCTTAAGATAGTAAATATAATATTATATATAATAGTGTTATTAGTAAATATCTTTTTATTAGTAAGATATAAGATAGTATATAAGATAGTGTTATTTATAGTTTATCTAATCTTAGTAAGTTACTTAGAATACTAAAGAAGATATTATATAAGATAGCTTTATTAGTAAAAAAAGATTTATTAGTAAAATATAAAAAATAGTATATAAGATAGTATTATTTATAAATTATTATATCTTAGTAAATTATTTAAGATAGTAAAGAAGATATTATATAAGATAGTGTTGTTAGTAAAAAAAGATTTATTAGTAATATATAAGATAGTATATAAGATAGTATTGTTTCTAAATTATTATATCTTAGTAAATTATTTAAGATAGTAAAGAAGCTATTATATAAGATAGCGTTGTTAGTAAAAAAAGATTTATTAGTAAAATATAAGATAGTATATAAGATAGTATTATTTGTAAATTATTATATGTTAGTAAATTATTTAAGATAGTAAAGAAGCTATTATAGAAGATAGCGTTATTAGTAAAAAAAGATTTATTAGTAAAATATAAGATAGTATATAAGATAGTGTTGTTTGTAAATTATTATATATTAGTAAATTATTTAAGATAGTAAAGAAGCTATTATATAAGATAGTGTTATTAATAATAAAGAATTTATTAGTAAAATATAAGATAGTTTATAAGATAGTGTTATTTGTAAATTATTTTATATTAGTAGATTATCTAAGATAGTAAAGAAGATACTATATAAGATAGCGTTATTAGTAAAAAACAAATTATTAGTAAAATATAAAATACTATATAAGATAGTGTTATTTGTAAATTATTTAAGATAGTAAAGAAGATACTATATAAGATAGCGTTATTAATAAAAACTAAATTATTAGTAAAGTATAAGTTAGTTTATAAGTTAGTTTATAAGATAGTATTATTTGTAAATTATTTTATGTTAGTAGATTATATAAGATAGTAAAGAAGATACTATATAAGATAGCGTTATTAGTAAAAAATAAATTATTAGTAAAATATAAGATAGTTTATAAGATAGTGTTATTTATAAATTATTTTATGTTAGTAGATTATTTAAGATAGTAAAGAAGATACTATATAAGATAGCGTTATTAGTAAAATAAACTTTATTAGTAAAATATAACATAGTATATAAGATACTAAATAAGATAGTATTATTTATAGATTATTTTCTATTAGTAAATTATTTAAGATAATAAAGAAGCTATTATATAAGATAGTGTTATTAGTAAATATCTTTTTACTACTAAAGTATAAGATTATATATAAGATAATATATAAAATACTATTATTTATATCTTCTTTTATATTAGTAAATTATTTAATATACTAAATAAAATATTATATTAGATAGTGTTATTTATAAATAATTTAAGATACTAAGTAAAATACTATATAAGATACCTTTGCTATTAACTATACTTTTAGTAGTAAGATAAAAGATATAAAAAAAAAAATCTAATTAGTATATATCTAATTATTAGTAAAATATAAGATAGTAAAGAAAAAAGTATTATCTATATATTATATTTTATAACGTAATTATTTAAGAAAGTAAATAAACTATTATATAAGATAGCTTTATTACTAAATATCTTTTTATTAGTAAAATATAAGATACTATATAAGATAGTATATAAGATAGTGTATAAGATAGTATATAAGATACTATATAAGATAATATATAAGATAGCGTATAAGATAGTGTATAAGATAGTATATAAGATAGTTATGTTTATAGATTATATAAGGTTCTACTATAGAATAAGGTTTCTAAATATATATAGATAACTAAATAGAAAAAGTATACTTCTAAAAGTTACTCTCTATAGTACTACTAACTCTAGATTTACTACTTATAGTTATCTATATCTAGCGTATCTACTATAACACTAACTCTACTATTATATTAGAGATTATAGCTAGTACTATATACTAGGCTAGCTACTAAGAAACTACGCTTCTTAATCTTAGAGTTATTCTATTTATCTATAATATTAGAGCGCTAGATAGCTATATTCTTAGAGTAAATACTAAATAGATTATAGTCTAGAAGCTCTAGAATAGTTTATATAATTTCTTATATAGTTAGCGTTATAAACTAGAAGATTACTTTCTTATTCTAGAGAGTATAGTAGTTTATCTATAGTCTAAAGATAGCTTATATCTTAGATAAATAGCGTATAATAATCTAAGTAATATTAGTATTTATTATAGTCTTATAGTTATTATTTAGATTTAGGTAATTATAGCCTATAGCTTAGGCTTTCTTAAAAATCTAACGTAGATATTTACTATAACTACTAGGCTTTATCTTTAGGCAATATATATAAGCTTTAAATAGATTACTTTTATAATAAAACTAGAATATATAGTTTTTATTATACTTCTTATCTAAATAGTTATTACTATTACTATAAATCTAATCTTTAGAGTACTTCTACGCCTCTACCTCTAAGTATAGAAAATCTACTAAAAGAAGAAAATTAATAATCTATAGAGCCTATATAGCGTAAGTATTAGCTATAGAGACTTTAGTACTATCTACGTTTATATACGTAGTAAAAAAATAAGTTTTCTAGTAGATAAGCTAGTTAGAGTAGGTTCTCTAGTTATTAGGTAAGAAGATGCGCTTAATAGTATAGACGTGCTTAGAAGGTAAGTATTTACTAATATTATTACTAGAGTTAATAGGTATTACGCTATTAAAATTCTTAAAAATAATAATAGTTTCTAGTATAGCTTACGCGTATATACTTTATATAATATAGATCTTATAGAAAGAATTAGATAAGTTTATAATAAATTTAGCTTAGTTCTTATAGAGATAATAAAAGTAGAAGCTATTATAAGTTAGCTAGAACTAACTATAGAGAGAAATTAGGTAGAGAGGCACTTAGAAAACTTTTCTAATTACTCTCTAGTATAAGTTATAGAACTTACTTTAGATTATTCTTAGATAGTTTATATAGATTAGACACGCTGTATATAAAGGTATCTAGGTTAGATAGATTATCTAATTACTTACGCTTTAGCCTCTTATACTTTATAATAAGCTTAGGTTACTCTAGTAGTTAAAAGTAGAATCTTATATCTTCTATATCTTATAGAGTAAAGTAACTAGATATAAGAATAAGACTTTATAGTTATACTTACTATATAAACTTTTACTAGCTTAAGATATTATAAAGTTCTTTCTAAGCCTTATTAGTAAATAGAAAGGTAATCTTATTAGCTAGAGATTATATACGTAGATTAGAGTTATCTTCTAGAAAGAATAGTAATATATCTAGATCTTTCTTTATCTTATAAGTGTCTAAACTAGATAGTAATATACTACGCTCTTTACACTAAAGGTTCTAGTCTTTTAAAGCTTTCTTCTAATACTTAAGTAGTCTATACTTATCTAAGAGCTATTAATAGCTTATTATAAATATAGTATAAATATCTAAGAAGTAGTTACTACTCTAGATAGAATTAGAGTTAGGTAGAAAGTTCTTAGTAATAAGGTAGTAGCTTTCTACTACCTTTAGGTCTCTACTAATATAGTAGACTTTAAAAAGTAGACTTAGAGCTACTAGCTTCTTAGTAGTCTAATAGTATAAAGATAATTTTGTAATATATATTAAGAGTAGGCTAACCTCTCTAGATCTTAGCTTAGCGTAGTTTAGATATTTAGATAGTAGATTACGTTTATAATACTTATCTAGTTTAGAGTCTTAAAACTCTATCTATATCTAGATTATCTATATATTATTAGTAGGTATTTTATAGAGAAGTATTTAGAAAACTTTTCTAGATACTTCTAAGTGCGTTATTTCTTATCTTAGTAATTATTCTACTAGTAATAAAGGTCTTACTAAGTCTAATTATATTAGCTATAATTCTACTATTAATCTATATAGTAAGTAAACTAGCTAATAAGTCTATAATCTACTTAGTACTAATTACTTACTACTATTAAAGAGTAAAGTTTATCTCTAGAATAAGCTTATTATTTATATTAGTAATATAGGCTTTAATATATATCTAAATAATAAATTAAGAGTTAAAAGCTATATTATTCTTTACCTAGATAAATAATTTCTTTATAGCGTTATTCTTTTTATTAGTAGAGAGATTAACTATCTAGTTAAGCTTATTATCTTTACTATCTAAGTTAATTTTACGTGTAGCTATCTAATAGATAGTAGCTACTTTCTTTTCTTTAATAATATTTATAATATTCTAAGACTTTACTTCTATATATTTAGCTACCTTACTTATTAAGCCTACTATCTTCTTATTTTATTTATACTCTACTTTTATAGTATCTATAATAGGTTTATAATACTTATTTAGTTTAGAAATATATTTAATACTTATAATATAAGCTAATATAGCTTAGTATAGTAGTTCTAAATTATAGATATATAACTTCTAGGCCTTTAGTTAAGCGTAGAGACTATCTACGTAGTTAGCTAGAGATATTATATTCTAACGTAAATACGCCTAGTGTTCTAGACTACTTATAAGCTTAGTAGTACTACGTTCTATTTCTTCTATATATACTATAATAATATTATTTAACTTTATACCTAAAATCTTATAAGATAGTTTAAGAGCTACTTATAGCTTATTTATATTAATAGCTAAGATATTATTATTCTTCTCTTTAGCCTTATACTTAATCTTTTTTTTACTTAGAGTACGTAGAGTAGACTTCTTTTTCTTCTAGACTAAGCTAATAGTTAACTTTACTATAGTCTAGGTATTCTCTAGTAATATATTTAATATAGCGTTTTATACAAAGGTCTCTAAGGCCTAGATACTTATATTCTTCTTTTAGCTCTATAGGCGCTTTATAAGCTTTTATTTCTTAACTAGTTAATAGTTTTTAACTATAATCTTAGTAAGAATCTAGAGCGTAGTATTATAGATAGCGCTCTCTCTAATCTTTATAATATTAAATATACTATTATTAGGCGTTAAAATAACTACTTTAATAGAGAATAAGAAGTAGGCTTAGTATACTTTAATAGGCTAATTCTATATTTTGTTCTTAGAAGCTATAACTATAAAAGTACTATTACTAGAAGTCTTAGCGTCTAGAGCGCTCTTAATTCTAATACCTCTAATACTATATAGTAAAACGTACTTACTAAGATTATTATAGTTCTTAACTATCTAATAGTTATTAATAGTAAGATTAATAAACTAGGTGTTTATAATCTAAAAGACTTAACTAGTAAACTTATAGAGTTACTTAACCTAGTTAGTTAAGTTACGCCTTCTAAGTGTATTTAGAGTAATATTACTAATAATAGATTTATAGAAATCTTTACTTAGTTTATATTCTAGGTTCTTATTACTATCTATAGCGCTATTATTTTTATTAATCTTAGAATCTAAAACACTTTTATTCTAGATTATAATATTAGTAGTAGACTTTAGAAAATTATTATTATTATTATTACTCTCTAGTTCTAATAGGTTACTATAATAGAGGTTAGTAGAAAACTTTTCTAAGTATACCTAAGATATAGTAAAGTTATTAATATACTAGCTACGCTTAGTGCTATCTTATAGAGTTTCTAGAATAGTTACTAGAAGTACTTCTAGTGTATTTTATATAAGTACGTCTAGAGCTTCTAGACCTATATTATTATTAGAGATATCTCTATAATAAAGGTAATTAGAAAACTTTTTTATATAGACCTAATATATAGAGAATATAGTAATATACTAGGTATACTACTTACTATTAGGTATCTTAGAGATAGTATCTAATACTTTATTTATTAAACCTTATATAGATTTATTATTATTTACTATAGTTATATTATAGTTAGTACGCTTTCTATAATAGAGGTTATTAGAAAACTTTTCTAAATACTCTCTTAGGCGTTTAGTATAAAAATATATCTAGTAGTTTTACTTTTCTTCTTCTTTAGTAGTATAGCGCGTAGTCTACGCCTTATAGAGAGTAGATTTTCTTTCTCTTTACTATTAGAGTTAGCTAATATCTATTTTTAAAGTTCTCTACTATAACTTTCTATAGTCTCTATATAGAGGTATCTAGAAAAGTATTATAAGTATATTAGAAGTACCTAAAAAGGTTTTAGAGAAAGTAGAGTAGCGTAATATAGTTATAGTAGTGTAAACTTATCTATACTAGCGTCTTAGGTTATAAAAGTAGTATAAGAACTAAAGTAGTAATTAGTAATAATCTTAGATATATATTATAATACTTATACTTATATTTAGTAGTAGAGCGTATAATTATTATTAGTTTTAATTACTTATTATACTAGAGAAATTAGTAGTTATAGAGTAGTTATTATTAAGTTACTAAGGTTAAAAAAGTAAGAGTTAGACTATTAGGTCTAAGCTCTTACTAGTGTTATAACTTTTCTATATTTCTCTATAGTGCTTATATCTATAGATAATATTATATTATTAGATCTTTAGTTTATTACTATATACTTAAATCTAGCTATCTTTTATTCTAATCTCTATTTTATAATTATTCTATAAGTTTTATACTCTATAGGTAGCTCTCTTTATATTAGAGACGTCTTAATAGATAATAATATTTTAAGTATAGACTTAGAATAAATAGAAGATAGAAATATAGTTAGATAGGTACGTAACTACTACTATAACCTCTAGAACTACTGCCTATATAGAAGTATATAGAAAACCTCTCTAGTTACCTTCTAGAATATATATTCTATACTTTACTATTAGCTAGGCGTATTATCTAGTATATATAGTTACTTCTTATTCTTTTTTTTACTTCTCTCTTTAGCGTTTACTAGGTTCTTTATAACCTAGTTTAGTTCTAATATAATATATTTAGCTTTATAGTTATTTCTAAAGTCTTCTACTTTACTAAAGTAATATTAAAACTACTTATTATTATTAGGTAACTATAACTCTTCTTTACTCTCTTAGATATATTTAATCTAAGCTACGTATACTAGTGTATTATACTTCTATAGCTAAGTCTAAGTATTTTATATAGCGTATTAGTTAGAGTATAAGTTCTTTCTCTATATATATATACTTACTTTTATTATACCTAGAACTTACTACTCTAGGTAATAATTTATAGGTAAGAAATACTACTAATATTAGTCTAATCTCTACTTATTCTCTATACGTATATAATACACTTTTATAACACTATCTATAAATACTTTATATTTACTCTTAGAGTATTAATACTATTTTCTAGTTAAAAAGTAGATAATATAATATAGTAACTAAAACTATTATATAGCTAGTATTTTAATTTTAAATAGCTTCTTTTATAGCTATTCTTTAGAGATACTTACGTAGCTATTATATTATAACTCTTATTCTTATCTTATCTATTTAAGTACTATTATAGAGCTTAAAGATAGCTCTATTATTAATAATTAGCTTAGTTTAATTTAGCTATAGTTTCTCTTATATAGTGTATTACTATAGGTAGAGCTAGAACCTACGCTTAGTAGTATAAAAGCTAGTAGAGGTTATCTAGTAGTAGGTATACTAATCTTTAATATATTAGTTAAGGCTAGAGATAAGCTATTTTCTAGTCTACTTATTAAGAGTATATACGCTAAAGATAACATAGTTAGTTAGCTACTAGAGAAATAAAGTATAGAAGAAACTATTTCTTTAGGCTCTCTAACTAGAGTATATAGTAGGCTTAATTTACTAGTAGTAGTGCCTTATAGATAGATATTATATCTATTTAGTAGAAGTTATTAGTATAACTAGTTTTAGTAGAATTACTCTTTATATATATTACACTAACTTTTATATTATAGGTATATAGTATATTTTATATTACTATTAAAATAATTATTAAGTATATAACGCTAATATTATAACACTAGCTAGCTATACTATATATATATATTAATTAGTTTATAAGTTACGTTATTAGTTTTTAAGTAGTACTAGCTAGATATTCTATTTAATATAATAAGAACTACTTTATATTCTTCTCTATCTTAGCTATCTTTTTCTATTTTCTAATTATATAAAATAAGTAAAGTAGGTAATCTAAATTAGCTTACTTACTAAATACTAGAAATATAAAGGCCTTTAGTATATACTATTATAGCTATTAGATAGCTAGTTAAATATTTATAGAATCTATTTATATTATAGGCTTTATTATTATCTAATATTTAACTATAAAACTTCTAGTAATAGAGTTTCTTAGCTAAGTTATCTATAGTGTAAGTGTATTTAATATATATAACCTACTTTATATATATACCTAATTTACTATTTATATACGCTGCTATCTTTTATATACTCTATTACGTAGAGCTACTAATATACTAAATAGAGTATTATATATTTAAGCATGTTATTAGCTTCTAAATTAGAGTAGTATTACTAAGTAAGCCTATTAGTTAAAAGACCTTACTTTACTTACTTACTAGTATTATTACTAATAAGAAAGTAAGTTATACGTTAAACTACGCTAAAGTACGTAGATTTATTAGATATTAATAGTAACCTATATCTAGAAGAATTACGTAATAGAATTTATCTACTACTATTCTCTTAAGAACACTAAGAGTAGTTTAATAGTAGATAAACTTTAGAAAAAGCTTATATAATAGGCTCTCTAGTGTAGCTATAATAATAAACGCTAACTTATTATAACTACTACTACGCTATATAGTTATAGAAATCTATAAACTCTAGTATTATTAGAATATATTATCTTATAAGGTAGCTAGAGAAATAATAATAATAGTCTAGTAGTATCTAGAGAAATAGGCAGGTAATATAAATATAAAAGATTTTCTAGACTTTATACTAGTAACGTAGATAATAGTAGATTTACTACGTATAATAGCTTAGATAACCTCTTTCTATAAGTCTTAGAACTAGAATATAGGTATAAATGTTACTTATAATAAGTAAGTATAGTTAGTAGACTTTTACTCTATCTATCTTATAAGCGTAGTAGCGTTAAGTATAACTTAAGAAGTAATAGTAACTTTAGATATTAGGCTAAATATAAAAGTATAATACTAGTAAGTTAAAGTATTAAAGTAACTACTAGACTAGTTAAATTAGTAACTAAATACTCTACTAACTTTAATAGCGTACACTATACTAGCTATCTTAATAGAGTAGCTAGCTTACATTTCTTATAACTCTACCTCTATCTTATTATAAATGTCTTCTATATCTTCTCTAGTAAGCTCTCTAGGTATACTATTACTACTATTAAGCTTATAACTAAATATAATAATAAAATACTATATAGTACTAATATTAATCTCTTTACTAATCTAGTAACCTATAGCCTAATATATTACTTTACTAAGAAGTTAAAATAAAGTATATTATTTTCTAACCTTATTTAGCTATAGTAGTAGGCTCTTTACTTAATAGAAGTAGTAGTTATATAAGTCTAGTTAACGCTAGAACTAAATAGTAAGATAGAAGAGCTATACTAGCTAGCTATACTATATAAGAAGACTACTAATTTCTCTAGAAAGAAATTAGTATATTATCTTTATAAACTTATCTATATTATAACTCTTATAATACTAAAGTATAATTATAATAAGTCTATTATATAGAAAGACATTTCTTATACTTATAACTAGACTATTTTTAAGCTATACACTAAGCAGCTCTATACTATAAGTAGATTATCTACTTATAAGGTAGATAAGATAAAGAAGATATTAGAGAAACTCTTATACTAGGTTATAGTAACGCTCTACTTCTATATAGCTACCTAAGTCTATAATCTAAGATATTTTAAACTAGTTCTTACTAATACTATTTAAAAGCTATTAGATAATAAAGTTTTTTCTAGATTAAAGCTTTATATTACTAGAGCTAAATACACTATACTCTAGTAAGGTATTCTTACTATTATCTATAAGCTTATTCTAAAAGATAAAGAGAAGGCTAGTATAGTTAGTAACGTAGGTAAGCTTATAGAGAATATAAAATACTTTATTATACTTTTTATATATAATGCGTATAAATTTAGTAAAGTTTATATATAATCTATAAATAGTAATATTATCTCTATTCTAATAAATAAAGGTGTTTAGATTCTTACTATAGTAAAAGTAGCTTAACCTATATATAGTGTTAATAAGCTAAGCTATTATAGTAGAATACTCTATTATTATATAGTTATATACCTACGTATAAAACTAATTAGTAAGAGTATAATTCTCTTCTTTAGTTATATAAGAGTTCTCTAGAGAGGCGTCTAAGTTCTCTATAAAAACGTCTACCTCTTTAGCTATAGTAGTAGCACTAATAGTAAATAATATATAGAATAGAATTAGTAAAGAAGTTTTCTTAGGCGTAGAGGTTAGTAGTAAAAACTTATCTTAAAGTTTCTATAGAGCTATAAACTAGCATATCTTTTTAATACTAAATACGTAAGTAGTAAAGTTATACACTTTAAGAAACCTATTTTTTAATAGTAATAATATAAGAAAGATAACTAAGTAAGTTAAAGTAAGTTTACTATTTTTACGCTAGTTAGTTTACTTAATAAAACTAATCTAGAAAGTGTAGTAGAGAGACTTAAGTAGAGATAGAGTAGTATATTTATATTATTATTTAGCGTCTAGAGTACTTAGCCTAATTATATTTAGAAAATATAAGATTACTTTCTAGGTATACTCTTAGTGTAGTTAAAGAGCTAGAGTTAATAGTTATTTCTAATTTAGTTTAAAAATATAGTAGAAAAATAGAAATATCTTTTATAATAAAAGTACGTAGTAGAGATTATTTACTTAGTAGAGCTTAAATAGAAATAATAGAATATTAGTATAAAACTCTTATATAATATAAATATAAGTAAAGCGTAATAACTCTACTATAATATTCTACTAGATACTAACTATACCTTTTACTATATTATATAAGTAGACTAAATAAAGTTCTATATAACTTAAAAGCACTATAATATAAGCTATAACTTTAGCCTAAGTATTAAAATTCTTAAATATATATATAAAGCTAATACTAGTAATCTAGAGATTAGTTTATATAAAGAGTGCGCCTAGTAGAGATATAAGCTATTACTTTTAAGTCTTCTCTACCTACTTTAAAGCGTTTCTAAGCTAGCCTTATAAGTATTATATAACTTTATTATTTATTATTAGTATTATAGTAAGACTATTAGTAGTAGTAGTAAGAGAGTATAGTTTAAGTAAGATAGTAGATAGTGTAGAGAATAGAAATTCTATAGTAAATAGTTTAATATAGCTTAATATAGTATTTACGTACTTATAGAGAATAAAGACTAGAAACTTTTATATAAGTCTAAGGTAGTAGTATTAAAAAAAGATAGATTTAAAAAACTACTATAATACTAGAATATTAACTTAGGTATTATACTAGAGCTTTCTACTAGGTTAGCCTAGGTTTAAAAGAGCGTTAAGATAGTATAATATTTAGAGGTATTAGTGTATATTATAGCGTACATTATTACTAGTAATAATTATTAGGTAGTGCTTATATTAGTAAGAACTCTTATATAGCTTAAGCCTAGTAATATACTTAATTAGTATTAAAGAGATAATAAAGTTTTTATACTTTATATAAAAGAAGTACTAGTTAAGTAGATTATTAATAGAGGCTTAGATATTATAATACTTTTAAAAGTTTATCTCTTTATAATACTCTTTATTAAAATATAATAAGATCTTACTAAGTAAAAAAGTATAGAAGTAAAGTGTATAAATAAAAATATAGTTTTTGTAGTTAGTAATAATATATTTAGGTTACTCTATAATAGAAGCTAATAGTAGAGATAGATATTTTTAGTTAAGTGTTAATATAAAGATTTTAGCCTATAGCTAATACTAAAATAGAAAAGCGCTAAGATATATATATAGTTACCTAATACGTAACGCAAAGTACTATAACGTACTATTATCTTTAATATAATATAAAAGACTCTACGCTTAACGCCTAGTGTAGTTAAGAATAATAAAAATATAAGAGTATTATTAGACAGCGCGTACTAGATAAGATTATAGATAAATATATTATATATATTACTAAATACGCGTTTCTAGAACTATAAAGTATTTATTACTACTTTACTAAATATAGTGTTATAGTAAATCTATTATAGAGTTAATAAAAAGAGAGTACTATAGTTTATAAGCTAAGCGTATAATACACTAGTAGATAAAATACCTAATATAGATAAAGATAAGAATAATATAGATAAAATATATAATAGTAATATAAGTAGTAAGAGAAAGTATAGAAAAGAGAAGATAACTACTAGAGAGGTTAATAGAAGGTTAAAGAAGTAACTAGAGAAAGTAATAGTATATACTATAGTAAGTACGCAAAAGCTTTTAAAGGCGTAAGATAATAATATTATAGTTAATTCTAATAAGTAGTAATATTAGTTATTTACGTAATATTTACCTAGTACTAGCGTTAGAGTTATAGGTAATATAATTATAAAGGTAGTAGTAGTTATAATAGCTAAGTATATATAAGAATAGAGAACGCTATTAAAGTACTAGCGTACCTAACATAGCTAAGAGAAATATTTATTTACTAATATAATTAACTAACTTCTAGACTTAGATAATATAGCTAGTTTATAGTTATATATAAGTATAGATATACTAGATATCTAGCTAGAGAACTACCTAGTTTTATTATAAAGAATATCTATTCTCTATACTAAGTCTAGCCTTATAGATAAAGATACTACCTAATTTAATTACTTAATAGTTTCTACTAGACGTAGTTACACTATTAGAATTACTAGTAAAATATAATATTAATAGATAATAGTAGTATTAACTATAGAGTATAAGTGTTTCTAAGCTCTAGTATAAAGTAGAGTAATATCTATAGGTAGAAGAGGTTGTAGATACGCTATAGTTATAAAGAAATACCTATTTACCTAATTATATAAGTTTATAAATAGGCGTCTAGTAATAAAGAAAACTAATAAAGAGAATTAGTAAGAGTTTAGAAGAAAGTTAGACGTAGAGAAATAGTAGTGTCTACTTAAAGTAAGATTTAGAATAGGCGTATTTATATTATTTCTATAATAACTAGTTAATAATACGTATATTAAAACTAGTCTAACTATTACTTAATTTAATTAGTAGATTAAAATACTAGTAGTATATAATTTAACTATATAAGACACTATATTAGTAATTAAGCCTCTATACGTAGCGTGCATATTAGAAGATCTACTACTAGACTAGTTAGTATTAGAGACGTTAATAGATAATAAGGTAGATAGCTATAATCTACTCTTTACACTATTATATATTAGAAGTATATAGAAAATAGTAGATAGAATTATTAAAGGTAGAGATAGATTAGATAATAATATTAGAGTTCTAAGTTTATAGGTTAACTAACTTAGAGGTATATAGAAAGCTTTATTATGTACTACTTATAGATAATTTTATATTACAATATCTATATAACGTTATATACCTATTATATAGAAGAATATAGAGAACTTTTCTAGATTCTTCTAAAGTCTTCTATTCTGTTATCTTATATATAGATAATAGAGTAATATTAAGTAAACTACACTTTATTATAGAAATTAATTAGAGATATTTTAATCTAATTATACACTAAAATTAAAATCTAGTATATAGTTTATATATTATAAGAACTCTATATTCTTATAAAAACTCTATATCTCTATAGACTCTATATTCTTCTAGGTAGTATATCTTTCTAGGCTTTATATTCTTAGGTACTTATTCTTCTAGTCTAAGTATAGAAGAATATTAAGTCTAGTATTAGAGTACACGTACTATATTTTTTAGAATTTAGAGTCTATATTCTAAAACTTAATATAGTTAGTCTATATTTCTATCTTTATCTAAAGCTTCTAGAGTTTAAGATAAAAATAGTAAAAACTATATAATAGTAACTAAAGAACTAGAAATTATATCTAACGCGCTCTAGAAGAATAAAAATATAAGTAAGATAGTATAAAAGATTTACTAATATATAAAACTAGATAATATAGTTTATTATATTCTTCTAGATATAGTAAAGAGTATATAGTTATTTATTACGCGTATACTAGAGAATACTATATAGTAGCTCTATTAGCGCGTTATAAAAAAGCACTTAGTATAGTTTATTAACTACGCCTATAATAATCTATAGTTAAATAAAGACACTTTATTTAATAAAAAAGAGTTAGATTAGCTATTAAAGTAAATAAGAAAGAAAATAATAATAAAGTAAATTAATTAATAATTAAAGAAATAGTTAGACTATATACTAGTAGAAACTATTACTAGTATATAAAACTTAGTAGTAGTATAATAGAATAAGATTATATATTTAGACTATAAGATTAAGTACTATAACTTTATAAGATAGTTAGAAAAGATTAGCGTAAGTAAAGTAGCTAAAATAATAAACTACGTAAAGATAGTTATAATAATAGAAAGTTTAAAAGAATAGAGAGTAGTATTAGAAATATAGAGAAAAGTAGCTAGAAGTAGAAAATAACTATTTATAACTATAAATACTATAGTACTAGCTTTAGTATATAGAGTAGAGCTATAAATAATATAAAGAATAAATATTATTTCTTATTTATAAGCTAGTAAGCTTATTCTTTTATAGTAAGAGAGTAGGCGTTCTAAAAGAGCGCTATCTACTAGTAAGGTATAAAGTTTTTATATACTACTAGTAACTATATAATATAGTAAAACTATAGAAATTATAGATAATATATAGTATTAATAGATAATATCTACTCTTTACTTAGAATATAAATAGCTAGAGAATATTCTAAGAAGATAAAGAAAGCTTATAAGTATAAAAAAGTAGAGTATAGTAATAGTTACTAGAGAATAACTCTTCTATAAGATTAGTAGTAACGTAGATAAGAAGTTAATATAAATTAAGTATATAGCTAAGTATTATAACTAGAACTAGTACTTAGAATATAGAAAGTATTAGTAGATACTAAAGTAAAAGTTTAGTTCTAGTATCTTTACACTACTACTAAAAGTATCTATTCTAAATTTATTTATAGAGTAATATTATAGTTTTAGCTAGTTCTTATTCTATTACGTTATTACGTAACTAGCCTAGCCTAATTAGACTAGGCTACCTACTAGCTTTCTATATATAAAGGTCTTATACCTTTATATTTTATATAATAGCTTATATTTTATTAAATCTAATTATTACTATTTATATCTTTTATATTATATAAGCTTCTTTTTAAGATAAGCTCTACTTACTTATATATAAATTATATATTAGTTATAAGACTCTAATATATATTAGTATATAATACTAGGTTACTATAGCTCTCTATATTACTAGCGCGTAATATAAAATTACTATAGCTTTTTATATTCTATATCTCTACGCTAATAAGTAGTAATATAGTCTAATTAAACTCTAGTAGCGCTAGTATAGCTCTAGCGCTAATAGCGCCTACTAACAACACTAATAGTAATAATACTTAAGTAATAGGTACTTAGGTTAACTCTAAAGGCTTTAATAATAACCTAGATAACTTTAAGAATAATAATAACTTTAATAATAATAAAAAGACTAAGCTCTACTAGAAGTAAGCTAATATCTTTATAGAATATTAGCAACAGCGCTACGTTTAGTTCGCTAGTAGTAATAGTAATAGTAGTAATAGTAAAAGTAGTAATAATAGTAATAATAGTAATAATAATGCTAACTATGCTAGTTATTAATATAAGTCTTACTAATAGTCTCTTAAGGCTGCTACTAAGCTAGCTAAGTCTACTATCTTAGATATAGACTATAATAACACTACTAATATTATATATATCTATCTATTCTAGATCTATAAGAATAATAAGTAAGAGGTTATCTCTAATATACGCAACACTAAGTAGTTTACTAACATAGTCTAGAAGTATAGTAAATACATCTTTACTTACTTTCTTACTATTATAACTAATTACTATAATTAATATAATAAAGTTAAGTAGTTACCTAATAAGGCTTAGCTTTATAAGTAGAAAGTTAACTTCTATATTAAGTAGGTCTACTAATAGACTTAGACTACTACTAACCTTACTATTAAGAATCTAACTAAGAAGTATAACTAGATAATTATAACTAAGAACTTATACATAGCCTACTCTACTATTATTAATAATAAAATTAAGGCTTTCTATAACTTTAATATCTAGCTCTATACCTATATTAGTAAGCTAGTTAATAAGAAAAACTAGCTCTAGCAGCACCTAGGCCTCTCTACTAATAGTAGTAGTAGTATTATAGCTAGTAGAAGTGTTACTAGTAGTTACACTTATAGTAGTAGTTCTACTAGTAGATCTACTATCTCTCTATCTAACCTATTTATTAGCTAGAGTAGTAACTTTCTAGCTCTTCTATCTAGTAGACTATATAGTTTTACTACGCACTAAAGTAGTCTACTACTACTACTACTATAGTAGCTAGCTTACCTATCTACGCTGCGCTTTTATATTTTTAATAACTTTACCTCTACTAGCGTAAAGCTTAAGAATATTAAGATATTCTATAGTAATAATACTAACTATACTAAGTATAAGTACTAGCGCTACGCTGCTAAGAACTTTCTCTTAAAGTCTAATATCTACACTACTATCTAGAACTAGATAGACTATGTTATTAATTACTTACGTAGTTCTATAGCTTAGTAGATTAAATACTATACTAACGTAGTCTTACGTAATTAGTTTATTAGTATAAATAAGATTTTTACTACTCTAGACTATATTTATAATATCTTAGACGTATATACTAATACTACTACTACTCTCTATAATAAGAGCTCTAATAGCTTTATATAAAAGAATAATAAAAGCTTTAATATCTAGGTTAGTTATTTTATATTAGTACTTACGCTTATAAATATACCTAATAGTAAGCTTATCTAATACGCTATCTAACTTATAAAGTATAGCTATAATACTATATCTTAGTATTATATTAGTAATACCTAGAATAGCTTTATTTATAACTACTATACTTAGTAATAGTTTCTAAAGCTTACTAGTTCTAGTGTTAGCGCTAGTAGTACTAATAGTAGTTATAGTAGCTATAGAGGTAGTAGTACAGCCTCTTCTAGTAGTAGTAAAACTATTATAGCTAGTATCTATAATAACTATAGTTATGTAAAAGCTTAGCTTACTATCTTATTAAAGTAGAGCTAATACTTTAAGTATAGTAGTACTACTAATAATAGTAGTAAGCGCTATTACGCTAGTAATAATAATATCTCTACTACTTATAAGAATAGCTTTATTATTACTATCTCTAAGATTCTAGCCTTAACATTAACTCTTACTAATACTACTCTTTAGACTTCTATTAAGAATATTACTAGCTTAGAAAACTAGATATCTCTAGTAATAGTTACTACTAGAGATAGAAGAAGAAAAGAAATAATTATAATATATATAGTCTAAGCTCTCTTCTATAATACTTAGTATCTACTTACTCTAATACTCTTTATAAAGTTTTTACTAAACTACTCTTCTCTAAATTACTAACTTTACTAACACTCTACTTACTAAAGTAGAAGATAGATATACTTTAAGTCTATATATAATACTTAGAGAACTAGATATATAAGAATAATAGTAGTACTACTAGTAAGACTATAATACTTAGTTTAAATATAATTATAAAGAGTAAGTAGCTAGTATAAGAATAGTAATTTATATTTAAATATAGAGCTACGTTGCCTACTAGCACTACTATTAATATAAAAGAATTAATAAACTTTAGCGCTACTAGTAACTATATATTAATATTATTTACGTAATAATATAAACTATAAATATTTACGCTTAAGTAGCTACTATAGCTCTATCTTAGTAATAGTAGTATTATTAGCTAAACTATTACGTAAGGCGTTCTAGTTTCTATTACTTATAGTAATTATAAGGCTAAGAAGCTCTTCTACTAGGTTAATATAACTAGTTATAATCTTATCTTTAGCCTACTCTAGCTAGAGAAGTATAACCTATATATTAAGTAGTAGAATAAGACTATACGCTTTAGCAGTAAACACTATTACACTAACTACCTTACTTATAGCACTAACGTTCTTATCTATAGTATATATTATAAGTAATAGCTAGCTAATAAGAAAATAAATCTATTCTACGCCTTAATAAATATCTACTATATTATAGATACTATTACTACTACTATAGCTACGCGTAGTAACTATAATATTATCTAGATATACTCTTAAGACTTTAAGTAGCTAGAGCGTAGTAATAGAGATAATAATAAGCGTAATTATATTTACTATATATTTACTTTAATATTCTTCTCTATTAAGCTTAATACTCTTACCTAGAAGAATATTAAAAAGTTTTATAATAAGCTTAATATACCTACTAAGTCTTAGAAAGATATTATACGTAAGCTGCCTAGGTAGCTCTATAATATAGCTTACTAATTTAATTCTAACCTTTCTACTACTAGTCTTTCTAAGTAGAGAAGCTCTATTAACTATGCTATTAATATTATCTCTAGCTCTAAGTATCTCTCTACTAGAATATATAGCCTTAGTTATAATAAAAGTATAGCTATTAAGGTTTATATCTATAATATAAACTTACGTAGTAAGATTTATAAAAGTAAGTTAGAGTATATTTTACTAGTACTTATTATCTAAAAGCTAGGTAGTAGTTTCTATATTTATATTAACTATTACGCTCTTAATATAGTTATAATTAAAAACTATAATACGCTACTAATAATTAAGAAAACTCTTACTAGATTATCTAAGATTACGTACTTTACTATAGTTAATATTATTACTACTTTTAATAAAATATATATTAAGAAGAAAGATAAGTATAAAACTACCTTTCTTACTTATTATAAACTATTTAAGTATCTTATAATACTTTTTAGCTTTTATAATACTTTAAGTATATTTTAGTTCTATATTAATAAAGTCTTATAAGAGTATCTTAATAACTTCTATTCTATCTATTTAGATAATATTCTAGTGTATAGCTCTATACTTAAGGTATATAAAAGATATATCTATACTATTATCTATAAACTTAGAGAAGCTAGTTTATATCTTAATATTAATAAAAGTAAGTTTGTAGTTACTAAGATTAAGTATTTAGAACTAATCTTAACTACTAATAAGCTAAAAATAGATTTCTTAAAAGTTAAGACTATTCTAGACTAGTTTTTATCTATAATACTAAAGAAGCTATAAGCTTTTCTAGAATTTACTAACTTTTATAGATACTTTATTATAGAGTTCTTATATATTATAAAGCTACTTATAGATCTTACTTAGAGTAAGATAAATAGTAATATCTATACTAACTTTTTTATTATTTAAGGCTCTCTAGCTTATAAAGCTTTTAAGAAGTTAAAGCACGCATTTACTATAGCGCCTATTCTCTTCTACTTTAACTCTAATCTTAAGACCTAGATTAAAATAAACGCTTTAGACACTATTATAGCTACTATATTATCTTAAGTCTAGACTAATAGTATACTTAAGCTAGTAGCTTTTATATCTATAAAGATATTCTTAGTAGAGTATAACTACGCTATCTATAACAAGAAGCTTATAACTATAGTTAAAGTATTTAAAAAGTAGTAGCTTAAGCTAGCTAGCACTACTAACTCTATTAAGATTATCTTTAATTATGCTACCTTATAGACCTTTATAGTAAATAAGAAGCTTAATAGATAATAAGTTTAGTAAATAGAGTTTCTTAGTAAGTTTAACTTTAAGATTACTTATAGACTAGGCTATCTAGGCTTAAAGCCTAATACTCTAACCTATTACTTTAGTAATACGCCTATAAACCTAAATAATCTCTATATTCTATACTAGATCTAGATAATTCTAAATTCTTACTATATTAACTCTATACTTTATAAAGATATTATATAGATGTACTACTTAAATAGCGCTATATACGCAGCTTACCTAGCTAGAATACTATTTATAGACTATACTAAGTTAGCGTCTACGCTAGTAGCTATAGTTTATCTTATAAGTAAGAAGCTTATTATTAATAGTAACTTAGTAGATAAGAAGTCTAAACTAGCGTTTCTTTTAGGCATTAAATTAGAGAAAAAGTTAATAGTAAACTTTCTACTAGATATTCTAGCTCTATAGATATAGGTGCCTATAAAAAGTACTTCTAATAAACTTATAGTAGCTATTTATATAGCGTATAACTAGAATAGTATAATAAAGAATATTATTAAGGCTAAAGCTAAAGATGCTTACTACCTTTCTTATAGCCTAGTAACTAAGATAAAGCTAAAGATAAAGCTTAAGAACTACGTAGTTTATAATAAGCTTATCTACTTTTATAGACGCTTAGTTATTCTATTTAATAATAACTTATATAACTATATTATTAGCTTCTATTATAATAGCTCTTTTATAAAATATAGTAGTAAAAGGCCTATATACTACTTAGTTAGCTAGCACTACTACTAGCTACTAATAATAAATACTATTACTTACTATACTTATAACTATAAAACGTGTTAATACGCTAAGCTATATAAAAACTAGAAGTAAAGACTTTTACACTCTCTACCTATTCTATATTACTTTTAGATAGATATCTTAGTTAATTTTATTACCTCTTTCTTTTATTATAAGTACTTTAGTTATATATATAAGTATATAATAGTAGTTATTAATTACTTTAGTAAGTAGTAATACTTTATTACTCTTAAGAACCTAAAAGTCTAGATAGTTATTTAGGCCTTTATTAAATATATATAGAAAGAGAAGAGCTTTTTTTCTACTATTATCTCTAATTATAGCGCGTAGTTTATCTTCTACTTCTAGAAAGAACTCTACGCTAGAATAGGTATTACGCTAAAGCTTTCTACTATATATTATTCTAAGACTAATAGTTAGACTAAAGTTACTAACACTAGTCTTAAGTATTATCTCTACGCGTATATTAACTATATATAGAATAACTAGATTAACTAGCTACTTATTATCTAGCTTACTATTAATAACTATAAGAATATATTAACTAGCGTTGCTTTTATATTAGCTATAAAGAGCTATCTACTACGTATAGAGATAGAGCTAAATACTTCTATAGCTACTATCTAGTTTAGAGCTAAGAAACTTCTCTATAAAGAAGCCTAAGGTACTACTAATTATATAGTAGATATTATCTACTTTATATAAAAGAACTTTTACTAGGTATAAGATAAGATAAAGTACTACGCTAATATTAACTACTAGGCAGCTCTATAGTATTACGTTAGTAACTACGTTTACGTTAATACTAGAAATATCTCTATAATACGCCTAAATTAAAAGCTCTCTACTAAGAACCTAAACCTCTTCTATATTAAGGCTATTAGTAACTAATATACTATTACCTTAGAGTTACTAGATTATTATAAGTAGGTATATCTAGTCTTTTATCTCTAGCTATTATACTTAGACACTAACTAGCGCTATAGTAATAAAGATAAGAGTAACTTTACTACTAAGAAGCTAGATAGTCTTTATAATTATTATATTTATACTATTATTAATTATTATATTAATTAGTGTTATAAGAACTCTATTACTAGTAAGAGAGGTACTTAGTAGTATAAGGTTAAGTACACTAACTTACTAGACTAGAATACCTCTCTCTTTTAGTAGAATTACACTAACTTATAGAGCACTAAAAAAGCTATTTAGAACTTCTATAATACTTACTCTAGTAAGCTACCTTCTTATAACTTATATTAGAATCTTATTTTATATCTTAATACTATCTCTACGTATACCTTTAATAGCTACACTAATAGTACTTTTAATAAGAATATAGTAGATAGCTCTAATACTTAGTAAACTAATCTAATATTAGAAAAGGCCTATTATAGCTCTAGTCTAGAAAGTAAGCTCTATAGTTATTTAGTTAATCTAATATAGCTAGGTAAGGTAAGATACAGCTCTAGTATTAATTAACTATAGATAGCTTTTCTTCTTAATGTTATAGGCGCTTCTATCTTCTATACTACTCTTCTTAACTCTAACTCTAACTCTAACTCTAACTCTAACTTTAACTCTAACTCTAACTCTAGCTCTAGGCTTAGTCTTAGTCTTAGTTTCTAACTCTAATGTTACTATAATAATAGTAGATATACTTAGTATCTTATAGAAAATATAATACTCTATAGAATAATAAAGAATAGTGTGTTACTATAATAGCGCGCCTAGTACGTAGAAGAAGAATAACGTTATCTCTATAAAGAAGCTATATTAAATAGTTATAATAATTACTAGTGTAACTATCTTAGAAGAGAAAGGTAATATTATAGTTCTAGCTAGTTTCTATTCTATTACGTTATTATATAACTAGCCTAGCCTAATTAGACTAAGCTATCTACTAGCTTTCTATATATAAAGATCTTGTACCTTTATATTTTATATAATAGCTTATATTTTGTTAAATCTAATTATTACTATTTATATCTCTTATAAGTAAAAGCTAATTTTAAAACTAGAAAACTAGATAAAGATAGTTATCTAATATAATAATAATATTAGTAGTTTTTATAAAGTAGTAGAACTATTACTTATAAGCTATATATAGAAGAAACTCTCTTCTAAGTAGCTATTTCTTAAAGTAATTTATAAAAGTGACTTAGAAAACTATCTAGTAGAGTTACTAATAGAGCTAGTAGAGAATAGGTTATAGTTTTTTTAAATAGTAGAGGTATATAATTTAGATAATTATAAAAGTATAAATAGTATAAATATAGCTAGTAATAGTAATAAAAGTAAAGAGTAGAGTATAGATAGAAACTAAAGAAAGTAACTATATAATAAAAAGTACTCTATAATATAATATTATACGTAATATATACTACGTAGAGTAGACTTAAAAACGTAATATATATAGAAAATAAAAAGTAATAGGCTATAATATAAATACTATTATTAGAACTAGTATAGTATAGTTAATAAAGCGCTATATAAGCTAGCGCTATAGAATAGACTATAAAGATTATAAGCTAAAGAATATAAGTAGATAATACTAATAAAACTAGTATTACTAGTAATAATATATTATAGTATATAGAACTATAGAAATAGAATAGATTTAACTTAAACTCTAAGCTTTTATTTAAGTAGATAGATTAGACTATCTAAGCCTAGAGTTATTTAAGATAAAAGATAATAGATATAAAATAGCTATTTTATATATTTTTAGAATAAAATAGACTATATATAATATTATATATCTAGTTTCTTAGGTAGAAAAGAGATTTACTATATTATATAGAAGAAAACCTATATATAATAAGCCTTTTACTAGTATTTTTTTAGGTAGACTATTAGGTTATTAGTTACTATTATATTCTTTATTATATAGTATAGCTATATCTTAAGCGTCTTTTACTTAGATATAGTAGCTTTCTAATATAGTCTTTTAATATAGCCTTTTAGTGTACTCTTTTAGTATATTCTATCTATCTTTTACTAGAATATAGAAGCTTTTTACTAGAGCTTTATACTATATAGTATAATTTAGAGCCTTTTAGTAGCTTATTATAATATTATTATATAGTCTAATACTATAATTTAGAAGTCTTTTACTAGTAGAGTAGAGTCTTTTACTATACACTATACTATTTTAGATCTAGTATAAAATAAATACTTTAACTAGTTTTTACAGCCTTTAGGTATAGAAGTTAGAATTCTAATATAGTTAGTTTTTAAACTAGTATACTTAGTTTTTAAACTAGTATACTTAGTTCTTAAATAAGTATATTTAGTTTTTAGATTAAGTATATTTAGTTCTTAGATTAGTATACTTAGTTTTTAGATTACTATACTTAGTTCTTAGATTACTATACTTAGTTCTTAGATTACTATACTTAGTTCTTAGATTACTATACTTAGTTCTTAGATTACTATACTTAGTTTCTAAACTAAATTTATTATATATAAGCTATTCTATACTTAGTTTCTACTAGATATTATATATTCTAATATAGTTAGATCTAAAATATTCTCTAGAGTAGAAGCTACTATCTTAAGTCTACTATTTATTTCTTATTAGTTTTTATTACTACTACTATAAATTACTTAGATCTAGTAGATCTAAAATATTTCTAAAAGTAGATTAGATTATAATAATACTATATTTTTAAAAGTAAATAAAATCTTTAGTTATATATTCTTTAGTGTACTAGTAAAAGACTTTACTTTTTTAGAACTAGCTTCTAGACTATAGAATTAGTAGTTTACTAATAAATTACTTATTACTATATATTAAAAACTTTTTAGTAGCTTATTATAACTTTATTTTACTACTTATTACTATAATTTAGAAGTTTTTTATTAGTATATTAGAGTCTTTTAGTATATACTATACTATTGTAAATCTAGTATAAAGTAAATACTTTAACTTATTTTAATAGTCTTTAGATATAAAAGTAAAAATTCTAATATAATTAGTATTCTTTTATAATAGGCGCTTTAAAGATAATATTATAGTCTACTTTATTTAAACTTTTATAATATCTTAATATATAATAAGTATATATAATAACTATAATAGTAGTATTAGTAAGAACTTTAGTCTAAAGAGTACGCGTAGTAACTATAGTAGGTACTTTTTAATTAAAAGTTAAATAATCTTATAATAATATTAAGTATAAGATATAAATAACTAAATTTTATATTAGTTATATAATAATATAAATAAATATACTAAGAAAACTCTAAATACGCACTTCTACTATAATACTCTCTACTATAACACTTTCTATAATAGCGTAGATATAGTTTTTTATATTCTTTATATCTATTTCTACTTTAAGATTAGATTATAAAAAGCGTTTTTTAATTTTATATTCTACTACTAGTTTATATATAATATAGTCTTCTTAATCTTAGATAGTAAAGTTTTTTATCTTTATCTACTTCTTAAAGTCTAAAATATTAGTATATAGTATCTACTTATAATATAAGAGCGTAAATCTACTTAGTATAGAATTAGTTACTAGAGTATTATAAATACTAGTACTTCTTTTATTAAAAAGTATAATAATAGTAGTAAGCGTACTTCTAGTAGTAAATCTATAGTTACTAAAGATCTTAGTAGTAGTTACACTAACTTTAGCGCCTTTAGTAATATCTTTATTAATTATAGTATAAATAGCTTATATATTAGAGCTAATAAGATAGTCTAGTATATAGATTAGATATAAGAAAAAGTATTTTACACTAATAATACTACTTTCTAGACTTATAATTAGGCTAGTAATATAGAAGTTCTTAAAAAACTTCTAAATACTTTAGATAGTAGACTTTATACTATTAATTTAGTTAATAATAGCTTTAGTCTAGATAAAAAAGTAGTAGTTAGCTAGAATAAAGAAGCTATAAATATAGTTATAAATATAGTAGTAGATATTTTAATATTATACTAGGTTACCTAGCTATAAAAGAGCGTTTAGGCTAGTTAAAGCGCTTATATCTACTTACTTTACTAGGTCTAGTAATAGATTATTAAGATTATATTTAGTAAAGTTAAATAGAAAGTTTTTACTATACTTTAGAGACGTAAAGCTAGTAATATAAGCTTTACTAAACTAATTCTTAAGCTTAATACTAGTAAAAGCTTTCTAAAAGAGTTACTTCTAGCGCTAAAGCTTACTATCTATTTTAAAAAAGTTACTATACGTAATATCTAATATAAAGGCTAGTTCTTAAATAGCTTATTACTTACTTTAGCTACTAATAATATTATAACTACTAAAGAAACTATCTTAGTAAATATTAATATATTCTATATTAGTAGTTAATATAGCTTATAATAGGTTATAGTTTATATTATCTAGATAAAAAATAATAAAAGATATAGAATTATTTTTATTCTTATATTTAATAGTAATAGAGCTAGTAAGTAAGTCTAAGTATATAGAGTTATAGTAGATAGTATTCTAGATAGCTTATTAGGTTTTAAGCCTCTTACTATTATAGTTAAAGCTAGTATAGAATATTAGGTAATATATACTACTTAGTAGTAATATAGCTATAAGAAGCGTTACTATATAAATTATAGTAAATAGATTATAAAGTACTTTTTAAACTAAGATAGTAACTTTAATATAAAAGTAAATACACTTAAGAATAATAAGCTATTTACTAGAGATATACTTATCTTTTATATTTTCTATCTTTTATCTACTTATAATATATCTTTCTTAATACTATACTAGCTAATATATATCTACTTAGTATATATATATATTTAGTAATACTATATTAGTTTAGACTTCTAGTTACTACTCTCTAGAAGCGTACGTAGAACTTAGAAATAATATTTAGTAGATTAGTAGATAATTAAAGAAAAGAGATAGTCTAGTAATAAAGAACTTATATAGTTAACTTCTAAAATATACTTAGTATCTTTAGTTTAATAGCTCTTAGGTATAAAAGCTTAGAATTATAGCTTATTAATTACTTTAGCTTATTACTATTAAACGTAATATATCTAAAAAAGCTCTTATTTAGATTTATAAATATTACTATAGCGTTCTAATATTATAGTTAAATATAACTAGAAGTTTATAAGTATTAGATAGAAACTAATATACTTAAAAAGAGCTACTAATTAACTAGATAGTCTATTATATATCTAGAAAAAATTAGTACTATATAAGTAGTATTAGATAATTATAAAGTTTTACGTACTAAAAGAACACTAAGTACTCTAAGTATATTATTAATAGAGATATGTTTATTACTACTAATAAATTATAAAAAGCATAATTATTAAAAGTAGTTTTTTCTATCTACTATAGTATATTATAGAGAAATATTAGATTTAAAAGTAAAAGTAGTTTATTTCTTAGAATTAGTGTCTAGATAGTCTCTTACTCTTATTAGCTAAGTTACTTTATAATAGATACTTTGCGTATAAAACTAGAGTAATATAATAGTTTTATAGCTAAATATTAAATACTTTCTAATTCTCTTATAAACGCTTAGACTTTAACTAAGAATAGCTCTATATTAATCTATTAGTAGCTATAGGTATGCTCTATTTCTTTACTTACTTAATATAGTAGTCTTATTCTTTAATAGTTATCTAATAAACTAACTAATTAAATCTATCTTAGTATATAGGTATCTAATAATTACGTTCTATTAGAATGCAGATTGTAATTATTATAATAGAAAAGCACTTAGACCTGCAGATTAATTCTAGATCTAGAAGGTCTTAATAGATATAACGGCTTCTTGTAAAATCTACCTAGTTAAGGTTAAGGTACAGCGAACGTTATAGAAGTAGAGTTTGTGCTAGAGCGCGGATCTCCGACTAGTGTTGTAATATGCGGGTGAGAGGATGCGGTACCGTAGATGTAGTGCGGCGTGCCTGTAGGAAGCCCTCGCACACGCAATTCCTTCCACGCTTCCTTACCTCTCTACAAAGCAGCCGGGGCGATCGCAAACAAAGCGTCCGAACCGCTCAATACCAGCCAGCAACTCACATATCCTTTGGCCATCCACTCACGTCCCCTGTAGTCTACCAGCGCCGTTCAAACGACAGTGAACATGTCTGCCGACAAGGACCACCACCCTCATCCATCTTCTCTGAGCGACAAGGCAAACATGGGCAACACGATGCAACCCACGACGAAAGACGAAGAGAACCAGGTGCACCGCGACGTTGTAGCGACAGGACTGCGAAGCGAGAGATCGACGTGGTGGCTCCAATTCCTTGCTTCGGCTGCCCTGACCGCGCTCATTATGTTCCTATACGACGAGTTTATAGGCCTTCCTCGCCGCGCTTGCCCACCTTGCGAAGCCCAAGGTTGCTGAAGATATCTGGCTGAGGCCTTTGAGCACCACGAGGAAGGCGGGAGTCGGACGTGGCTGGTTGTCGCTATGCGATGTGGACGGCAGGGGCGCGTGTACACAACCTGTTGTTAGCTACATATCGAAAGCTGCGCATCGCGCATGCTTGGCTATGCCGTATCGTCGAGCTATCGCGTGTGCGTATCAAGGACCGGATCGTGAGCGTGATGGTCGTGAACTTGGTAGTCGTGAGTGAATTGGCCTGGCGGCAGGCGCTTGGGCTCGGCACGGCACATAAATCTCCGGGCCAGGGCTGCCCTTTCGCCGCCCGCACCAGCGCCAGTGCCAACGCCCCGAGCCGCACCCTACAACTGCATGCGCCTCGCCCGCAAACCCCATCGGCATCTTCAAGGCATCGTACGCGACAATGGCCGGGCGTGCGCGACATGAAATCACGAGTAGAGGGCTTTTCTGTCTCCGCATTGTCGCCGCCCGCCCCCGTCCGGCAGTAACCCGCCCGAGAGCTCGACGTGTGCTCGCCCAGCCCAGACAGCATCCTCGATAACATCCGCGCCGGCGGCATATTCGGCGCATAGCTTCCGAAATCAAATGCGTCGTCTGCAGCGTCTCTACGCCAGATGCCGCCGTATGAGAGCGGCATGAACGCTGGATGAGGCGAGCAACGGTCGCAACGTCATCGCTGGTCAAGTTGCCTTCGCCATGAGCGCAATACGCTACGTAGCACGCGACTTCCACACGACACTCACATGCGCATCGCCTACAGAGGCAAGGAGGGTGTTGGGGCCATGGCTACTTGGCATTGCGACCCGTCTAACAGCACGAGATTGGCTGCTTCAACATCCTCGTACCAGCACAGGCGTCGTGCCTGCCCCCTCGCGACCCTCCACTCATCGACCATCACGTTTCAAAACTCCGCCACACCTTACTCATTACAAGACCACAGCTCGGCGGAGTGGCACTAGGATGGGCCTATACACATGGATGGTCGATCGAGCTCGCAATTTGTAGAGCCGACGTCACGCAGCCCTCCTCGAACGAAGACTGGGCCCTATGGCATCGCGGACGAAGACATGTGCGCCCATGCACGGACTGTTTTGTTCGAGACAACACTGGGTAGTGAGGGTGTATTGTGGACAGTTGACGTGTATCCCCAGAGCACCCGAAATCGATTGCGACAACATTCGGCTGGTCTTGATCGAGGAGAACGAGTTAACGATGTTAACCTCCATTCGCCAAATGCGGTGTGAGACAAGGGGGGCGCGCCGCAGTATGGCCGAAGCCTATGGTCATTGATCGGCTTTGGCCTCAGCACCATCCCAAGCCGACCTACACCACCCCGCCGACGCGAGATTGTATCCCGACCCCACGTTCCTACGAAGTCGCCTCCAAGCCCCTCGAACGACCTCCCACTACGTTGTGCTTCGCCCCGTGTCTTGCTATGCTCCAGCGTCACCATGCAACGTTGCGAATTGCCAGAACCACCACCGTAATCGCACCACACAGCCAGAGTACAGCAAACATCATTTTACAAGGAGTACACTCGTCGGAGCTGCGACTATCATGCCGTGAGTCGGCGTAGTGCGCAGCTGGGAACGCTCCGTAATCCACCATGTGTTGGGCTGAAGTGTAGGCTGGTGCGCCCATCGCTGGGTCGGTCGCCGGGTCGGAGTAGCTGGGTGGCTGGTCATCCATCGCAGACTTGATGGTGCGTGAGCTATCGCAGCCAAGGCTTAACGTTCGATTAACACTTACATCGTCGACGTTCTTACGCGCAGGATGCGACAATCTCCAGGGAAACTTGCGAGTCGTGGTGCTTTGGTATTGTAGGTACGAGTTGTTGGAGGGTAATGAGCTCCGTGAACAGACGCGCAATCATGAGTAGGTGGCAGGTAGACGCATCAATTTTGGGACTACTTACTTGGGTGGCAGTGCACTGTCTGAAACGACCTTGGCTTCGGTGCCGCCAACAAGCCTGACAACACGGCCCGCATAGCTGTGCCACACATCGCCCCAACTTCGAACAATCTGACATAAGCCATACGCCTTCTCCACCTCCGATTCCTTCGTGTTCCAAAGAAAGTATCGCCAACAACTTTCTGGACATGAGATAAATCAGTTTTAGCACACATCTGTCGCGCCGTTGTTTTGGACGATCCTTCAAGGCACACTTTGGTCTTCTTCGGACGGCGCGTGTCAGCTTGCACCTTTCGTATGCCCGCGAGGAACATATCCAACAAGGATAATGAGAAACATCGTGATGACGTCCAATCTCGAGGTTGTTGTTTAGGGTTCTGTGCCGCGAGTGGAAGCATACGCCCGGTTGGAGATTGGGGCTTTCGTGTTCCCTAAGGCAGACTCACGATACAGCTGTCAACTTCCCAGTCTAACCAGAGTGTCTAGCATCGGCGTCTATACAGTCGGCCTGAGGTGTACCTGCGGTATAAGAGTGCGCATCTCATCGGAAGTCTCGAGTATCAAACCCGAGCCCACCTTCATAGTCACATCCTTGCCGACAATGCTATCGATTCTGTTCCTAGTTTACATTCTATCTGCGAAGATAGCAAGTGCCTATCCTGCCGACGCTGTCTCCAATGATCCATCTCCCCACGTCTTCAAGCGCAACCCATGTGATGGAAAGGATGCCGAACCTATTCTGTATCACGATTACAAGAACGACGTCTGCCCCCCGCCCATGGGCTTCGAATCGCCAGGCGTGTGTCACATGAAGAAGCAGCAGAACGAAGGGGCCTGGTGGAACCCATTCCGGGGCTTCCATTGTGGCGGATTCTGCGAGGAGAATGTAGGTCTTCGAGCCAAAAGTTTCATTGCGACTGACTTAGGACAACAGGTGCGGTTCTTCTACGGCCAGGAGAGTATGTTCCTCTCGAACCCGTATTGCCATGGCCCCATGACGTGTGGTATTACCGATACGACTACCACGGCTTGGGCGTACACTATCAACTTCCCGCTTAGTGGCAAGATAGCCGATTTTAGCGGTGGCGTCACTGGTGGTGTATCGAACACGAACACTGTAGCCAAAGCTGTCAACAAAGCCGTAAAGCTGGAGCATAACGAGTGCGGATACTTCACATGGATCCCGATACTCAGAGAATCTTGGTAAGCATGCTACGAGCCGTCTCTTGCTCGTTCCGAAAATCACAAGCAAGTCCGATACAGACAAGATTCGTTGCTAACGTTGTGCAGTGGTACTTATACGGGCGATGGCAAATATCTGGATGTCGCGCCTGGGCATCCGGAGGGAACTTGTGTTGATGGAACGAGCAAGCCCGATACATGCATCAAAGTACCAAATGCCGCCCGAGGTAGCGACAATGATCCTTGGGGTATTACTGTCCTCGTCCGAGTGGACTGCGCGACGCATGCACCGCTTCCGTCTGATTGGTATGCATCCTCTTCCGACAGCATTCTGCAACGACTAACCACCATGCAGTAAGCGATACCCTAATCTCCATTACTGGCTACCGATCGCTTCCCGGCTCTTCTATGCCAGGTCTCTGCTGACTCTGAGCTCTTAGTCCAAGATCCAGCCTACAACATGCCAGATGTTCCGCTCGATCGTGGCGTGTACAACTCCTTCTCGGAGACCTTCGAGAACGACAATGCCGACATGATGTACGGTCAGTCATCCGAGATCGACTGCTCCGTGGGCGATGCCTCCAAGCTAGCGCAACAAGAGGACTGTTACGCAGCCCTTGCGACAGGCATGATGCATCCAGTTGTGGGTCTCCTACAGGGAAGAAACGGTGGGCAATGGTGGGCTTCAGTAAGCTTCGCGAGTGGTTTCATCGATCAATCAGACACTGACGTGCCTGCAGTACGTACATACCTGCGCCTTTCAGATCGAATACGAACAAGACTGGACGGAGGATTGTCTCGTAGGTCTCACGGAAGTTCTGAAGGCTGCATCGGGCATCCTGAATACTTGCAAGGCCCAGGACAACGGCGGTGTGGGTGGTTCCCGAAAGATCCGCAACGACGGCAAATGCAATGCGACGCTTCGCCTCGCCAATACTGAGGGCAGAGAACCACCGCAGGACATGAGTCCTTTGATTCCGAAGCATTGATCGGACTGCAGGATGGATAATATCAATCGTAAACATGCGTTCGTGCAGAGGACACGTCTTCACTCGCTTTGACTGCGCCGCAACTGCGCCTCATTTACATAGCCCTAGCAGAACATGAAACAGCCGCATGATTACACGCTCTCCTGCACGACATGTTCGCAGCTTTCCGAACTCTGTCTGCTACACATCAAATGAAATCCTCGGTCAACTCGAGCAGACTGGCATCTCCTCTCATCCACGCGTCGAAGTCGGATCTGGAACGGCGCATTCTGTCAGTGCGACGTCTGAAACTTTCGCGCGCGTAAGGTACGGCGTAGGCTACCGGTGCTCGCTACATTATAGCCTTGTGTGACAGTGATTTGTGCTATGAGCACACTCTCACAGGACGCACGGTACAACCCGTCAGCATTACACAACATGAGCATCCGCTTAAAGATTACATCCGATGGATCACAAGGTCTATTAAAGAGCCGCTAGTCCCGAATTTACAAGCCCTACGAAAATCGCAAGACCTTTTATACTTTGGCCTGCACTGCACTTTCTAGCGCGGAAGAGAGGTTCTCGTGTGCCCATCGGGTAGCGCAAATACTATCCACGTCGCTTGATACACTAGAAGACCTTGCCCACCATGCCGTTCCTGCGCATCATGGCTTCCTTCGTCTCGAGAGCATCGTACGAAGTTGCACTGTAGATGTCTGCAGAGAAAGCCATGAGATCGTCCAGGCTAATCACCTCGTCAGGGGCCTTCCAACCCAGCTCCGTGGGCAAGCGCTCGTTCTCTACACGTTAATCAGCACAGATTTGCAGTACACAACGGTCAGATACGTACCGAAGAAGTACTCTACGAGGTCTCGCCTCGCTGTCTTCTCTGTCTTGTTGCCGAAGACGAGCATGTAACCAGCGCCTTCACCCGCGCTGAAGTCTGCGGCCAGCTCCGACAGAGCGAACTTGGGGTTGTATTTCACTGAATCGATCATACGCGCGAGACGTGCGTTGGCGGCCATTTGGATGTCGATGAGGTCGTCTGTCCAGTAGGAACGGGTCTGGTCGTATATGGTGTGATTGAAGGAGACGGCATCGTCGTCAAAGTACTTGTCTGAGCGGCTAGATGGAGATGTCGCGTTAGTCGTGCGCTTTGCAGTGTAGGCCCTCATATCGACCAGCGGACTTGGTAAAGGGCTGCGGGGCTTACCTCAGACTGGCATCATGCTCCAGAATGTTGTGGTTGCCGAGCGTGTCAAGCCCCCAAGTCGTGGTGTTCGGGCCGGGGTTCGTCGTCAGCGCAAAGTTGTAAAGCAACTCTGAGATGTCATCGCCGACGTTGATGGCGTTTCCCAGGGCGTGTTTGATCTGGGGAAGCGTGAAGTTGCGCCCTTCGCGAGGGAGGAAGCCGTGGTTCGCTAGGGTGTTGAGCATGGGGCATGGGCCTCGTGCTGGAACATGTTAGCAATTGCTGTGGTGAGCAGTTGGGAAGACATCGAACGTACATTCTCCGGGGCCAGCTGGGTGCCAGCTCGCGAGAGAGCCTTGGGCGTTGACGACGCCAACGCTTGCAAGCGCGACAGCGACAAGAGATGAGATGCGTGTCATGTTGTTCGATAGGAAGAAAAGATATGTGAGGTGGGTAAATTGGAGAAGTCGTGAAGTTTTGGTGTTACACTGTCGCACTGAATGTGAACGGGATGCACGAATCCGACCAAAACACGCTTGAGATCTATCTTATACTTCCTTCCGCACAGTAAGATGAGCAAACTCGCATAACCCGTACTCGGTCATCTTGGCTTCAAAAAAGTCGCTCTATCCTAAATGGCATCTCAAACATTCCTATAGTGCTCATTACGTGGACTTCGCGACTTAAGCCCCTTCCGGCTCATCGCGCGAGATGAGTGTACTCAGGCCCCCTGGATTTGGTCACCAGTGAGGCACTCTCGGTGCCCGAACCCCCGAGCAGTGCTACGGTGAACGTGATGACGTTTGAAAACTGTGGAGAGTGACTTGTACGTATTAACAATCAAGGCGCGTTTACTGGTTGCGCACCGCCAGGTAGGTCCCTGCTGGCATGCGCGGAAAAGAAGTTCGGACGTCTTGCGGACCCTAGTGTCTGCGGGAGGTGTTGGATGCGCACTTGTGGTTTAGTTGCCTTCGCTACTACTGAACACACATTCAAATTACCACTCAAAAACCCAACAGACACCTGGTGATGTTTATTCAGCTGCCGTCACACTCTCTGTGTGCAGGCCCAGGTGGGCTTGCTTTTGGCTGACCCGTTCCCCTCGTGACAATTCAAGAACGGGCAAAGTCGCGAAGGTGGTACTGACCGGGGCGCAGCAAGCATCGCGTAGCGAAGGACGCGCGAACTAGCGCCACTCGGCTGCTCAGCCTCCCTCCCGTCAGAACCGGAACGCCAAGACCGCCGCACCCGTTGCCCGTGCCCGTGTCGTTTTGCGATGTGGGGACTCTGACGATCATCCGCTCGCTGCCTTGCGCGTCTTTGCCATTTGCAGCTGGAGAGTCGGATCTGGTAAACCTGAGCGCGATGCCATCGTTGAGAATACCATCATGTTGCATCTTCACACGAAACAAGCCGAAGCTATCTGCGGAACGAGCGCAACGCACTACAACGCGGCCAGCCTCTCTCATCCCTACATGACAGCTTGACCACAGCCTCCAGTGCGAAATGGGAGTGCGCAGGCACCAAGGTACTCTATTGGGTACGACGCCTCACACCAATCGCTATTCCATGATGTGCGACACTGCGGCAACTGTGGGGACCTCATATTCAGCCCATACACGCCATCGCATTGGGCAGTGCACTGCAATCCCTAGCGCGGATGACGAGTCGCAAGCGTACAGAGTATAAAAAGCCCAAATTCCTGTCAGATGGTGAGCATCAGGACGCGCGCTGTCTGCACTCGCACAGGCCAACGTTGGGCAATGGATTGTCAGCTCTCACCGGTCCCAGGATTAGTCCTTTCTTCCTGGTTCACAGCGCATTGGACATCAGGTATGTCCAAAGCATGTTCTGAGATGTGACACATGACGCATCGACTTCACAGCAAAGGTGATTGTGTGTTTCTCTGGCATGTTGGCAAAGCTCTGGACGCATAACGGCTCTAATTATGAGTAGTCAGCGAACAGTGCAGACACGGGTGATGCGGCCATCATGTGGCCAAAATCACTACTTTCTATCGCGCCCGCTGCTCGTGTCATTTTCCGATGGAAATGTGGGGAAGTTGGCGATCGGATCTTGGCCGCCTTGCGTGCCTTTTGCCGTTAGCAGCTACGGTTGGAAGAATTGAGACCCTGGTGATTTTCAAGGGCATGAACATTTGCGGAATCGTATACCCACGGCATTGCCATGATGTGGCGTCATAACATATTCATGCATATGGAGCAGAGGCACGGCTACGTGCTGCATGGCTGCAGAGCATGGTACTCTTTTCACAGCTCTGCAACACCGCTGCACTGCGTCCTCTAATCCAAAAGATGCACATGCACCAAGTCGTTCTTTCTGGGACGACGCGTGACACTAATCGTCATTCCCGACGGTGATCACTAAGTACATATGCCGGCCACATGCAGCTTGAAACTCTACCACAACGGGCCTTGCACTGCAATCTTTAGCGCGAAAGAGAGGCCCGGATGTACAAAGGACGGATCATGCCACAGATGCTTGTTGACCGGTGCATGACGAGAAGCGAGGTGCCTGTACCCGCATACGCCCCCCGGGTAATCATTTGCCGGCTCTCACCGGCTCAGAGCCTGTACTATACTGGGAATCTGTATGTCGTCTGTTAACAAGAAGACTCAAAAGGTACGACAGATCGGATCCCGACGTATCAGCTTCATGGGAGAGACACGCCGTCACTTGGCCAAGCCTGAAAGCTAGCGGCAAGCGCGCAGTGAAGCGACAGGTACGGCATCCATCATGAAGCCAGGTTTGTTACTTCCTATCGTGTATCTTCTGGTGTCTCTTCAGATCGTTCAGCCTCGTGAAAGCCTTGCCGCACTCGGGGCACTCGTGCGGCCTCTCCCCTCGATGGCTGAGCTCATGGTTCTTGCGATGAAAATTGCGCGAAAACGTCTTTCCGCACATTGTGCAGGCGTGGGTCGATGCCTCGCGCTTCGTCGTAGCAGTAATAAACTTCTCGGCTAAGTCACTCATCTCGGGATGGAACGCTCGTGTGTGTCTCTCCAAATCTTTCGCGTTGGCGAATCCTTCAGCTCCGAGGCAGTCTGGTACTTCGCACTGGAATGGCCTTTCGTGGATGTTGACGTGTCGGTTGCGAGCCTTTTCATCCTTGAAGCCCTCTGAGAAGTACCTGCAAGTAATCCTCGTGCATTTGAACCGCCTTTCCTCGTCGTAGAATCTTTTGTATGCCTCCTTCTCGTGTGCAGTTGGGCCGGGCTTGCTCTTGGGGAAGATCTCAAGAGCCTTCCGATTCCGATCCAAGGCCTTCGAGAGGTCTTCAATGCTGATCTTGTGTTGTGCATCGAAGCCTTTCTGCTGGAACGTGTAGATGTGGCTAGTGAGCCCCACTAGATGATCGTGGAGGTCGAGATGCTCGAATACCCTGCACTTGGCCTTACAGTCGTCCACCAGGCCGTTGGACCAGTCCACGTCGCCATAACGCGTCATGAAATCATCCATGGCTTTGAAGATGCTTTGTAATTGACCTGCCACGTCGTTTGCCTCGTCGAGGAACCTCTCCCCTTGGCCTACCCAAGCGTTGACATGGTGGAACCATTTCGCGATGGCATAGTCCTGGAAAGCAATCGATCCGTCCAATACGTATTGTCGACGTTGCGCTTGATCATCCGGGTCGTCGACGTCGAAACAGGGAAAGGTGAGGTACTGTAGACACAACGTCGCCAACTCGCATTCGATGGATGGCTCGTGGATATCTTTCGTGATACTGGTGATGTACCTGTTCCCGTCAGGATAAGGACTTGACGAACACAGACTGATTGACGTACGTCTTAGCTGTGCTATGAACGAGAGACACTCGGTCGCCATTAACAAGCACTAGTGAGCCGCATGTTTCGTAGATGTGATCGCGGAGATGATGGTGTTCGTATTCGATGATCTGACAATCTACATCGATCGAGAGTGCAACCTGTATCTCCTTCCAAGTAAGCCGGCGCTTGGCACACACTAACCTAGAAGACAAAGTCGTGGTTAGAATACAATAGGCAGATCATGGGATCAGAAGACAACACACCATCCGAGTAATTGCTTGGTTTTTGGCCATCCTCTGCCAGATCTTGTTTTGACGCGTGTGACTATCCGCTCATATCTGTCGACGCGGTTAATGAACGCTCGATGTCCGTGACGAATGTACGAAAATCGGGCCCAGAAGATGTCGCGGGTTCCCTTCGGTGTGTACCTACGCTTGTGCGAGTCCTGAAGGAAAGTTCTCGGTCTTGATATAGTCCAAAAGCTCCGCTAGCGTCATACACGCGTGAAGGTCGAGCAAAACCAATTTGGCGTAAAGGAACATGCCTGCCTTGGAATTAGACCCTGACTGCGTGTAGTGATTCATTAAGCGACTCACCTTTTGCATTAGCCACGATAAGGTTACGAAGGTATTCTTTCATGTCTTCCGTGAACAATGGAAACTTTGCCTCAATTCGATCTACCCACATCCTGGTGTAGGCCTTGATGTCGCCCTCGTTGTCTTTTTCCGAGATCTGCAGAATCTTGGGCGCCATCTTGGTAATAGCGGAGCCGTGAAGCTTTCTCCTTATATCGGCGTGGTCTTGACTCGCGATCAAAAGGCGGATAGTGCCCGGATCAACCGCATCACGCTGACCTACGAGTTCGGTTAATATATCCAACACTTGGCCTCTCTCCGCCCCTTCACACTCGTCCAGCCCATCAACGATGATGAAGAGTTTGGATATGGTGAAGCAAAAGTCTTCAAGAAGCCTCTTCGCTTGGTTGAGAGATCTGAGGGACGGTTCTCCACTCGAGCTACGCCGTGTGTAGCAGGGAGGCAGCATCTGTGGATAATGGTCTAGTAGTTGATCTGCCAGGCCCTTCAGTATACCGACCGCGGTGCTACTCGTTGGATCGCCATCGTGACAGTAAAAGAAGCAGGTGATGAAGTCAGGCCTGGCCTTGCACTCTTCGACGATGGCCGATGCCAGTATCGTTTTGCCTGTTGTCAATCAGCGTCACACCGCAGACACAGTGACAATACACACCGGCTCCTGGTATTCCGTAGATCCAGACGACGGGACTGTTCGGGATATCGGAGTGTATCCAATGTTTGATGGTTTCGTGCTGTGTTACCCACTTGGCAGTGGTCGCGCATTCGCTCCGTATCTTGCAGAAGCTGTCATGATCGAATCGAGGTAAGTCTCCAACAGCCAGCCAGTCTTTGACGAGCATCAGCTTCTTGGTCTCTTCTCGTTTGACATTCTCTTCCAGCTTCGCCCGGAAGTCGGCTACGTCGTCCTGGTAGAGTCGGTATTGGGCGAGACTAGCACGGCACTCAACTATGTCTTTGTGCCGGCGAAGACTACTCAAAACTCCCTCAAACTTCGTATGGAAGTTCTTCCACCTGTATCCCAAGATTAAGCATCAGCGCCATTTTCTCCTCGATTCCGCACGCAGGATACTGACATGGATTTGAAGAACCGAGTCCATACTGTATCAAAATTAGCTAAAGCATGCGCGGAAATCCGGCAGGGCTAGCCTACATCTGCCCGAAAAGAACTTGAGCGCTTGTTGATGGAAATCCAAGATGTCCAAATACATCATCTCCAAGGCGTCAATCGTATGGGGCGATTTGTGAAACAATGATTCGTATTCGACCAGCAACGGTAGCTGTTCGCCAATTCTCTCATATGCGTCCAGAAGTTGTTCGAATGAGTCGGCAAATGTGCTGGCCGTCTATGCCATGCGTTAGCTGAGGCATCGCTCCTCATTGACTGTCAGTGTACCTACCAACAAGATGAACTTCATAGGACCCCAGACGAAGGCGACCGCGTCTGAAACGTTGAGAAAGATCTCTATGACTTGGCCAAATTGGTGCATGGCCTCCAGACATGATTTGACACGAGCGAGGTTCATCGCTTCCATTCGGTGCTCTTGCTCATGTTGAACCTGGATTAATGCTTTGCAGAGCTGATCGTATGTCGTCGTGCTAAACTCCGTGAGTTCCGTGCCTGTGAGTTTGTTGCGAAACTGCGTTATAGCACGGGTCAAGGCGGTTCCTGTCGCATGCCGTGGTGGGGTGATCCCTCCGACAAGGGTCGGTTGCTGGGATAGAGCGCCCGTCGAAGTGCGACTGGCCGATTGCGAAGGTATTGGGCCCGCCATTGAACTTACTCATCAAATGTGGTGTGGATGTTTGGGTTTGCCAGTCAAAGATGGGATGGTTGTGCCGCCATGCCAGGCAGCACTAAAGTCGAAGATATGTGCGCAGGCCATGACTGACCAGCTGCGTTGCTGTGGAGGGGGCGGAGCAAGGCTGAAGATGTGCGTGTGGCTTATCGGCATGCAGGACGCGGCGAGAGGCTGCAACGTAGCCTCCCGGGTGCGACGAGCTGAAAAGACCACATATCCGCAGCACACCAAGCAGCGCCTCTTTCGCACGTCTCACGGATGTCGATTCAGATATTTCGAGTGTAGTCTAGAAGTTGGTTGAAGTAGACCCTTCTCCGCGAACCGATCATCTGCTCGGGTGGCATTGTTGCCAAGCCGCTAGGTCAGAACGCGCTTACGTCACGCGTCATGGCGCTCAAGCACCTACTCAACGACGACGATGTCGTCAACTTTCACCACGAGAGACACAGTCCGCATCTCAACTGGTTCCAGCAAGATTCCTTGGATCAGTATGCGATAGACGCTAGGATCGGGCGCGAGGCTGATGATCGTAGTTTTACGGCGGCTCTACCAACTCAATCCTGGGATCAATACGTGGACGAACTGCTTGGGTCACAGGACGCACAATGCGACCCACTACTGGATGGAATCGACATCAACGGCTCCTTTCAAGAGACGAGTCGCGATATTGAAGACTGGACGACCGGGCAAGCGCAGCATGAGTCCACTGAGCAGACTCTAGCTGAGCAGGAACATATCTGTTATGGCATGGTAAGTAGGGAACCAACAATTGCGTAGACATTGTCACATTTTCGCGGCGAGCTAATACGTTTCAAGATTTTTAGAGCCGCTGTTCGCCTCCGAGGCGACATGGGGGAGCTTCATCGTAAGCTCAACAACATCGCATCATCCCCGATCACAGGCCATGCGCGAATGATGATCATCAAACCCGAAGCCCAATTCGTTGTAGCTTTCCCCGAAGGGGGTGTCGTAGGAGATGTGAACGCCCAGTTAGACGGAGCATTAACGAGCATCGCAGAACAAGGCTATGAGATCGATCTGGAGGTCTTCGCGCCAACGGTGGTCATCCAGGAGACCATAGGCCGCGCCACGAAGGACAAAGAAGCCGTAGTGAGGGTACAGATAAATGTGTACGGCCCCTCGACAGCCGCTTGCGACATCGGCAAGGAGTTGTCGCAGCAAAAGATCTACCTGCAACGCCCTGTGTACATACGCGATGGTTGTCGATACGAGAATCCCCACATTCTCACCCTCCCTGGCTTCCAAGGCTCGACACCTGAGATACCAACCATCACAGAAGAACCTTTACCTGACAAGGTCGGTCTGCAGACATTGAGAAGCACCCTCCAAAATGTGTATTCCTCTTTGACGCGAGATCGCAACCTGCACGGGTTAGAGGGTGACGAGCGCCTCAACACCGATCTTTTGTTGTAAGTTCCATTCAATTCGTCTCCGTCTACCTTTTGCTCTCACTTCCGAATGTCGATGCTTCGCGACCACCCGCTGATATACCCAGGCACCAGAAGACAGCACTTTCTTTCATGATGCAGCGCGAAGACGGGCCCATACCAGAGGAGTACACACTCTGGAGGCCGAGCGAAGAAGATAGAGTCCAATGGTATGTATCCTGCAAACGGCCTTGCATAACACCGCTGACACCACTGACAGCTATCGCCATGTTCTGACGAAAGGACATTGTGAGTTCGTTCTTTACACGTTCTGATTTTGAAGCATACTAAAAATTCGATAGCCATGGTTGAGCCTAAGGAAACCGGCGGTGGTATCCTGGCAGACGAGATGGGGATGGGAAAGACTCTCTCTGTACTAGCCCTTGTACTACGGACGCTAAACACTGCGCACAATTGGGCTATCCGCATCGATGATCTGAACGATGCGACTTCGGAAATACCAAAGAAGAGACGCCGCTCTGGAGCGACCCTGATCGTTGCATCATCAGACCGTGAGTATACCATCCTTGCGATACACGCTATTGCTCTTGTACTGACGGCGCAGTCATGATCAATGAATGGTTTCAGGAACTAGATAAGTAAGTAACATAGATCGTTGCATACTCTCCAGCTGCTCACCTTAGAAGGCATTTTGACGAGCCTACTCGTAAAGCCTTGAAAGCGATCAAGTACCATGGCCCTCATCGACACGTTTCCCTGGAGAGGCTCATGGAGGCAGACCTTGTCATCACTACCTATCATACTCTCGCGTCAGATTTTGCCAGGACCAAGCACGAGTTGAGGCATATTGAATGGTATCGTCTTGTCATTGATGAAGGTGAGCAAGCCACCACTCGTTTACCGCCCACCATTGACGATGATTTCGCAGCCCACATCATACGACGGCAGTCCACGATCTTGTACCGGACTGTAGCTGACATTGCGGCCCGATCGAGGTGGTGTCTGACTGGCACGCCTATACAAAACCGCCTGGAGGACATCGGCTCCTTGTTCGCCTTCTTGAGAGTCAATCCGTTTCACAGCTTATCGAACTTTCGAAAGACTATTGCGATACCTTTTGATGAGGGCGGTAAGAGACGTACCATTGCGATTGAGCGCTTCACTCGTCTTCTGGACTCCATGTGCTTACGCAGAACCAAAGATGTCCTGCACTTGCCGGCTGAGCAGCACCGAGTGAGAGAGGTGCCGTTCTCATCAGAAGAGCGATTGCAATACGAGCAGACCAAAGACATCATGTTCCGAGCTGTCCGCAACCAGAATGGCACGTTCGATCAAAAGAGTACACTGGGCATGTTCCAGGTACAGCTTCAGCTACGCATCCTCTGCAATCATGGTACTTGGCAGCAGCCTTTCTCCTGGAATCGCCGCAAACTGCATTTACTGGATGAAAGGGAGGCTTTGGAGATCTCACTTGGACGAGACGGCGAGATCACGTGCTCCGTATGCCGGCAACCGATGCCTGCCTTCAATAGCGGCTCCATGTTCCATCGCTATACCGAAAATTGCCGGCATGTGTTGTGCTCTCAATGCCTAATCCAGAGCACGCCTAGTGGTCACGATGAAATACCCAGCAAATGCCCCCTTTGTCAGCCCCTGTGGAACGCGCCCACTCAACCACCTCGTTTCATGGATGCATCACAAGAAGATACCTACTTTCGAGCAAACGGACGGTCTTCGAAGATGGAAATGTTGATGAACGACGTCTCCGTCGATATATGGAATACGAAAAGGTATGCACGATGGGATTACGCATATGAAGGGCAAGATTGACAAACTCGCAGCATTATATTTACTTGTTGGACGCGCACCTTGAACTTACTACAGCACTACCTTCACCACATGTCTGGTAACACGTGGACCCATGAGCGCATCGATGGCGAGTGTTCGACGACCAAACGCGAACGCATCTTGCATGAGTTCACGGAGGACCCCAATTTGCGAGTACTGATCATGACCACCGGCACCGGCGCAGTAGGGTAAGTCGGCCACATACTTATCATTGACTGCTGTCGTTGACGACATATGCTAGGCTCAATCTCGCGACCGCGAACCGCGTGTTCATCGTCGAGCCCCAATGGAATCCCTCAGTCGAAAACCAAGCTGTCGCACGAGCCCTGCGTCTTGGACAAAAGCAAGCAGTGTTGGTAACGCGTTACGTTGTGGAACAGACGGTGGAGCAGGTAAAGAGAGCGAAGGACCGAATTTATCGTACGTTGCTGACCTCAGTAGGACATGCGCGCATTGCAGGACACCAAGCTGGAAAGATCCAATCTCATTCAAAGTGGCTGAGTGATGTGTGGCGGGCGTGTCACCATGGTCGCTTCCGCCCCTCTTGTAACCCTTGGCACGACTTTCAGGCACCATACCGTAGATGCAGTGGATGTACTATTGACGAATCAATCAGATCATTTGGCTGCGTGCTCGGCGGGTGATTCTGCAACGGTCGAAAGCGCGATGACATTCTTCGCGAGTGATCCCCGTGTGCCAACGAACCAGGCGTTGAAGTGACCGGCGATTGACAGAAGCTTGCTTTCTTCCCGCGGGTGCGCGCTTCATATTCTGACCATGTCAGCCTGCCACAATGCCTCGTATACCCTTGTGCGCCTGTAAGCCACTGTGTGTGGCACAATAAACCGGTGAGCAATCCGCTCATATGGGTATGACGAGTCACAGGAGCTGACATGGCCTTCACCGGTGCCTGCTGCACCACCGGTCCTTCTTGTGTGTCATTCATGTGGAAGCATTGGATGACCTAGTGGTGGGGAAACAGCACCGGTCGGGATGCAGGCATCAACCACTCGTCCACGCTAAAGATTGCAGTGCAGCGGCCTCAGGGCAGAGAATATATCATGTATGTTCGACATCCCCCAAGTCCAAAAAGCGGCTGCGGATGCGTTGCGAACGTCCCTTCCAGGAATCTTAACGGTTCTGCTGCCCTGTATGGCCCGCTGCGCAAAGAAATGCGCTGCATGTTGTCGCATCGCTATTGGCCTGTTAAGCTGCGCGAGTACATAGTCCCACGCGCTAGGGATTGCAGTGCAAATTTGGGGGCGGAACTTCGCTCAGGCGCCTTCCCACCATGCTTTCTCCCACAGCTGGCCGCCCAAGGCTGCTGACTAAGCTGTCACAGCCCTCGCCCGCCCATCGCTTCAATGCGAACGGTCACAGCCCTCATCCTACTATATTCTACTTGCTTGCATGGGTCAATTCCGATGCGCGGTCAAAAGAGTTGAACTTCTCGAGAGAATCTAGTTCACAGCTACGTTCGCTGAATTCCGCGGTTGTGATGGGCTTGCAAGGCTATTCGCACATCCATGAATGGGCATCTTCTCTAGGAATGAGCAGCAGAAGGCGTGCTAACAGTGACGCTCATTTGAGAGTAGATATCTCTGTTCTTCACACTAGAGATCGCGATGCCAATCTCAGCGTTGTGAGCACACCATCACACTATCAACTCAACCCGATCACCGCTCTTCCGCGCTAGAGATTGCAGTGCAAGGTCCACAAGTGCATTTGGGGCGCAGCGCGCAGCACCCTCCCCCTGCTGTTCCATGCCGCACATGCGCTCTACCTCCTCTTCCGCGCTAGAAATCGCAGTGCACATTTACATTACGACGGGCGCCATCCATGGTCTGTCGCACAAATAGTTGGTGTTCCAGGCTTCGCCCACTATCGACCACGAGCCGTGCCGCGCCCCGCCTCAGCTGATAACACTCCACATTCGGCCATCCTCAACGCTACTGTTTACAGTGTATGCTCATCACTACAGTCTACTTGCTCGCGCGCTTCAATTCCATCAGCTAGTCAAAAGTGTCGTATACGAAAACTTCAATTCTGAGCTACGTTCGTGGTATTCTCTCGGTGCGACAGGCTCGACAGACGGGCTATTCGCGTCATGGCAAACTCGCTCGCATAGGCATATTGCCTCTCTTCTGCGCTAAATATCGCAGCGCGGGAGGCAGAGCGCTGGAGCTATCTGCTGCTCTTCTACGCTAAGAATTGCAGTGCACTGCACCTACGCCAAAGGCTGCAGCTCGCTAATTCTGACCTCGTGCCGACAGTAGAGCTTCAGCAGATAGAGCTGGCCCGTCCTGCATGCATCCGACGCGCTGCCATGTACATCTGCACTGCAATTTCTAGCGCGGAGGAGCGAATACCTGACATGCGTGTAAAGCCCATCTCACACGCTAGAGCTTGCAGTGCAACTGGATAAGGCAAGGCTGCACGATGCTGTCCACAGTGCCTGCATACCCCTCCAAACTGATTGGTGCCCTCGCTTGACCATACTCTCGTCCGCGCTAGAGATTGCAGTGCAAAAAAGAGGCGAGAAGGTAGCTGTCTTGATCGGATTGCCCGACCAACATGCCTACCTTTCTATGAATCACAGTCTAACGGAAGACAGTGCACGCTCTAGTTCCGGCTACATACATGTAGGGGCCTCCGCATCGAAGCTGTTCCCACAAATGAGGAGCGTGGGCACGCGCATCTCTGCTCCCGTTAGTCATTCCCCAAGTCGCCATGTCCGGTAGCTCTAGCGTCCTCGTGCTCTGCGAGATTTCTACTTCAAAGAATGCATGTACATATGAAGACTTCAAGGTTCCGTTCTAACACAGATACATTCATTTTCTGCTACAGAAGCTCATGAGTTGGAGACGAGCTTTGAGCCTTCGAAGCAAGGTAGCTCAGCCCAAATGCGACAACATCATCCAACAAAATACCGCTCTACTAACGAAAAACAATCTATCAACACCTCACAGCACGCGCCGCATCTCCAGCAATTGCGAACACACGCCCCTAGTTCCTCTCCACCTGCTTCAGCTGAACCCACAACGGGTCCTTCTCCCAGACGAAGAACGCCCGCTGGTTATCCGGCCAACCGTGACTTCCGACTTGCAATTCAAGGTCGAAGTTCCAGATGAAGCGAGCAGCAATGATGCGCAGCTCGTTATAAGCCAAATTCTTGCCGATGCAATTCCGAGGGCCGAAAGAGAAGGGTTGGAAGGCAGACTTCTTGTCTGCGTTGAACTGTGGGTCGTGGTAAGGATGGTCTGGGCCGAGCCAGCGTTCGGGAATGAAGGAGTCGGGCTGGACGAAGTTGTTGGGGTTGTGGTGGACGGCCCACTGGAAGATCGTGATAAGAGTCTGAGAGGTGTTGTTAGCTGTGACTGTCCATGTCTATTCGAAGTACTTCTTCTGGCTGATGGATGACAGGCAAAGTGATCTGGAATGACTTACACCTTTGGGAATCCAATAGCCGTTAACGTACTCGCCAGGAGACACACGTGGAGGCGTATCCGCAACGGGCGGGTACATTCGTAAAGTCTCCTCAATGCAGGCATGCAGGTACTTGAGTTGCGCAGTAGACAACATCGTTATATCTTTCTCGTTGGCGAAGGCCGTCCGAACTTCTTGCTGGAGCCGTTCGAAAGCCTGCGGGTTCGTTGACATGAAGTAGGTAAAGCCTGAGAGTGTCGTGGCTGTCGTCTCGCTGCCAGCCACGATCAAAGCCTCGGAGTTGCCCAGGATCTCTGCATGGCTCATGCCCTTCTCGTCGTTGTTGCGAAGGATGTATGTCATAATGTCCTTCCGGCCGCCGGGTGCTGCGCCAAGTGCCAGCCTTCGCTCTACCTTCTCGTCACTCATGATCCTGTTGTTATGACGCGTTTGCATGTCCTCTTTAGAGATCATCAGCCGTAGGATCCAGCTGAGGCCAGGCATCTTCATCAACGCAACAATTTGCGCGCCAGCTCTGATGCCAGCGAATATCATGGAAACCCATGGATGGTAATCGCTGCTGTCCAGGCAGTGGAACGATTCACCCAGGGCCAAATCGCCGATGATGTCGAAGGTGGTGAAGTTGAACCATTTGACTACGTCCGTCGGGGTGTGTTGCGCGGCGTCTTTATGTAGGTGGGCAAAGAGCTTGTCGACGTACTCCATGATCAACGCCTCCTGACCCTTGATAGCAGCATCGGAGAAAGCATGTGCCATAACACGGCGTTGACGTCGATGGTCCTCTCTGCTGCTAGGAAAGATCGACTTGCGTGAAGTGTCTCCGCCCTGGTAAAATTCATGCCACCTGCCGAATTCGGGTCGGCCACTGCGACTTAATCCGAAAACCTCAGGCCATCCAATAGTTCCGTTGATGGATATGGAGTTGGGCGAAGTACGCACCATGTCACCGTACTTTTCATGGTACTTCAGGACCTTTTTGGCGAAAGTTCCTTGGATGCTGTTCTCGATGGCCAGAGGGATCCCGGAAACGGCGAAATGCTTCGGTCCAGGAATCTTGCGAAGGGGGTGGAAGAAGAGACGATAGATTGCAACGCCGATTGCACTGACGACACCCTGAGAAAGCGTTAGAGGGTGATTGCATCAGCGAGATGAGAACACTTACAATTTCGACCAGAAGCAGCACTGCAGCTGCAGCCTTCTGAAACGACATCGCTGTCGACAGGTTGAAGATGATATCAGATGTGGAGTGACTTCGACGGCGGCTTGGAAGACAGAAATCCTGGTCCTCGAATCCGCGACGTGAGATGTGATGCGGATATGTGTAGAACGATGGCGATACCACTCCGCACGGGAGGACGACATTATATATGCCCTGCGGCAAAACCCCCTGGGTAGCAAGACTCTTTACCCTGTCTCTTCAACCATGGCTTCTACAGACTGTATGATGCCTGCCGACGTTTCGCTTTGACATCTTGCGTGGACCCCATCCGTACGCGAGAGGATGATCCTGTGGTGAACGACCAGGCACAACGGTCGGATCTCGAATGTTTCCGGGCGCTAGCCTCGAAGAGTGACATCTGCCAAAATCTCCGATGGGAAACGCTAGGGTCGGATCGCGACTGCTCCGGCTTCCGTCCTTATTCACGCGCCGTTGCGTCGTTGAGCGCGCATATACCGTATTGGAGGTTTAAGTGCGAGTGTTAAGCTGGGATGTAGCAGGTACGTTCTTCGTCTAGTGCTTCCAAACGGATGTCGTTGCTAGCCATCCGGTCGCGCCAAGCTTTTGGCTCGGTTCTACATACCCCACGATCGGCGTAATCTCTTGTGCCCAACGCCAAGCCGGTACGTAGGACGAACGTTATCAGCCTCCAAGGAGATGTGTTCTCTACCGCACCAAATCTGTTCCGCGCGAGGTGTTTTCAGCCTCGCAATCCACCAAGCATCCCGTCGGTCATTTTCTCAACGAAGACGTGATCTATCTGTATTGGGAAAGCAGTGCGAAAGCCCGTCGGTACGCGCAGGGTGAACTCCTTGTCGCTATGTCGCCGCATATTGGTCGAGACACCCAGAATATCGCGCACTCGCGTCTCGGAAAACAATCATTGCTCTTCCGCACGGAGGATCGCAATGCAAAGGTAGGTATTCACGTGCTCTGGCGCGTTATGGAATGCAGTGCAGACGTACTGTGCGCGCTCAAGGTTGCAGTGCCGTTGCAGTAGCTATCGGACGAAATCAGTCAGGCCAGCCGGCAGCTCCCAAGGTCCAGCTCATGCTTCTCCGCTCACGTGACTTACATGTGCTCTTCGACGCTAAGAATCGCAGTGCAGCGACACCGCGGTAAAACAGTCCATACCCGCGTCCTCCCCTCTCACACTAGAGACTGCAGCGCAACGCCAAAACCAGCACTGTATGACTTCCGAACGAGTACCATTCATCTCACACACTCCTTTTATCGACCCAGATGCCCTTTCCTGCGCCGAACGTACGATCCAGTCCATATCAAGGCAATGCTCGGGAGGCCGCTCTTTCGCATTTACCAACGCTTTCGCTGAGGACTGTAGTACATAGCAGTCAAGCCGCGCTGATGATGATGCACATCTTGTTGATGTGGGAAGGTGTGGGCTCCTCCTACAAGATGGGTATTCGTTCACGCTAGAGATTGCAGTGCAAGAGCCCAAGCCAACGTGGTCTGTAGTTCCAGCATGCTGGAATATACCGTAGGTCTGGACTAATCGCAGCCTTATCGTAACCAAGTGCCCTTTTCTTCAACACCGATAGTCGTGGCTGCAGAGACGCGCTACGTTGAACAGCCGATTCGTCATCGTCATACTTCGTATATGGTTTCGTCCGTGCTAAGAAATGCAGTGCAACGCCCACCCTTGAAGGAATCCCTGACCGGTTTGAGGGCCTTTGCGAAGGACTTCCACTTGCGGAGCTGACATTGGTGGGGATGCGCAGGCTGCGCGCAGAGACCATAGTGGCTGAGCGTCCCCCCGCAGGACATTCACCAGTGTCACAGCAGCCAATCAAGCGAACCTTTCTACCACCACGTACACTCGTACGCGCTAGTCATTGCAGTGCAGTCACATTCGTATGGCCCAGGCCCCAAGGGATACGCATCCTACGTGCCGAGACGGTGGTGGCTGAGCGTTCCGCTGGAGGACGTTCACCGGTGATGCAACATGGCAGCCAATCAAGCGTATCTCTTTCGTCTACCTACGCTCGTCTGCGCTAGAGATTGCAGTGCAGGCTTATCCTCAGGCAAGTAACCTTCGTTTCTAGCTCAACAGCAACCGATACATCCAGATGTGCTCGTTCGCACTAGATGTTACATTATATCTGCCTTTGATGCCTCATAACGTTTAGCTACCTCATACGTCCTCCTTGTCTAAGCTAGAAACGTAGTGCAAGTAAGAAGTCCAGTCCAAGTTTGATGTCTGCGCCTTGCCTCTTATCAGGTGCTTCTTCGCGCTAAAGATTGCAGTGCAGAATGCACGCCTGGAGTTGTTCTAGCTGTGGCTAACGGGCCACCTCCTTACACACTCACTTATATGCGCTAGAGATTGCAGTGCAGCGTGCCCAAGATGACAGCAGGCTGAAGCAATTTGTGCCCAAAAGAGCGCGCCTCATTCTGGAAGCGAGAGTCCTCCATCGTGCTGCCCCCCAGGCTGTTCTCATCCTAGGGACCTATGGCAAGAGGAGTGTGATTGGCGTTGTACGGCCAGTGGCTGTGGCGAGGCACGTTGGTCGAGAAATGCAGCAATCCCTGTACTTGCGTCTCGTTAAGTGCTCTTTCGCACTAGAAATTGCAGTGCAGGCGCCCCGCCACCCCCGAATGAGCGTTAGACTATTGCTGCCTGGTCACCTCCTCATATGTACTCGCGTGCGCTAGAAATTGCCGTCCACACCTGTCAGGTCCTCTCGCACGTCAGAACGATTCCGGATCTGGTTAGCGACTACTTCCGCATGCCTCTTCTTCTGCGCTAAAGATTGCAGTGCAGTTAGCTGGAGTGCAATGATGCAACTGCTTCCTAATCTGGGTACTCTGACCTATATCGCGTCCCCCAGGGGTGCATACGTGAGGCCACGATTGGGCGCCTTCCGGCTGTGGCATTGAAACGACTGTTGATGTCGCATGCGATCAAATGCGCGGCTGAAGTATAGTTAGAGCCCTGGGGTTCACGCAACCCACGCGCCGGAGACAACACTAACGCAACTTCCACAGGACGTTCACCAACGATACGGCTCAGCAACTCATCAAGCGCAACTGTCTTCTTCAGTCCACACAGAGTCTTGGAGTATTCTCACAGACCGAAGTCACCGCTCCACGATGGCCGATGTCTAATCACAGGAGGCGTAAGCTGACCCCTCGTCCAGGCTAGAGATTGCAGTGCACACCAGTCAGAACTGGCCTCGCGTCAGGTACTCTGCTAGCGTCCCCTCAAGTGCGCCTCCGCGCTAAAGATCGCAGTGCAGCGTTAATCGGGCTTCAGGCTAATCTTCACCTGAGTGCATGCGGGCTCTTGTACGCCGGGAGTTGCAGTGCGGCCTGTCAGATCAAAGATCCTGTGTTGGACCTATCACGAGCTTGCTAGGCCTAGCCATGTTACGACCTCGTCAACGCTAGAGATTGCAGTGCAATGGCAGTCTCAGGGATTGGCCATCATCGCGTCTCGCACCATAGGCTCGTCTGCGCTAGAGGTTGCAGTGCAGTCCCCGTCAGCCGGCAAGCCATCGAGGGACTCCCCGTGGACAAACATCTACTTGAGCCGCATGAACTCAAATCGCGGATTTACAAGTTCTTGAGTACTCACGACATTCGCGCTAAGCATTGCAGTAGCTCAACCTTGGAGTTCTCGCGAGACGTTCTTGAGGTCAGCCTGGCAACACATTCATCGAAACCCTTTCTGTGCGCACGCGGAATCCTGGAGTTTAAAAGGCCCTGGTTAATTTGTCTGGATGGCCCATCGCATAGTGGTAACTTCAACGTGCTCTTCATGGTTCAAGTTGCTATGCAGGTTGCGACTTCCAATACCTGAACGGCAGGTACAGCATGCTACGACGTCGTCCGCGCTAGAAATTGCAGTGCAAACCGTGGTCAGCCCTCCTCAGAATAGAAATCTGCCTCACACGTGGACTCGCGGGCGCTAAGAAATGAAATGCGCACCAATTGTATAACAGCTCTACAGCAGAGCACCTTCAAAGCTACGTTTCTGGACCAGGCCATGCTACGACCTCTTCTACGCTAAAGATTGCAGTACAGTACCGCCAAGATCTTCACTCCTACGCAAGATCCTCACTCCTACGATTGGCTGTCAGCTTGCCTCATCCGCAGGCTCGTCCGCGCTAGAAATTGCAGTGCACCGCTTTGGCCCCCATCAATAGCGCAACGTACACAGGGGGCCGCCCATCTCAGATGTGGGCATTTACACCCCCGGAAGCTATCTTCAGCCCACCGCAGGTTCTTTTCATAGCCTTTTACATCATGAGAATAATCACATCAGTTTTAAGAGACTCATGCGCATATATGAGACGCATTCAAGAAGGCCATAGTCAAGGTAGTAAAGTGCTGATTATTCATGGATGCTCATTGACCATACTTGCCGTTGATGCACCCGATGTAGGCTTCTTCTGCCTCACGACTTCTCCCATGCAGATAAAGCCAGCTCAAACTCCCGATGTCAAACCCCGAAGGTGCTCACCAGTCGTACATCCAAAGCAGTCCAACCACCGAACGCCGAAATGCAAACCATGATACCGCTACCTCAAACTCTCCACCGGACAAGGTACTCAGCGAGGCGAAACCTGCGTCACCAACCTCGACGGTCAGAAAAGCGCCTAAACCTCTTCCTCAACGAGCTCCTCAACAACGACACCCTCCTCATCAACCGGCTCCTCCTTAACCCGCTTAGCCATCGGAACATACACATCCTCAGCCTCCAGATCCTCCTCCTCCTTCTCACTCGACTCATCATACTTGACCTTCTGACCGCCGTTACGACCACGCTTGCCACGCGCCGCAGTCGGGGAAAGGACCTCGTCGTCGTCCATAAGACCCTGGGGACCATCGCTGTCGACCTCCTCGGAGACGTTCTTCTTCTTACGCGGAACGGGCTTGGCCTTGGAACGAGGTGTCTTGGGGGTTGAAGCGGTGGACTTGGAGGGCGTGTTGGTGGCGGAGTTGAGGTTGGTGTTGCCGGAGACGTTCTTTTTTTTCCAGGAGTAGAGGCGGTTTTCTACGGCTTTGGCGGTGCATTCTAGACGGGGTGTTAGTGGGTGTGCGGTAGATGGGGGATGCGATGAAGGGATGTGGACTAGTGAGACGGCATGCTGATCGGGGATGATGCAAGGCAGTTCGAGTGACGGAGGCACATACCCAAACCAGCGGCCGTGACGCGCTCAGCGATCTTGTTGCAAAGCGTCTTGTTGAAGGAGATGTTGCACTCTTCGAAGACGCCGTGGAGGAGCTGTGATTCAGGTCAGCGAGTGCGACGACAAAGATGCGACGATGGTGGCGGCGGAGATGCACTTACAATCGAGTCAAGCTCGGCAGTCCACTTGATGACCATGGTGAAGATGAGGTAGCGGATCTGCAAGATTGTCAGCATGTATGTGATGAAGCGAAGGCGCTCGACTTACCGTTGCTTGTTGCTTTGGTAAAGTGAACTGAGATGCGCGAGGCAAGGCAAGAGAAAGGCTGATCAAAGACGCGGTTGGGCGATTGCTGGTAGTTGTTGGGGAGTAAGAGGAAAGGTTAAGAGGTTATGGGGAGAGCCTAACTTTATACCTAGGCCAGGGAGCGGGGAGGACGAGAGCAGGGTGGTGTTGCCTAGGTGAAGGTGAGTTCACCACCCAAAGAGGAGATAAGCGTCCTGCTCTCACCCTCACCAGTCCCTTTGACGCAGGCGAAGTGGTCTAGGCAAAAGGCGAAAACATGGGTCACGAGACGTTGTGACGAGATATTAGGAAATTGCAGTCTGTTCAATAATGCAATCGAGAAACGAGGACGACATGGGGAACATAGCATTGGCACACTTATAGCAATTGCATGCGCAGAATTAAGACTTGAATGTACCGAATACTCTCAAAAGCAAGATACTGTTACAAGACACATCACAATCCCAAACCCAGCAGCCATTCATGAAGTTCCTGCCGACTCAGCTCCTAAGCCGTCGGGTCAACAAACTGTCTCTGCCCATCCTGCCCGTCTCCATCCTCTCCATCATCCCCAGCAGCTTCAGCATCCTCATCCTTCGCACCCCCAACACCCAGCCCCGCACTCTCCTGCTCCACAGTCCCTCTCTTCTTGTGATGCCACTCCTTCCACAGATCCGACACCATCTTCTGATTCTTCTTGTTGTTGACATAAATCTTCAACTCCTTAGGTATCGGGTACATCTTATCCATAAAGTCCTGCTTATCGAGCTGCTTCTCTGTCATCGTGACTCTCTTCTCCGCGGTCTCGGCTTCCCGGACAAAGTACTTGGCCCAGCGGAGTTCATACTGGAAGACGGTTTCGCGTCGCCAGGGAGTGCGGTTCTTGGTTCCGGCCTGACTGCCGGCTGGGAGCTCTTCTTCTTCGGCTTTGAGGTCGTCCAGGACTAGGCGGCAGAGACTGGGGAGGGGGATGTCCGCGGATTCTTGGTGGGCGCGCTCGAGCCAGAGTTTGCGCAGGCGATGAACGGTGTTCTGGTATGCAAGTTGCGGTAGTAGACCGCATGGTGGTAGATGGTTGCTGAAGAGAATGGGCACTGCGCGGTCAGCTAACCAGCTTGAATGGCGTGCGTCGGGGCTTGCTGTCACGGGAATTGTGTTCGTGAAGTTGAAAGACCTACTGTTGGGTAATAGCGCAAGCTCTTCCTCAGAAAGCGGTTTGTTGCTCTCATCGTCAGGCTTGCCATGACCGTCTAAACCAAGTCCAGCAATGTCGTCGGACACATCGGTCCATTCATCTTCTTCTTCGACAAGTGTTAGCGCTGGACATCAGGCGTAAGCCTTCCGGAACTCTTGGCATACCCTGCATCTCTGTTGTTTGGCCTGTCGGTGGAGCTGACATGTGGCTAGGTCCAAAGGGCAGCCGGGGCATGTGTAGCGAGCGATGATAAGGACAGCTGAAGATGACCCCGCCGAATCGAGTGCGCGCACAATAAGGGATTAGAAATTAGAAGATGGGTGTTGCGCGTTGATGTTGCAGCGGGAGTGCAGGCTTCGGCGATCAAGCAAATAGAACGCCAGCGTCTGCGCCTGCTGCCCAAACGAAGGTAGTGCAGGGCAAGAGCTCATGACGTCAGCGCGTGACTAGACCCTGGAAATTGTACAAAATCACGGGATGTTAAAATCGATCGGAACGTTTTGACAGGAGAGACACATGGACATGATGAGAAGGTAGTACTACACCATTGTCGCAAACCAGAGAATGTCTTGTTAGTTCATTGAGTGCGACATCTGTCACACAACCTCAAGCACGTAGTGACCAAGTCCACGCTCATCTACAAAGCCTTGCCCATGAACTTCCTCTTGGTGTAGCTGAGCCACCACTTGCTGGGTGTGTTTGTCTCGTCCGCGTATACCCTGTTCAGTAACCGTGTCGCCAGCTCTTGTCGCATCTGCATGATGTACTGTCGCAGCACTTCAGCTCCATTCCTGTCAGCTGGAGCCTCGAAGGCCTGGTTGAGCGGGAATCCTGCGTCGCCCGGAATTGCAAAGTTCGTGTCCAGCGCAATGTTCATGACAGCCTGCCACATAGTCAGCTTCCAGCGTCCACCTTCTTCACCCGTCTTCCCGACAGCCTACCTTCTCGGCTTCTCTCCGACTCATGCCCGGCTTGATCTTTCCCAGTACCTCGCTAACGTATAGGATGCCATAGATGAGGACACGGTCGGCGGGACCCTTGATCTCGAAGTTGCGGAAGAATGTGTTGGCGCGGAAGAGGGCAAGGATCTCGTCTAGCGGATCGTACGACTCGTGTGAGGCATCGATGGTGAGCTCTGTGACATCGGCAGGTAGAGCTGGCAGCTGGATGGCAGGGCCGCGGGTGCGTGTGCGGAGTGGGAGGAGAGCGAAGTTGCCTGATGCGCCCGTCAGTCACTTCCGCCCATAACGGAGCTGGAGAGTATAGCTGTACCAATCAATTGCTGGTTGGGCTCATCGAGGAAGACGGAGTGGTAGGCCTGGATGTGTTAGCTGTCGCTCAACATATTCGATACTACCCTGAGGCATCGTTGTAATGAGGGAATTCTCTAACTCACCGGCATCTTGGGTGTTGTCGCCTAGCTTGTTGGTGTATGGCGGTGTTCTGAGAGCTCGGCGGAGGTGACGGCGCAGCTCCGCTCGGTGAGGTGTGCTGGTAGGGCTGAGCAGCGGGGGGTGACTAAGCCCGCCCCATCAACGCGTCCCTGCGCGCGGCGCGTCTCCCTCGATTTTCTTACTAACAGCCTCCATACCGCCAATCAACGTTCTAGCTACCTCGATTCGACCTCAATCCATACAGAGATTCTCTGAATCGTCATTTCAGCTATCGTCATGTCCGACTACGAAGATGAGATGGACGTGGATGCGCCCGCGGTAGACAACTCGATCACTTTCGGCGGAGACCAGAAGAAGGGCAAGAGGAGCGCTGCAAATCTACCCGTTGAAGCGGAGGATTCCCTGCCATGGTGAGGCTGAAACTATGCCGTCTTCTGCACGCCTGCTAAAGATCAGATAGGGTAGAGAAGTACCGACCAAATTCCCTCGATGACGTCGAAGGCCACAAGGACATAATAGCGACCATCAACAAGTTTGTAGACTCAAATGTATGACCAAGAGCCTACCCAGGAAGATGACCGCTGACATTCACAGCGACTACCCCATCTCCTCCTCTACGGTCCACCAGGTACCGGAAAGACATCGACCGTCCTCGCACTCGCACGCCGCATATACGGAAACAAGAACATGCGACAGATGGTCTTGGAATTGAACGCCTCAGACGACAGAGGTATCGATGTTGTGCGGGAACAGATCAAGACGTTCAGTAGCACGAAGCAGATATTCTCTGCGGCACCCAAGGCAGGAGACTCATCGTTGGCAACGTTCAAGCTCATTATCCTCGACGAAGCCGATGCCATGACTGCGACCGCGCAGATGGCCCTGCGACGAATCATGGAGAAGTATACCGCGAACACACGCTTCTGCATCATCGCCAATTACACACACAAGCTCTCGCCAGCGTTATTGTCACGATGCACGAGGTTCCGATTCTCCCCACTGAAGGATCAAGACATCAGGAATTTGGTCGACAAGGTCATTGAGGAGGAGGAGGTCAACATCACGCAAGACGCGACCGACTCGCTCGTCACGCTCAGCAAAGGAGATATGAGACGGGCACTTAACGTACTACAGGCTTGTCACGCATCAAGCACGCCGCTTCAGACGCCCGGCAAGCCCGCGCCCGACCCATCCACGATTGTACGCGACGAGATCACTCAGACTACCATTTACGACTGCATAGCAGCACCGCACCCGTCGGATATCAAGTACATCATCGAGACATTACTGTCGAAGAACGACATGACAGAGTGCTTGCGCACGGTCAATAACCTGAAGATCATGAAGGGACTCGCCCTGGCAGATATCCTGACGGCGATCAGCGAGGAGCTAGTCAGCAACGACGTGCCGCCTCAGGTCATGGTGACTTGGATGGCAGGTCTGGCAGACATCGAGTACAGGCTGAGTGGAGGTGGTAACGAAGCCATACAAACAGGCGCAGCGATCGGCGTTGTGAGGACAGGTGTTGAACTATTGGAGACCGGAAAGAAGTAGCACGTTCGCGACACTAGTTGTGGAAGGAGGACAAGAGCGAATTGCTAGAAATGATACCATTGGAACGCGCAAAAGTAATGCGACAAGACTACATCCGCACCACCCAAAGATCGCAGCCGTGATGATACACTACAAGAAAGTGGGGCAATATGTCTCAGGATACTCAAGATCACCGTGGTGATAGGACGAGAGTCGTGTTTTGCGCTAACCACGCTAGTCAACACCCACGCGACTCGGACGCGCCTTCCGATTGACGTACCCCGGGATATATACACGACGCATCAACAATCAACACATTTATCTTAGTCGCGTTCCCTAAAGTTGACGATATCCCCATCCCCGCTTCCTATACGAAACACGTGCGACCACCTTGGTATCTCGAATAACCGAATACGCGCGACGCGCATGCATACTCCGATCATGCCTGTAAAGGTAAGTCAACTTGCGCGACGAATGGTCAGAGATTAACATCAAACAGAGAAGAGAAGGCCCAACAAAGCAGCGGCAAGTCAGTCTGCGCAGAAGCAGAAGCATCGATGCACTTGCTCTTCCGGTGATTACAGAAACAACCAAGTTACAAGAGCGTCGGGCAAACGAGGGAAAGAGCAAGCGGCCGCCTAGGTGGCGAGGGCCTGTAAGTACTATATATACATGGCGCAAGCCGCCTTGTCTAATCTATGTGCAGCAGCAAAACAACTCGCCCTTATCCCACAGGCCAGCGCCGACCATGCCATCGCAACGGGACTCAATACCAGCACGTGACCAAAGGAACAGTCAAGAGAGCCAGCCACCACCATCATCAAACATCCAACTCCGCTTCTCGTTCTCAGAATCCTTCATCGATGATGTCGAGCGACAAGTCCATTCCGAGAACAACTTCAACCAAAGTTTCTCGGGGCTGACGATGACCCCCGGTGCTAGCTTCTCCTCCTTGAGTTCGCAGTCTACCACCAAGGCATCTCCGGTCCAACCAATCCAACCACAAACGTCCATCTACCACCAGCCTCCGGTCTTGATCAAACCGGGTAAGAAAAGAGAGGGCTATGGATTCAGCTACTCGGAGACGTTCATGTACGATTCAGACGACTACCCCGACACCGAGTGCGGGGACGCTGACGACGACCAAGCGTCTGAACTACACACCACGAGGTCACTGGATAGTAATCCGTATCTAAATTGGGACGGTACAATAGGATCACAACAACCACAACACATGCAACAATCTCACCTATCCCAACAATCACATTCCTCAACCAGGCCAACATCACGAGACTCCACAACAACAATACCAACCCCAACCACCTCCTTCGACGACCTCGTCGTTCTCCGCCCCCCAGGTTCCTTCCACCTCGACCGTCCTCAACGACACCTCCCCTGCACAACCGCAACCCGCGAAGACGCGCTCGCCCTCCGCGCCTCCGCTACTTTACTCCTCTCGAAATACACAGAGTCCTCATCAATCCAGCTCGCACTGCTAACACGCATGGAGCGCATGATGTATCTTGAGCAGCAGAAGCCGGGTGCGACGGAAGATGGTGTAGCTGAGAGTCTGGAAGCGTGTGTGAGGAGGTTACGAGATTGGTTGGTGAAGAGTAAGGACGAGAGGATTGAGACGGGAGAGTGGAGAGGTGTGGTGGAACATGAGATTGAGTGGGTGGAGTGGATGGTGAGGGCGGCGGAGAGGGAGGTGTTGCATGTTAGGAGGAGGGGGTGTCGGTGTCGGCCGGAGTGGGAGGGGCTGTAGGATGACGGGGTTAGAGGATGTGTATCTGAAATCGTCTCTAACAATTCAATCACCCCAGTATTGCCACGAGCAGCCAACATTACCCTTCTGATAGGCGCGAGCACCACCACACCTTTGCACTGCAATTTCTAGCGCGGAGGAGCGAGCGTGAAAGAGAGGTAGCCAATCATGCAGGACTTTCACACAGCCTCGTCACGCATCCTGGTATCATTTCAACATGTCATGCACGGAAGATCGCTCTGCACTGCAATCTTTAGCGTGGAAGAAAAGCTATGTGAGGAAAGTAGCCAACCATGCAGCTCTTCAAGGACCTGATGGCTGCCAAAAGGCTTATGCAAAGCACCGTAATTGGTTGTTACAACCAGCCATACGCATGCTTCGGAAAACATAGGTCAGCGCCCGGTCAGAAACCCAGCACTCGATTTGGACGGCTGCACTGCAATCTCTAGCGCGGGAGAGGCCATCTCATCGCGGGCTAAGCCCGATATGGCTTTGGCTGTATTACAAGAAGTACAAGATTTTGAGTTATCCGGCTCTTTCTAAATTCAATGTTTGTATTGGCGACATAGCGATTATACCACAGCACAGTCTCAGTGTCCAGACCACAGTATAATTAGAAGTCGCACCCTATCCTTGTCGCTTCTTTCTGCACTGCAATCTTTAGCGCGGATGAGCAGGTATGATGCCGAGAAGTAGCCAGTAATGCGCGACTTTTTCACAGCCTCGTCGTGCGATGTAACGAGCCACGCGGGTTGAATTCGGAAGTAACCCGCGGGAAGGTACCGACAGGAACGTTTCTGTAACAGCGGGTATGCAAATGGCCGCGCAATGCATCTTTGCAGACATGCACTGCAATCTCTAGCCTGGGTGAGGCCTCTCGGCCACGTGTGTACTGCGATTGAGAGCGCTCTCGAGTTCCACGATGAAGACACGATCGTTGGTGCGATCCGACCCTGTGCAGAAGTCGTTATGTCTTTCGGAGCACGGCATGCTCGGAAATGTTTCCGAACGCACGTCGGGCCCTTCCGAGCGCGGCCTTGTACCTCAACACCGGCCTGTAAGCCACAGTCTATGACTACCGATTCGCCTGGTTACAACAATGAGTGCGATAAATTGCTTTGCAAAGTCAGGTATTGGACGCCGTCTGAGTGTGCCCACTACCCGTCGACACATGTACACCACATCCGCACCACGCGTAGCAGTCCTATACCAAGAACTCGCTCCCCCATTAATCAATGGCGTTCGCAAGCCCAAGAAGCCCGGAGGTACTTGGTCTTCCTCTATACAGAAACCTTTCCCGCAACATTAACATCTTTACCAAGGCTACATCGACTCCAGCGCAGACATCACCTACTCACTAAAACACCAACACCACAGCCCCATCTCCGTCGTCACACCCGTCTCCTCACCAAATCCACAAAAAGATGAAGACTGGTGTTTTGGAGATACAGAGACTGAAATTGCGCGTGCGCTGAAGAAGGGGGCGACGCATCTCTGGGCTAACACTATACTCTTCGCGGATCATCCGCTTCAGACGGCAGAGAGTCTGACGGGTATGGCGCAGACGGTGAAGGTTGTGGGACAACCGCCGAAGTTGGTGGAGCTGTGCGATGATAAGGCATTCGTTAACAACCTCCTTCGTTCTCGCGGTGGGTTTACGCTGCCGGAGGCGCGTGATATGATTGATGAGGAAGATCTTGCGGATGTGCTCGATACGGATCTTCGCTACCCTGTTGTCGGCAAGCAGGTTAGAGGACGAGGCAGTTATGGGGTCAAAGTTTGTCGCTCCGAAGAGGAACTGATCGACCATGGCCGCGATTTACTGGGAGAGGATGCGTACGTGATCGTCGAAGACTTTCTTGCGGGTTAGGAAGTCACTGTTACTGTGATGCCGCCTTCGCCTGCGACGGGACGGGAGGGGTATTGGGCGATGCCGGTTGTGGAACGGTTTAATCACGCTGAAGGTGGGTTGGCTTTGTGGACTTGTAAAAGCAGATGTAATGCTCACTGACGACGAATAGGTGTGGCACCGTACAACGGCACAGTCGCTGTGCTTCAGAATTCTCGCTGTCTTTCCGAAGACGAACACCTAGCCGATCCACAGTATGGTGAGGTACAGCGACAGTGTGTTGAGGTAGCGAAGTTGCTCCAATGTACTGCTCCTATCCGAGTTGACGCTCGTCGGTTCCGAGAGGATGGATCGTCACCGTTCGCTCTTTTTGACGTCAATATGAAACCGGTAGGTTGATTGAGACCTGCCGTTGATAACATGGCTAAACTGTAGACAGAACATGACAGGTCCTGGTAGGCCTGGTAGAGAGAACCAAGCTAGCCTGACGGCACTGGCTGCTGCTGGCTTGGGGTGGGACTATCCGACTCTGTTGTTGAAGATACTCGAGTCGAGCAGTTCGCTGCGTGATCTGAGAAATGCCACATCGTCGCTTATCATTGGCTAGTACTTTGGGCAATAACAAAGACCCCGCCCGTAGATTAGCACACAACATGAGGTCTTGAGAGGATGTGTAACACGAACTTTGGTCTGAAGAATCGCTCCCTAATTATGAGACACGCAATGCGTGCATATGTGTCAAGGTCAGATTATTACAATAGTCTGCTCCGCGGCATTAGGGAACAGAGCATCGGTCCAGACCTGAAACTTGGATCGCGAATGGCCAGGATGTATGTAACCCTGGAAGAGCCGCCAGTGTATGTGTCCGATACGCCGATATACTGCACACGAATCGCCTGTGTCTCCGCCACTGGTTGATGGTACTAGGGTGATAACTAAAGCGTCGTACAAGACTTCGTTACCGTTAACACATATGCCCAGCGGAATAACAGTGTATACCGCCATGGCTGTGGAAGGGTTTTGGTATTCATCCCAGGCCAGCCCCCCGTCAGCCTCGTCCAAGTCGGAGAAACATGGGTTGTCCAAGCCGAGATCATACTCATCGCCGTCTGTAGGCAGAGAAATCGAACAGAGCCGAACACGGAGCTTCAAAGCGCCCTTCGTCATGTTACCATACTGGTTGCTGGCTTCAGCTAGTGAAACCTGCACGTCAATCATCTCTAGTAGGTCTTCCGAATGCGCTCCGTGTTCACGTGAAGGATACTGAACTCCGCCAGTTACCGATGCCCAGCTCCAGGATGGCGCAATAGTGAGGTACGAATCCCTTGCTGTGGCGGAACACGGAGTCTTAGAGCTCCAGGAGAGGCACATGAGGAGGTGCGACCCCCATATGCCAGCATAATACTCCTGTCCAAACCGTTCGATTGGTACACACCGTGCGATCGATGATAGGGCGATCAAACGATCCGTTTGCAAGGTGAATTTCGACGATGAATAGAGTTCGATGAAAGTTAGCCAACTCCCAAAGTCCATCGAGGAAGCGTGATGTGGTCCTATGTTGTGACCGATCTTCTTGCCCCCGGCAGGATCCCCATAGTTGACTTCCTCATGGTCGTAAGTTCCTTGACACTCCCAGAAGACCCCCTCTTCAGAAAAATGTAGTATCCTTCGCGAAAGTAGGCGTTCTTGCGCAACCCAGCCGCGTCTGTTCAGATTGGAAGCGACGACCGAGGCGTATTTTAACGGGATACCCGTGTGCATCCATGAAGGCCCTCGCGGCTCGCCTTCAATACCATCTACGGGAATTTTACAGGGTGGATTGTAGTCTGTCCCGACTTTATGCAGAAAGCCGTCGTTGGGCTGCTCAGAGCAAGTAGCAGAGATAGTGCAAATCGCATTCTGGTAAACAAGCCACATACGCGGTCCTTCTCTTTTCCAATCGGTATCATCTCCGTGTGCGCTGGGCTGAACTATGCATAAGGCGTCGATCCAGATACAACGGACGCCCAAACCTCGCGCAACAACGATCGCATCTTGAAACGTTCGTGGCATACTAACAAGGAACAGAACGCGGTCCGCAGTGAGCTGTGTACTCAACATACAGGCGGGTGGCTGTTTACCCCAGCGATAGCTCAAGGTACAGTATCTGGAAAGCTCATCGAATGTCGCGCGGCTTTTAGCAATCCAGTCTTGCGTGTCAAGCGTGAGAATGATATTGTTATGAGAGAGATCAAGCAGACGACGCGGGAGCGAGATCGCTGCCGCTGCTGGAGCCACTTTGTATGGCTGACAATGGTCATGATTGTCGCTATCACCGAGCATACAGGCTTCCAATAGCTCGTGTGCACGTGAGACCGGGTCACGAGGAGCGTTTGACGCATATCCTATGTTCAAATAGTGTGAATACCAAAACTCAGGAATCTCCAGTCTCAGGGAAAATCTGGCCATGATAATGATTCGTCTTTGGATGTGGCGGAGCACAATCGGAGGTCGGCCATTGATGCGTTGAACGTTTGCAGCGGAAACCTTCTCGAGATCTTTCCGGACGAAACAGCACAGGTCACATCCACTGTCGGCAGAACTGATTAGTGCGGCTCCAGTCGGCCATGTGCGAAGAGGACCGCTTCCAAATTGAAATAGTCCATATCTCGGGATTACGACCTTGCTGCACTCGTGGCACCTCGGCATGATGCATATAACGCAAGAGTATTAGTCCCGAAGAGCTGGAAAGCAAGGGTGTTCTTTAAAGGACTACGGTTGACTGCTCTCAAGGGATGAGCACGAACGTTCTCGTCTGGATCGTGATCGCCGGTTCGAGAAGCGGGGGCCGGCATCGATGGATTAGGAAACGGCCATGCCGTCGGCAGCATAGTAAAATCCGAAGTTCTTGTACAGTAAGCGCAATTGTATACTGAATATGAGAAGTGATGAGACGAGGCTCTGCCATCTTCACTCGTCTGCGGGGTAAACTTGCTGTGCCACAATCATGCAGGACGCGCCAAACCTGCCCAGTCGCGGTTCACGACATCCACTCCAATCTGTCCATACCGTTAATGCCGTCATCGAATATAATCATATCGCCGAAAGTTCGCTTCGGCATTGACTCGCTGCGAGCTGGCAGCTCTTGCGGGTGGTGGTGGTGTTGCTGTTGGTGAGCGAGGACAGGAGCCAGGGCCGGCTGCCCTGTTGACGCTTGTTTAGCAGCAGCCGCCAAGCATCACACGCTGAAGGCTCGACAGGAAACGGAAAGCAGCTTGGACAATAAGGCTTTCTTATCCACCATACATATATTACGCCGATGATCATGGGCATGCAAGTTGATTCAGTCCGAAATATCCATCGATGCAATCACAGATTGGAAGCGAGTAGATCACTGAGCCATCGAGATGTTGTGACAATGTTCAATGTTTCTTTACCACTACTTCCCCAAACTACCTACGCTACGCTATGCTATCCCTCTGTCTGTCTGTCTCTCTGTCCCTCCATCCTATCATACACTAGAACTTGGTATCCATACCCATAACCAATCAATAAAACCCCCTCAAATCCCCAGCCAAGAAGTCATAATACGCCATAAAAATGCTCAAACCCCCCAACCAATCACCCAGAAACGCCCAAGCCTATCTCAGCAGCCACCCGTTCATCATCCTAATAAACCACAGGTACAGCCGCAGCACCCCACCTCTCACTTACACGCATCTTGACAGCGATGCTCTCAAACTGCCATGTACCACTGCGCTCATCGAATGTCTGTTGAAACCTTGTCCCAGTACAGGTACCGATGGCGTAAATCCCGTCGTGCGCTTGTCGGTTATTGCAACCGTAGCAGACCTATCGTCTACGGTAGATATCTGCGTCTCTTTCCCTATTGTCCCTGTTATCGCGTCTTTGGTCTCTGCGGTCTGGACTGCGCGATCGTGTCCGTCCGTCTCTTCGTTCCCTCGCGAAGCCTCTCGCGTCATTCCGATCAGGTCGATCTCTGTACGCGCGATTGCGGTCTGAGCGGTCATCTGTGTATCCTTCTCTCGAGTTACCCGAATCGCGGGAGCCGCGGCGAGGTCGATCGTCTGGTTCGCGGGAACGGCGGGGGCCTTCTGGGCCATAGCTGGGTATGTATGTGTCGCCGCCGGCGGTAGCTGGCGGTTGTCTCCTGCGGTCTGCGCCATCGGGGCCGTAGCGGGGGACAGGTGGGAGGGGGTGACGACCGTCTGCGGGGGGTGGTGGGAGACCGTTGTGGCCTCGGTCTGCGCCGTTGCCCCAGTTTGGTCGGCGATCACCACCTGGTGGTGGAGGTGGAGGTCGGTGTTCGTAGCGGCGGTCGTAGCCTCCTCTTTGGCCTCTGTCGACGCCTGGGGGGCCTCGATCTTGTGGGCCGCCGTATCTTCGGTCGCCGTTCTGCCATGATTGTGGTGGTGGTCCTTGGCCGGTCCATTCGCCGTTTGGTCCGCCGCCTACTGTGCCGCCTTGTGGTGCTGGTGGTAGTGCTTGCTTTTGGCCTCGCGCGTTCCGTCGATCTAGCTCGTGTGAGTCTGCGAAGGTGGGAATGTCCTCCTCGCGCATGGGAAGTGGCTGTTCTCGGAAGTATGGGTGGTCGATGGCGTCGATGGCGTTGATTCGTTTCCGCCAGTCGAGTCTCATGAGGTCTTTGATGAGCGATAGTCCGACGGGCGAGAGCTCGCGGAACCGTTGAGCGATGGTACCGGTGTGAACGGGGAATGCGCGTATGGGTTCGGCGCCAGGGAGATCGCGCCACCCCGGCATGCTGTCGTCATTTGGTGACCCGACCAGCTCGAAGATGATCTGTGCTTGGTGAATGTCGCTCTGTCCTGCGAGGATGGGCTTGCGCTTGAACATCTCTCCAAACACACAACCCGCACCCCACATGTCGATGGCCGGCGTGTACTTCCTCAGCTGCAAAAGAAGCTCCGGAGGTCGATACCATCTAGTCACAACCAATGTAGTGTATTCGCGCTTCGCCTCGCCGTTGCCCCTGCCTCGTTGCGGTACCGCCTCGTCGTAGTGTCGCGCGAGACCGAAATCCGCTATTTGTAGCCGTCCGCGGTTGTTGATGAGGAGATTGGCGGCCTTCATGTCTCGATGTAGGATGTGGTTATCGTGGAGGTATCGCAGGCCTTTGAACAGCTGCAGCATGTAGCACTTGATTTGCGCCTCCTTGAACTGGACTTCGGGGTTGTCGAGGAGACCTGATAGATCGTGGTCTGCGTATGGGGTGACCATGTACAAGATGGCGCGTTTCCTGCCCTCGGTCTTTGGTCGTTCCACGGCCATCTCTTCCAACTTGAGGACGTTGTCGTGCGATAGCATCTTGAGCAGCTTGATCTCTCGCAGCGCCGTAATAGGGAAGCCATCCTTTTCGTTGTGCATCAAGATCTTCTTCAGTGCAAAGATGCTGCCAGTAGCCTTCTGTCGCGCCATGTGGACTTCACCAAAAGTGCCCTCTCCAAGCTTCTTCATCATTTCGTATTCGCCGATCTTGCTGCATCCTTTGAATCGTCGCTGCAGGGTCTGCGATGGCGTCGCGCCTGCCGAGTTCGCCATGTCGGCGGCGGTGGTGGTGGTGGCTTGGGTTCGCGATGGAAGATTCGCGGTTACGCTTTGTACCGGCTGCTAGTGGTCCTCGGCGCAGATGTCCGCAGGAGAGTCGGGCTATTTCTCGATACCGGTGGCGTGATGTAGCGAGGTTTACGTGGTCGCGATGGCATGCGCTGCCATGAACGGGAGTTAGGAGGCAGAAGCTATTGTGTGTGCATGATGATAGGCGAAGACATTATCGTAGGTGAAGGAGCAAAGAACGCGATCCACGGTTGATGGCACTGGCTTGGCGCCGCACGCTAGCGTAGCCTCCGATCGACCTTAACCACACCTCCATCACGAAGACGTCAACAGGCCATTGCACCCCATAGCAACCAGGTACGGCCTGCTGTCATAACCTACAATCATCTCACAGTACTGATAGTCCGCCAGGCTCCCAGTCATCATGCAACCCACACGAGCCCGCATGGGCCCGCCCAAATATGCGCCGCACCCGAACCACCCCATTCACATCCACCCGGTCCGACCGCTATACCGATTCATGGCTACTGGCCTCGGCGCATCCATGTGGTTCTTCGTACGTGGAACGAACAAATTGAAGGTGGCATCGCGCTAACAATCGCAGTTGATGTACCGCGCGAAGAAGGACGGTCCAGCGCTCCTCGGCTGGAAGCACCCATGGGACCATTGAGCTCTTGATGAGCATCAGCAGGGGTGTGGATTACATGCAAGCAACTGGGGTCGATATCGGGCACAGCGATTGTACATACTACGGATGATGCAGGACGCAAACACCTAGACGGAGAGCTGTGATATCCCGCGCAGACAGCGCCAAGAAATCAGAACTCCAAGAAGATCATGCCAATCGTACCACTGTCACGGATAAGTGCTCATACTGGTGACCTTGTGGATGCGCATCTGGGAACGATCCCGCAAAACATTGTAAGATCGGGCGCGTGTTTTCATTCTCTGCAGCTCACCTTGCGCTGGTGCTCGGCCGTTTTGCACTTTCACTACCACGAAAACCCGCCACAATAGCTACAATAGCACCTGGCCCGTAACGCGCTTTGCTGGCAGTCTTGGCGACTCGAACAATGCTTTATCCCGCGCCGCCTCTGACGCTGTGAACTACCATCGCCCCTCTGCTACCCAGCTCAACACCACTGGCACAGACGCACTTCTCGCATCCACACTCCCTGAACCATCAGCGCTTCTATCGGTTGATTTCCTCTATCACACACTTTCATTCGCTGTGAACTTCACAGTTTCTGCTAGACAAATCGCTCCCTACTGGTTCTGCTTTGCCACTCCTTATCACACACGCATACACAGTCTACTATTGTCACCTCCGAGCACAGCCTAGTCGACCGCAGTCTTGTAAGGCGTTAAAATCAACTCCATGGGTCAAGATCTAACATCATAGAGGCCATGGACTCTGCTACCATGTTCGCCAGCGGCGCATCGTATGGCTCGTCTATGGTTGGTATCGTGTCCTGATCGCTAGACTCGTGATTAACATCTCATAGGCTGCACAACCCCCAGCGAGCCATGATCTCGCGCACGTCAAAGCAGCGCTCAGCGGCTTCACCGACTTCGCCATCGACAAGAACATTGAGCGCACCACAGTCATATACGTCGTCGGCTCTACTCTTCCCAAGCGAGTCCGCAAGCTGGGCGTGAAAGACATCGGTTCATCCCTGAACAGCATCTTCCGCAGGGAGAGGATTTTCCACAACGACAACGAGGCTTTGGATTCGCTTGAGGGCATACTGAGCAAAGCCATCGACTACCACATCACCGCCACGGACATCGCGATCACCGACGATCGGTACAAGGAGTTAACCGCTGCTATCAAGTTCGAGCTTGAACATATATCAGACAAGCAGGACTTTTTCGCTCTAATTAGCCGTTTCGTCTCCAAGGTCAGTGATTGCTCGGGTGTGCCTGTGCCTACTGCCATCCTCGCTGCCAAGCGGAATGTGACTTCGGGCTGGGCCGCTGGCCCCATGCAGACCACCACACTTCCGATGAAGACTGGCTCCAACTGGAATGACAGCCATGAGGGAAATGCAACCACTGCAGCTGAATCGGACGACATGGACTATGACTTCGATGGTGCTCCAGATGTCCAGACCGATCACGCTCCAGGATCCGCAAACTCTCCTTTCCTTGGCGCTGTATTCACATTCCAGCCCGGTAATGCATCCCCGGAGTCGACTTCACCTGCACACACGAAGTTAGCGCCAAGGCAAGGGGATTACGGCTACCTCGACGGAATCTCTTACGAGCTCCGCCAAAAAGGGCTGGAGTTCTTCCATGACGAAGTGGAAAGAATGCACTGCGAGTTAAGCCCCTTCCAGGGCATGCTGCTCGATCAGAATGGGCTTTACGAGCTGATGCATAGTCTGGATGCCAAGGTCCTCCATGACATACACATGGAAGTATTATCTCGTTCTAATCCGCCGTCAGACACGTGGCTTGATGAGAAGTACAAAGACGGAGTACAAATGGAGCTTATCGCCCTGGGTGATACAAGCAACTTCCTAGCAAGAGTAAAAGAGGTCTTGTATTCCAGAGACGTCGAGATGGCCGACGTATCCGCTCACGATAGCTGGGCCGATCCGACGCTCAACCAGGAAGAGTTCGACGCGCTCGATCCTCTGAAAGCCCCGCCTTTGCTACAGGGATTGTCTGTCGACAAGCGCCGACACTTTCTCTGCCGTATGCTACGCAAAGCGAAGCGCATGAACGACAAAGCAAGATCAGCGCAGAAAGAGCGCTTACAACCCTCAGAGATGATGGATATGGTGCATCAAGACGAACTCGCAGTCCTTCACCGCATCGACTCCGCAATGCAGGGCTCAATCTTCAAGCGAGATGATGCGGCAATCGAAAGAGCGTACGAAAGCCAGTCTGAGTCTGAGCTCCGTGATTGCTGCAGACTTAACTCTTTCGTGAACAAAGTGAAGGGCTACCATCGGCGTCTGAGGAACTTCATCTCGTCGGCAAAGGGCCATGTCGTCGACGCTTTTGGGTTGCGTGGCGATAGCGGTGCTGCTCATACTGCTGATGCAGAGTATCACTCATATCCTCCTCCACCAGTCCAAGACATCAAGGGCTCATTCATCTCCGCCCTTACGAACGCTATCAACGCCATGAACTCCAGTGTGAGCGCCACACACAACCTTGACCAGCTCCTTCTCCAGCCAGCCGAGGTGGCCGATCTCGTGTCTAGACTGGAAGCTCGCATGCGGAGCGATCTTGAGCAAAAGTACATCGACACGCCTTTGACATATCAGGAGCAAGAGACTCGATATGTTCAGGCTGCGAACCACTTCCTACAATGGATACAGGATACTCGCTGCTTTGGTGAGACGGTCATGGAGTATCGTCAGTTGACGCCTTCAGGGGACGTTTAGCAACGGTGCAATTACGGTGGAAAACCCGTCGATCTCGTATTACGCAACTACATCGCAAAAGCGGCAGCTCAGCACCTCGTCCCCTCCCTACACCATCACTATCCCGTCACCTCACACCTTCAATCCCGACATACCCTTCTCAATATCCCTCTCCATCTTATCCAGCTCCACCATCATCTTCGCCCTTCCCGCAAACTCCTCCAACCCCTTCGGCGTACTGTTAGGCCCAACCTTAGCCACTGCTTTCCTATACTCCCTCTCCTGCTCCCTCATATCCTCATCATCCCAATCATTTCCCTGCATTCTAGCGTTAACCATATCTGCCGCCTCATGCTCCATCTTTCTAGCCAGAGTGAGCAGCTGCGGTAGAGAAAGCTCAGTGAAGTCATCCCAAAAGGGAGCTACGCCCGCATCCATACATGCAGCTAGTAGCTTTACTTCCATGCCACGAGCTAGCTTGGGGATCTTGACGTTGAGGTCCATGAGGGTTTGGAAGAAATCGGTGATTGTCTCTGCGCGGGTTTGGTCCATGTTGAGCGGATTCGATGGAGTGTGGAGGCTTTGTAAGTTGTAGTGTAGAGGCAAACTCTTGTACTTGTTTTGCTTCCTTGGTGAAGAAGAGAAGGGGTGAATTGGTGGGGTGATTACTGCAATGGGGTTTCTTCGCCTTATGAACGGTGGTACCTTGTTGCTGTGGAATGACTACAGATGAATGCATTGTTCAGTCACTATGTTGCCGCTGCGCAGTGGTAGTCATCGGCGCGTTCCGCTCCACCATTGTGACAACGTGGTAATGTATCCGAATGAAAGCTATCAGCTCTGTGGTGTGCCAGTAAGGCAGAAAAGGTTAAGTAAAGGCCACTGATGAACCCGCAAATCAACCGTGGGTATATAATGTAATGTATCTTTCTTCCTAATTTCACAGTATTCTATTATCATTAACGCGTACCTCCTTATAGTCGCCTAGCGCTATAACTATTAGTATGTGCCTTATCCCGCGTAGAGAAGTCTTTGTTAGTATTAGCTTGTTTATTATTTTAAGCGCTTACTAGATAGTATTCTATATACTACATTAAACACTCTACTACTAACACTAGTAGACAACTGTGACTTTTCCTAAGTTCCCCTTTCGCAAACCGTATGACCTTACGCAGGTCTACGCCTCCAATACACACCAGAACGTACAAGACCCTCCGCCTATACAGCATTCACTTCAGCTGCAACATATGCCATAGCTGCCTCTCCACGGACCATGGCAATGGGCAGCGCCACAGTCATTCACCAAGCGAAGGGAACCATCACATGATGTATTCAGCGACTCCCTGGGAGGATATAAACGCAGGCCAGCCGCCCGATGAAAGACCTTAACGCCCACCGACCAGCTCAACCACTTCAATCAGACTCTTGTAACTTTCAACCTTCTCATCAAAGTCCTTTCCAGCGGAGCGCGCTCGGCACGATCTTTCACTTCAATTCCACAACCACCAGCACACACCACCACAAGACATCAAGAGCTTTACAATGTCTTCTTTGTCCAGCCGCCAGACAATCAGTTCCGCTGTGCTTCTACAGAGAATCGGAGACACAGTCGCGCGCGGTGTCACAGGGCTTGCGACCAAGGCTGACATTGACGAGGTCAAGACTAGGCTGTCAAGGATAGAGTCCTTGCTTACCCAAGTGCTGCAAGATCGGCCACCTGCGCACCCTGCTGTACCAGATCAAGAAACTCCAACGGCTACCAATAACATAGAAGTCGGCGAAGATTCTTCACCCAAAGTTCGAGCTGAAACGCAGACTGACGTAGAGCACTCCGTCATCCTGACTTATAGAGCTCGTTGCTAACCAGATCTAGTCTGTTAAACCTCCAAGAGTTGTGCAAGAGGCCTACGTAAAGTATTTTGCCACCGTGTCGGAAGGGCAAGATGTACCGGTTAGTTAGGCTCCGTAGTCTTTCTGACTCGTACGTTAGTAACAACTTCAGCTTCCTCACCAGCCTGCCGACACTACATCCATTAGCGAAGTACCAACCCAAGCAACAGCTATCGATACCGCCTCGACCACGGCTGTGCTGTCATCAGCGCCAGAAGAGCCGAGCGCGCCTACGCTTAACGAAGAGACGATCTCCGCCCGTTCCGCTGCTCAAGCTGCAGAAGACACACTATCGGATGAGGAGTTGAGGGATCTTCGGCCGCTTCGTCAGCAATCGACACGTCTTCTCTGCATCAACGAAGACTTTCGCTTTAAAACTCTAGTCGGCTTGTACTGCGCTCTCAAGTGGAGGAATCCGGCTCAATCATCATCCCGGACCCGCCTTCCCGAGAGCCAGCTGATCGATATGGCGCGCTATGCAGAATTCGACATTCTTCGAGGCATAGATCGAAGGATTGTAAGGAGGCAAATGGCTTCAGCCCCATCGCTCATACTCAACGAGTACTCAACAGGTCGACAGGAGATGTGGCACAACTACATGTATAGCAGCAACTTCTCCACGCTGATCCATAGATATCAGAAGTCGGTGCGTGATATCTTGAGGCAGCGTAGACGAGTCACCCGGTCGCGGTCTCCTCAGCAAATGGTAGCTTTCGTCACCGTTCCTCGTGGCCGTTCTGGATACCGCTATCGATCGGCGTCAAGGTCTTCGAGCGCTGACCATGGCGGCAATGCACCGGTGACTGGTTTGGATCAGGGCGTGAACCAGCCGGCGACAAGTAACAGCGACTTCTCTTTCCCGAGAGCTCCTACACGGGTTTCCTTCTCGATGGCACCTGGTTCGCTCGTGGCGTATAGCGATATGCTTATGGAGGCTGATTTGGCCCTCCTCAGAGAGCCCACGTCGGCCAAGCCATACAATATCAAGCTCGCCAATGAACTTCGCGGCGGTACCCTCGTCGAGTTCTACGACAAGCTCGTGGAGGCCAACAGCTTGGTATCTCGCCTCAAGCACGACGAAGACCTTCAGCATGCGCTTACTGAAGTCTACCAAAGAACGGGCATAGCGCCGTTCTGGACCGATTACCTACCGCTTGATACTCAGGAGCTGATGAGGCTAACGAAGCAAATCGAAGACGATGCTTTTCGCCGCCTGCTAATGGACGTGCGAAGTGGGAAAGCCGAGGTTTCCCACGAAAATGCGTACATTCGATTGACGGCGAGGTACCGTCCGGGAACAGATGCTATGGGTCTTATGGAGTTTGCAGGCAAGGCTGCGAAGTTTCTCGACCGGACGGAGACGTAGGGTCCAGAGTCTCTTCTTCGGATGCGCGGCACGCTACGGAGATAACGTCAGCGCCGCAAACTCTAAGGCAGACCTGTTACCCAGGCGGGAGGGTAGAACGGCGACGAAATGGGATAATGAATTGATCTGTACGCCGCTAGTCGTAGCGAGACGGAAGCCATACAGCAAGCGAATGGCGGAGCTCTCGGGTTCGATGCAAGAGTGGATCTTGGCAAGATGTCGATGCGCGACGAGGTTCGCGAGAACCAGCACGCATGACTGGAATGGCGGGACTTAAAGAGCAAGGTGTGCCAACATACTGGAAGGTATCTGCAATAATGCATCTCCATATGGTTGATGAGGTTACACAGGATGATTGCAACAGAGAAGCTGTGTGACCGCCTGCTGAGCGCAGGCGCTAGCGCATATCGCAATGGAGAAATACTACTTGCCGAATTTCGATAAGGCGTTCAATCCAATGAGCATGTGTGCGTTCCAATAGTGCAAATTTGAGGCGCGTTGGTAGAAAAGGATGGGAAGTCGCGTCGGACCAACGCGCACCACAACAGTCGCGCTATGACGTAGGCCAAACCAAGCCAACGTTCTCAACATCTTTCTTCTTCAGCTGCGCGACAACATTGTCGCATCATATCCGTTGCCTATATATCCTATCTCCATTATTGAAAGGCATTCGAGTAACATTACCTCACAACATGACGCCCACCAAAAAACGCCTCGAAAAAGAGTACCACAGCCTGCGCAAAACCCCCGCGGACGGCTACCACGTCGAACTAAAACACGGCGACATCTTCGAATGGACAGGCACCCTCCACGGCCTCGAGAACTCACCCTACGAAGGCGGAAGCTTCAACTTCCACATCCAATTCACCGACGAATATCCAGAGGCACCACCCAAACTAAACTTCACAACGAAAATCTACCATCCTAATGTGGACGGAAGAACCGGGGTCGTGAGCTGGAGGATGCTAGGTGAAGATTGGCATCACAACAATACAATGGAGAAGGTGCTGATGAGTTTGAGGACATTGTTGGATCATCCGGAGTTGGAGAGCGCGGTCGAGGTGAAGATTGCGAACGAGTATGCGAATGAGAGGGGGAAGTTTGAGAAACATGCGAAGGAGTGGACGGGGAGGTGTGCGAAGGAAGGGGCTGCGTCGACTGGCTTTACGTAGAGGAAGAGGGTGTGGCCTTTTGTAGGTGAATGATGGGACGGAGGAGCTTATTTAGACACGCCTTTCTCGCGGAGAAGCGCATCTTCATGCGATTATTCTTATCAGTCGCGACATATCCGCAAGAACTCCGGAGGATGTCCATTTCGGTACTCATGCTGGTAGTGTATAATCCCTCTGATAGTATTATATACCCACAGAAAATATCTGAAGCTTACGCGATGAAAACTCCAAAACCGCTCCTGGGAGTCGTCTGATCAAAGATGTGAGAATCTTGTATTCATATACACGTTCCTCTGCGCCACATTCTTCCACTGATTCTGTAAACACAATTCTCCGTCAACTACCCCAATCTCACGCTGGATCTATGTCTTGTCGGCACCAGTCTACGGAAGGCTTCGCTCGGCCCAGACTTGGGTAACTACAGTTCTCAGCACTTGCGAGACGTGCTTTCTGCTGCTTACAGGGGATCGTGTATGTATGATCGAGGCAACGTCATTGGATTAGTAGATTGGGAAAGAGGCATGGAGGCAACGCCCGAAGACACGATATAGCCTGTCGTACGACCAGTTTCATATTCGCTTCCCGACGGCCGAAGCATCGCCAACCCTATAACCAAACTTGAGCAAGTCTTGCTCCTCTATCTGGGCTTTCTTCTCCAGTAACTCGTCAACATCCCACGTCGCACCCAGCAACCGGCCATTCAACCACATCCGCTTCTCACTGCTTAACCACACGCAAAACGCGCCACCAAGACCAACATCATCTGTGAGATCTACAAAGTCAGCAAAAGAATACCACAATCATGCAGCGATGCACTCACAAGAACGGAAGCTGTCAGGCGTAGTCTTATCCGCCATCTCAGTATTCACAGCCCCAGGATGCACAGCAACCGCTAGTATACCATCCGGACCATACTGCTCTGATAAAAACTCAACAAGACGTGCCTGCGCAAATTTCGAGATGCAATACGCAGTATTCGCAATGTGGCCGTTGGTGATGCATGCTGCAAAGGAATTGATGGCTATGAAAGTCTTCGCGCCATCACTCTCCTTCAGCAGCGGAATGAAGTGGTGCGCAATGAGATATGTGCCTTGCACATTGACATCGAACACATCTTGGAAATCTTGCGGATTGCCTTGGTCGACTTTCAACACTACCGGTCCTGAGTACCCCGAATTGACGATCACAACGTCCAGCCTTTCCACTTCTTCTTTCACGTTCCTCGCAAGTTGCGCAACGCTTTCATTGGATATTATATCGACTTCCAGGCTCTTGACCGATGTCGAAGAGTTAAGGGTTTGAGCTTGTTTTGCGACTGCTGCTAGCTCTTGGGCTGAAGATGACCTTGCTGCTAAGATGAGAGACGCGGCACCCGCTTGTGCATATGCGTATGCAATTCCGGCTCCAATGCCGCGAGATGCACCGATTATGAGGACGTTGAGCGGCTTTGGTAATTTGTTGGAAGCTGGGTCTAAGGCGGCGGTCGGTTTCTTATGTATCGTCTTTGTGAAACCGCTGGCGAGCGTGGTATCTCTTGTTCGTTGCGACATGGTGTTATTCTAAGCGGATCAAGGAAAAGACATCGTGGAAGATGTTCGCGGCTCGTTCTCGATATAAAGGTGCGCCTTATCTGGCCCAAAGAGGGTTGGTCAAAATGAGTCATTCTGAGCCGACGCGATACATTCCAGCCTTTGCCTATCTTCATTGTTTCTCGCGTTCACATTATGCATCAAGATGGCGATGAAGTAGCGAACCGGGAATTCGCGTGACATGAGATGAGATCTTGGTACGGTCGTAGATCTGGTAGCGACCCCGCAGACCTCGCATCTTACTCAGCACAGAAAGCTTCCCAAAGCTTGACCATGCCTAAGCAACGCGCACTCTCACCCTAACAACATGATGCTGTTAGTAATTCAGCCTCCGGAATCACTAACAACGTCGGTGAGGCGATCGAGAGCGGAGATGGGTATATGACGCGAGGCGCTAACGTAGCGCGATGGGCAAATACAGGTGGGTCCAGCCTGACGCGTCTGGGATCATGACGAACATTTCTTTTTCGAGCAGACCTGAACACCAACATTCCATCTCACAACTCTGCGAGCTCCGGTAATATCATACACAAGCATGTGCTGCAGCAGTAAGCATCGATTTATAAACCCAAGTACGCCCTATGGACGACCTCGGGACAAAAGCCATCCGTAAGCGTGTTTTGGATGCGATTAGGTAATAGTAAGATGCGCGAGCGAGACCTTTGACGACGTTATGATTGGAAGTGTGGTTTGTATGAGCTGCGAGATATAAATTCAGAGGCTCCAGCCCCATCGGCAGAATCACTTCCTGCATACCACATCGACGGCATCACACCCTGAGCACTTCAACATGACACGCACCCTCATCATCTTCGGCGCGGGGCCAGGAATCGGTAATCACGTTGCTGCTGAGTTTGCGTGCAAAGGTATCGAGCACATTATTCTTCTGTCGCGCAACACGGAACGCCTCGAAAAGGAAGATGCGCCTTTTGTCAGCAAAAGTAGCTCCTCTGTCAAAGTCGACACTCTGCGCATCGATCTCGCAGACACAAAGTCCATCCCAGATATACTCAAGCAGATCGACAGTATGACCGAAGGCGAAGATGTAGAAGTCGTATTCTTCAACGCTGCTCGTATAAAGCCGAACGATGTCCTGGGTGTCAGCGTGGAGGAGATTGAGGAAGACTTCAAAGTAATGATTCCCTCTTCGACAACCACATGAAGGACCAGACTCTAACGGAAATATGCAGACCACGAACCTAGCCCTCTACGTCGTAGCACAGCACTACATCCCCCGACTCCAGAGCCTGGCCAAGTCAAACTCGTCGCTCAAGCCCGCTCTTCTCGTTACGAATAGCCACCTGCCATGGGATCCGGTACCGCAACTCCTTTCACTGAGTCTGGTGAAGGCTTCGCAGAAGAATATGGTGGAGAGCTTTAATCGTGCGTTCAGTGATAGTGGCGTGCATATCGGGCTGGTTTATGTCGAGGGAGTTGTAGCGCCGGAGAATAAGGTGCTGAACCCCAAGACGATTGCGGAGAGGACTGTGGCATTTTGGGAGGTTGGAGAGGGAGTTGGCGTTCACATCAAGGAGAAGTGATGTTGAAGTAATGAATGCGAATGTCAGAGATGAATACTATAAATGAAGCGTACCTGCGCTCATCACCGACCGCATCGATGTTCGTAACATGATGTGGAAGTCGTGTTTTCTCTTTGGCCTGGACACGACGCGCAGTTGTCGACGTTCTTCGAGCCTCAAGACTACCTAGGTACAAAATAGCACTTTATGCATCGATGCCAAGCCCTTATCGTTGTAAAAGATCGCTGTGGTTTGATGAAGTAGGGGGTTGATGAGGTAGTCTTGGCAAGCCATTCGATAGCGTGCGGGCGGGACGCGTCGGGATGCCAGCCCCTCTTTTCGTCTCCGGATGAGAGACGCGTCGCACCACGATTCACTTTCATCAACCCATCATCTCTCTTTTCGAATCGTGCGCATAGCACGACTATCTTGTTGCTCCCTTAACGCATACACAATTTTGTTACGGTATGAGGGTCGCGGACACGACGATTCGCCACATGCCCAGGTGGTCATAGCCGCCCGTGTGTGCTTCGCATCGGCCAAACTGGCTTCCTTCATTGACAGGGCCACACACAGCATGTCTGTCACGCGGGCAAGTTCAAGCCACTGACATCGGCTGAAGGCTGCAGCCCGCGGATGAGCTCGCTCATGACCAATCCACTGCCAGGACCCATGCAGATTCCGCTTGTACCTTGTCCCGTATTGACATAAACACCGCCCGGCATATACGGCTCTCGTGCTGCATTAGAGAGCTTCCCCATCAAAGTGCGCATTGGGATTTTTGCAATGATTGGCCTACCCTCAGCCAGGATCGGTCGATAACAGCGTCCGGTTTCCAATACTGCCAGCTCGATATCATCGATATCTACGAATCGTGAAGCGATTTCCTTCATGACGGCGATCGACGCGGCTTGAGGTATTACCTCTACCGCTGTTGCAGGCATGATTTCGGTATCGCCAACGTAGCCGCCTACGTAGAGTCGTCCGTCTCGATAATCGGATATTTCTACTGGCGCTCCAGCGACGTTTTCGACATACACTTGGTGGCAATACTCGGTGTTCGAAGGGCGCGGGGCCTTCAGAATCAGCCAGTTACCTGCGGATCGATCACTCGCCTCAAATTCGAGCTGGAAACTAGACGAGGGGAACAACTTCTCAAGGACTCTGCCACTCCATGATCCTGCCGCTATCACGAGGGTAGCGCACTCGACTTCGCGGAGCTCGTCGTTGTGCTTGATTGTGACTCCTGTCAGCTCTTCTTGTTCAGTGTGCACACGGTGAACCTCCGACTCAAAAAGCATCTTGACACCAAACTCTTCGCATTTCTGACGGAGAAATTCGATAAACTTGCGCGTGTCCCTTAGATCGATCAGCCGAGAGCGTTCTACGTCAAGTCGTGTATACGTACAAGCGTGCACAATCGTGTGGGTTACCCATGGTCACCTGGCAATACTGGTCTCGCCTGCGGATCCATTCTGGCAAAGGGTACTGGGCGTGAAACTCAGGCACTGGGTCCCTCGCACTCAACAACTTATGCCTCACGGTTTTTGCGTATCCCCATCTGATGGCGCCTTCATACGTTATCGCAAGTTGCTGGTGCAGCTTCCATGATAGATGGGCCAGCTCAGCAGTAGGAGCTATACGACCGTAATCCGACAAGACACCGTTAGCCTTTCCAGACGCAGAACTCACGACATCTGGAGATGTCTCGACGATGACAATAGTTTCTCCGGTCTTGCAAGCGCTCGCCAGGTAAAAGGCTGTGGCTAACCCGTTGATACCTGCTCCAATAATGACGGTTGTGGCGGATCGGGCCATTCTGTCGATGGTTTTGGGACCAGACGCAACAGCGAGCAGGTATTGACACTGCAAGCAGCCGACTCAATTCCTTACATAGGCAGCAATCGGCGATGCGCTGTACGTGTCACGCATATCAAGCCCATGTGCCCATGTTGCTCGCCTGCAGATGCGGCATGCACTCAGCCCACCCGTGCCGCGTTACTGCATTACTTGAGCACCGGCGTTACGTTTCAATACCGTCGTGGTCATCATTCGAGAGTCACACTCGGATACAAACGTGTGTTAGACGGCTTGGCACGTCTGACATTGAGACTGAAGTTCTCTCCAGCCTCGGATCGGCGGACATACGCAACATCTATTCACGACTTCGGGCGGATCTATTATCGGCATGAAGATAAGTAGATTCGGACGCAATGGACTATCCCGTAAGACGCCAACCATCTGTAATGAGGCGAAATGAGATGCTGACACGTCGAGCGTAGTTCGGCCGCCGACGAAAGACGAAAGACACTCTCGACACCGAGTCTCTAGAGCGCGTCCTATCCTCCCTCTCGATAGCCGATTCAACGAACTTCAACGATGAAGATGTCTTCGGCCCGCTCGGACTGAACACGCTCTTCAGTTCACCTCAGCCTCTGGTGGATATTATCTTCGTGCATGGATTACAAGGAGGGTCTCGGAAGACATGGAGCAGCTCCAAAAGGCTGGAACATTTTTGGCCGAAAGAATGGTTGTCTAGAGACCCAGGCTTCCAGAACGCCCGCGTTCACAGCTTCGGATACAAGTCTGACTGGATGAACACCAAATCGAGTATCCTCAACATAAACCACATCGCTGGAACGCTACTAGCTTCCATACAGAGTTCTCCTTCAATGAGAGAGACGCCGCATTCCAAGATCATTTTCGTTGCGCACAGTATGGGTGGTCTTCTTGTGAAAAAGGTACGGCCGGCGTTATATCTGATAAGACATGAAGCTAACAATGGGAGGCGCACATCGAGGCTCATGGAAACCCCAACTATGAAGACATCGCAGGTCGGATTGCAAGCATCTTCTTCCTCGGTACTCCGCACAAAGGATCCGACAGCGCCAAGTCGGCGGAGCTACTCGTCGCTCTTTCACCGTTTCATGGTGCCAAACCCTATGTTAAGGACCTTCAACCCGCTTCCGTCATGATACAAACCATCAACAATGACTTCCCACGCTTCTCAAAGACCTTGCAGCTATATTCCTTCTACGAGACTTTGGAAACATGGGCAGGCACATCACAAATGATAGTCAGCGCGGACTCCGCCGTTCTAGGCTACGAACATGAAAAAAGGATATCCATGAATAAGAACCACCGCGGCATATGCAAGTTCGACAGTCCCAAAGATCCGGACTTCATCCTTCTTCGGAACTCGCTCTGTCAGGCGATAGAAACGATCATGCGACATGGTAAGTGATATTCGCAGTGTCAATTGGCCCCACTCACATTCTTTGCCACAGTGTCTTCGAAACAACATGCGCACGATGTGCAGATGCTGCGCGGCCTGCAAGAATATCTGGATGTGCGCGACAAACCGGAAGACGATCTTTGCGAGCTGGAGGACCTCGCGCTCCCGGGTTCGGGTCTGTGGTTCTTGGATCTGGAGTTGTTCCGCAACTGGCGTGATAGCACCGTGTACGACATGATTCTGCCAGCGAGTCCAACCATTCCTCAGTCTCTGGAAGTCTTATGGGTCAATGCTATGCCCGGCGCAGGGAAATCTACCTTGGCAAGCCAGATCGTGGGCCATCTTGAAGCTGTCAACATGGACTGTTGCTACTATTTCTTCTCGTTAGAAGAACGATCTAAGTCAACGGTCAGCGGCATGTTGCGATCCATAGCATATCAAATGGCGCTACTGAACCCTTGTGTCCGGGAGAAGCTTCTGCGGCTGAAGGAGACTGGCGTTCAGTTCGATAGCTCGAAAGAGAAGATCATATGGCGGAAGCTCTTTGTTGGCGGTATTTTCACGTGCCCCATCCGTCGACCGCAGTACTGGATTATCGATGCTTTGGACGAATGCCGCGACTTCGAAGTGTTCCTCAACATGATCAGCAAACTGGAAGCGGTCTATCAGATAAAGATACTAATCACCAGCCGACCAACGCCGCAGATTAGGACAAAAATGGCCGTTGTAGGTGCGAGGGTATCTGAACACAGTTTCGGGGCTGACGACATTCAACACAACATCAAGAGATACGTGGAGAACGGCCTACAATCACACAAACTTCAACGGGAGCCAGTGGAACGTCGGTTACATCTCACTGAGAAGATACTACAAAAGTCTGAAGGCTGTTTCCTCTGGGTGCAGTTGGTGATGGAAAAGCTAGAGCATGCTTATAGCATTGAAGACGTTGAGCGCATTTTGGACGAGATGCCACCTGGCATGGACAAGCTTTACAAAAGGACGCTGACGGAAATTCTGGATACCGACGAGGAGGGCAAGAAGCTTACGAGAGCCATCTTAAGTATCGTCGTGTGTGCCATGTACCCATTGACCGTTGCGGAACTTGCTAATGCATTGAAAATCCACCTTCGGATTACATTGCTTGAACATGCCATCAAATCAGCATGTGGCAATCTCATATTTGTCGACAGGTCCAGCCGCGTGTGCTTAGTGCATCAGACAGCCCGCGACTACCTGCTGAACTACGGGCTTTTTGAGACTTTCGCAACAAACTCGACGAATGCACACCATTCTCTAGCGACGTTATGTCTGGAGTACCTCAAGAGTTCCCAGATGAGACCCGTACGGATGCTGGCCTCTCCTGGACCGTCCACAGTGCGCATCGACCGCCGACTTGAGACGTCGCCGTTCGCCCAATACGCATGTCTTCATTTCAGTGATCACGTCCGTCGAGGAACTTCTGAAGACGACATTCTGTTGGACAGCATCTACAAGTTTCTCACAACGAGTGGCCTGAGCTGGATCGAACACGTTGCCGCGACTGGAAAGCTGCGACCCCTCATACAAGCCTCGCAAAATCTACGCGGCTTTCTACAAGCACGAGCAAAGCACAAGCCATTGATCGACAAGAAATCGCAGTGCGTGCAGCAATGGTCTATAGACCTGGTTCGTGTTGTGGCCAAATTCGGCAAGAATCTACTCAGGCTACCTCAGTCGATCTACGGACTCATTCCTCCCCTAGTACCGCGCGAGAGTGCTTTCCTCCTTCAGTATGACAGCCGCAGGGGTATTGATGTAGTCGGTATCTCGAACGACTCATGGGACGATCGGCTCTGCGGTATGTCTTTCCATGGGAAGCTTGCCACTGCAGTCGCGAGCGGAGAGTCTACATTTGCTGTCGGCTTACAAAGCGGGATGGTGTTTGTATATGACCACGCTACGTTCCAGGAGATTTGCTCATTCCAACATAAAGAGATGGTCAAGATCCTGCACTACAGCTCATCGGGTGACATGTTGGTTTCCGCAGGACTGAGACTCGTGAAGCTCTGGAACGTTTTTGATGGCGTCAAAGTGTGGGAAGAGAAAGTCACCGCTGAGCCATTGGCACTCTCATTTGCTCAAGAGGATCGCCAGATCATCGGCATCACAAGAAACAATGTTCTGGTAGTACGAGATTCCACGGACGGCAGACTTTTAAAGATGACTGTGCGCCCCTACTCGAATGCAGGACGAGGTCTCCAGCTTTTTCCTGGTGGCGACATAACATGTGCCAGTCTTGATGTCGCTTCGAACATGCTTGCCACAGTACATCGTGGTCATCCGATCATTCTATCAGAGCTCGATACCAACGAAGAGATTGGTCAATGCGAGCCCGACTCGAGCTTCAACGCCGAAACGTTCGACTTCTTAGAGCCTGCTGCCGCGATAGAGTTCTGTCCAAGCTCAGACATCAATCTGCTAGCCGTTGTCTACCGAGACGGAGGGCTTGCAACGTACGATCCCAGCGCCCAAGGTGCGTTGATCGACATGGTTCATGACTTCGAAGTCGAAAAACTTGCCTGTAGCCCCGATGGTCGCACGCTCGCGGTCGGTGACAGTACTGGTGCGATATTACTTTACGAGGCCGAGACGCTGAGACTTCTTTACAAGATAACTCATAAGTCAAATCATGCCATCCGAAAAATCTCGTTCAGTGCCAACAGCGAGCGTCTTATCGATATCCGCGAGTCGCAATGCAATGTGTGGGAGCCGCCAGTCTTGATGCGCACAGAACCTCAAGAGACGGAGAGCATGTCAGATATGCTGCCAACGCACGACGAGAATGTTATAGTAGAAGAGGAAGTAGCGGAGATCTCTGCTGTAGCTGCCACGGCTTGCGGCAAGTTCGTTTTGTGCGGTACCGATAACGGCGCTGTGGCATTGCACCAGACGGAAAAGGGAAGCCGCATTCAGCTCCTGTACGAACATGCGACAGGTAGCTGGATATCCCAAATCGCCATCAGCCCTAGGACTATCGCGAGTATTGGCGGAACGAACGAGCTCATCGTAAAATCGTACCAGGCTCTAGGCCAATGGGCGTGCAAGGATATTCTGCACATACACTACCAAGAGCCTATACGCCAGCTGCTCTTCAACAATCAAGGCTCCAAGCTGTTAGTCGTTTTGAACGACTCAGTCGTACATTTCGACCTAGAAGCTGATGGAATCAGCAGCAAATCTGAGCCGACGTCCGATGAAATCTGGGCTAACGACCCCAGCCAACCAAACATGCTCTTCGCGATACAATACAATATCATCACGCAATATTCATGGAACGACTTTAGTTTGCTATCAACCCTGGGGAAGACGGAGATATTTGCCGACGGAGAGCCAAAGTTGATCGTGCAACACGCAGCACCAACGTCCGGCCGAAAACACATCGGTATCGCGTTGTCCAAGGGTGGCAAGCGCCCATCCACGATACTTACTGCTCTGCTAGACTGCTCGAGCTTCCACAAAACAGGCGCAGCTCCACACGTACTGCACCCTATGGCGTCGGGCGATGCCACAAAAGTGGAGCACATCATCGGCATCCAGGGCAACAAGCTGTACTTCCTGGACAAGGACCTGTGGCTATGCTCACTCACCCTCGGTGTCCAAGGCGCTAAATGCGCACACCATATGTTCATTCCTGACGAGTGGCTCAAAGCGAACAACCGGCCTCTGCTACTCCTCACGACGAATGGTGAACTGGTGATTGCGAGAAAGGATGAAATTGCTGTCATCAAACGACCGTTAACCTACACTATTGCATTCTGATTGTGCCAAGGACTTGAAGAACTTATCGCCAACACGACGGTCCTGCGCCTACGCATTCTTCTCCGGAGCCGACTCGGACTCCTTCTGCGCTTCTTGCTGTGATAGCCAGCCTTCCAGGCCATCGGGGAACATATCCACTAGCTTCTTCGTTTCCTCCGTAAAGCTAGTTCGTGTGTTAGCGTGATCATATTTACTAGGAGTTCTTTTTTTCTTGTACGTACGTTTGACAATATCGTGGGTTTTGAGGGAATAGGGCGCAATCATGGAGTTGGCTTCGGCTGTCGCAGGTATCAGAATGGTCTTTCCATCAAATGATTACAAGCTTCGGCTACTTACAGATGGTACAGCGCATTCCTTGCTTCGAAATCTTCAATTGGATATGCAGCAGGATAGTGTTGCAGGTACGCCCTTTGTTGGGCTTTGCCGAAGCGATATCGTGTCTTTGCGCGCATGGTCCTGATCTCGTCTATAGGAAGCAAAATGTCAGCTAACAGTCTACAAACTCGATCTGTCACTTACACTCATTATGGCCCCAGAAGCAACATGCGTCATACACGATCGGCACGTTGTTCTCGTGATCGGTCGAAGTGTTGCCATACCACAAATCGCCATGAATGAGTGAGGGCTTCACCTCCCGTCCTTTCATTTCCATAGGGCGCAAGAGCCTCGGTATGACCTTTTCGAAGAGCGGCTCGAGCAACTCTTCGATCTCCTGCGGGCGCTCACCCCCCTCCTTCTCATCATGCTCCAGCATCCTCCTCATATTCTGCACAAAGTATTCTTCCCAGGTTCGCGTCCAAGTATTGTCCTGCGACAGCTTGCCGTTGTGCGTCGTGACGTGATAACCGAACTTGATGCCATCGGGGCGTCGACCCCGCGTAAGCTCCTCAAAGCGCTCCTCGCTTTTGATGTGAAACTCGGCGAGCGTTCTGGTCAACTGGTCCATATCGGGTATCTCGGTATCCATGTCATGGAAGGCTTGCAGGAAGAAAGCGAGGTCTTCGTCGGAATCGAAAACGCCCCATCCGATGGGAATGGGTGAGAAGCCGGGCAGAACTTCGCGCATGTCGACGGCTGAGTGGTACTCGCCTTCTAGCATACTGCGGCCATTCGGACCTGGCGCGACCTGTTTTCGCATTGGTCAGATCGCTTTTCTGCGGTGTATTAACCTAGAGGAAGAGACCCGTGAAACAGACTTTGATGAAGTAGGATTTCGGTGTCCCGTCTGACGTTTCGACGTCGATTCGAGCGGATCGCGTCCACAGACTCGCGCCATGACCAACAGCAGTCACAATCTTTGATCCTTCTGGAAAGACTAGATAAACGGCGCGTCAGGCAATAGGTAAAGTACCAAGTCTTGGAGTTGGCCCTTACAGCGAACAACCGCATCGTCGACGTCAATAGAGGCGGAGAACCCGGCGGCAGCATCTGGCGCAAGTTCAAATGGGTTGGACATTGTTATGATGAAGCTAAACGGTGCAAATAAAAGGGATGAAGATATCGCCAAGTACGGATAAAGGTGTTACTTTCCATCATTCAAACCCACCAAGGCTGAAGCCAACAACCCCTCATCAGATTGCCCGTTCACCCCAAATCAGCTGTACGTGCGTGCGGCGCGGGCACGGTCCTGTATTGTGTGCATGTCGTGTGATTATGTGGTTTTTGGCTCTCTAATGGTTTTCAAAACGCGTAAGCGGAGTTCATACAGGTGATTGGGGGTGAGTTCTTACCCCGCATGCAGGTGAAGGAGCGCTGTTGCACGGCACGCCGGTGTATGACCAGTAAGACTCAGCGAGGATAATTGGCGCTGGCTTGATGGCTTTCAGGCAAAGGCGGCTCGTGTAGCGTTCGGGCCGTTCTTGTGCTGGAGTAGAGTTCGATGTATGATGAAGTGGCAGGCCTGTATGCGAGCCTTGCGGTTGTTATGCGAATGTTGAATGCCCAGTGTTCCGTCACCATCACCGTCACTACCACCTTCTTCGTCGTTATGACCTTCTCCTTGACCATCTCTCCAGACTGCACTTCCGAAGCAGAAAATAGTGTCGGTAGTTCATGCGCGTCAGATCTACCGTCCCCTCGCAATATTCATCCCATTCCGCCCTCTCGCTGTTCTAATGAATCAACTCTTACTTCGTCCTTCTGCCTCTGCTTCGCCTTGATTTCTTTCCTCATCCTTCTCATTTGGATCTCCACCACTCTCATGCTGAGGCGAAGCATTGTCATCCCTGGGGCCATTGCTGCTGTGTCGAAGGGAAGGAGGAAGGGTGTCGAAGCTGAAATCAACTCGTCCAGTGACCGGTTCTGTAGGGTGTGATAGTTGTGCGTGTATTTAGACGAAGAACTAGATATAATAATCCACGTAGGATTAATTAAATGTACTGTGACTGCTGTTAAAACTATCGTAGGGCTCGCGAGCTAGGTAATGACTGTGTAATAACTGTGTAAAGACTGTGGTGACGAAAACGACTAACGTACAGCCGAGGAGTGTCGTGGAGTTAGCTAGGAGGGTTTCTAGCTTACATCGCTTGGATGCAGTTATCCCAAGGGATGTGGTCATCTTGGCGGGAGGGGAAAATAGCACAGCGACACTGGTCGGTCACTAGTAGAAAAAGCACACCTAGGTATCTTCGTGGAGGAAAGAAAGCACCGAGGCGACTGCTGTCAAACATAGCAGTTGATGCACGCCGTTTCGTTGACTCACATGCTGTTCGCAACAGAACCTTGGTGTTCGCCATGCGAACAAAGCAGAGAGAGGCCGTGTCACGAGGAGGCACAGTAAACACCCCGCCCTTTTCCAAGTCAGTCAGAAAACGGTATCCTCGTTCCCATACCTATGCCAGCAGAGAGGTCGACATGCCATGGGACCAAGGAACCAAGTTGCGGGTACAAACCTAATGTTCACCTTTCCCCGCTGCATAATCCACCAGCACAGCCAAGGCCCAAGTACCACATGACCAGTATCCGCGGACATGACGACCAAATTCCATGCCATGTCTATCTTGCAACACACCTGGATACCACCAACCCCGTCTCTCTTCTTGCGCAACCATGCCTTCCACTCCTCCTCCTTCTCGGAACAAACACCCCTCCAAACACTCACCCAGACACACAGCACAAGTTTCAACACCAGAATAGCAACCCCCGAAACAAGCGGGTATGTCATGAAACCTCCCGGGAAGTTCGAAGCGGAAAGAGGGGGGAGGGAGGCGCGGGAAGGCGCAACAACATTCTAAGTGGATACGTGGATATGGGATAGCCGAGTCATGGTATGCAGAACGGGAAGAAGCAAATATGCCCCAAGTGGGTTGATTGTCAGATGGCTAGTCCGAGAGCGCGAAAGAAAGCGGGCAGCGGGGGCAGAAGGGAAAAACACCGAAAGAAGCATAGAAAGGGTAGCTAGGTGTGAGGGAAAAGGAAATATGGTAAACATGTGGAAGTCTTGGTCCGCGGCGTCGTACAGGTAACGAACGACAGTCGATGATCTTCGTAGCATATGAAGAAAATCAGATTGACATTGTACTGTGTTGTTACATTTCCACATAATAACGTGCGTACTAGATAGCGCATCCGCTGAAAGTTGTTACATGTGAAAGCAAGAAAAGAAGAAGAAGAAGAAGAAGTAGTAAACAGTTGCATTCAATCAATCAGCCAGAATCGAAGAATCGAAGAAGAAGAGAAACGCCTATTTGCACAGAATCGGCCTCTCCTCAGCCTTGTCCTTTCGCAAAGAAACCTTGAAAATGGGGACGTAGGGAGAGAAAATGCTCGCATCAATACACACACACTTCAGTCAAGACCGTAGAAAGAATTAATGTTTGCACATGCTTTAATCCCCAATCCGCGCCCCACTGATTCCCGCCACCCAAGTTTCCCTTGCTACGCCGTTGCTTACTCCATAAACGTGTATATTGCTTCTGTCCCTTAGGTATCCAGCCGTTTCTTTCTATCTCGCTCGCTCTCTTTCTAAAAAAGTAGTAGATTCATCAATGGTGGGAAGAAGCGTTGTTATTGTGATGGTGGTGGTGGTGGTAGAAGGGCAAATGATTACGCCTCGATTCCTATATCTCGACGGTCTTGAGGTCTTCCGCCTCGGTGGCAGTGACGGGGCTCTTGAGCGACGAGCGCGCGGGAGCGGCCGCGGCCGCGGCGGGGGCAGCTGGTTTCGTGTCCTTGTTCTCCTTGTCATCTTTGACATCCTTGTTCTCCTTGTCGCTGCTGAGGCTATCACGCGGTGTGGGCAGACGAGCGGCGGGGAACTCGTCGCTTGGTCGCGGGGTGTCCATGGAGATGAGGTTCTCCTGGGGAGTCGCGGTCTTGGAGTCGAGGTTGGTGTGCACACGGATGGGTGCTGGGTTTTCTTCTGCGACCCGGGCTAGCGGGCTGGAGAGCTTGCCTCGTGGGCTGACGCCCTTGGGCGGTTTGGATAGGCGGTGGGGGCTTCGGCCGCGGTCTTCGGGGCCCATTACGGGGCTGTGGTAGGGGCTGCTCGCAGTGCTACTGGGGACGACCATACCCGGCGCATTGGGGTTGACGCGCAGACCGCTGTTTGGGCGTCTCTTGGGTGGCCGGCGGCCGTGCTTCTGGTCACACCGCCAGCGGAGGACTTCTAGGTAGGGCGGCTCTACGTTCTGGCGCTTGAAAGCTAGCAGCTTCAGCTCGCCCGTCTCCTCGTCCATGGATACGTCTTTTGAGGCAAAGTCATCCGCGACCATGGCCAATAGCGCGCCCCATGAGCGCGCGACAACGTATTTGGTGTCGTAGTCGCGGCCGAAAATGATGATCTGGCCCCATTGGCCGTTGGGACCAGGGGCAAGATCAACGGCGAGGTAGTTGCCTCCCCAGTCGCGAGCGAGAGGGATCCATGCGGGGTGGGCGTATGCCTTTTGTACGGCGCCCTGGGGCTGTGAGTCCTGGCGCGCGAGGAGGTCCTGTCGCCAGAGCGGGTTGCCTGTGCTCTGGACTGTGGCAACGGGGGGAGCGGTCGAGGAGCCAGCAAAGGCCTTTACTGGGATCTGCGGTGTGCGGTAGTCGACCTTTGTGGTGAGGTACTCCTCGGCGACCTTCCGCCAGTTCTTCCACTCCATGACAATCTCCTCGCAGTCGAGCAGCATGAGACCGAAGAGGACACCGGTCGGCAGTCCGCCACGCTCCTGGCCATCGTGGACCTGCAGCGACTCGCGGATGTCCATGGGCAGGGTCGCGTCAAGCTCGTGCTCCAGCTCGTTGACGTCGTTGGATGTGCAGCCCTCGCACATGTTGTCGAAGAGCTCTTGGTAGTGGTCCTCGACCCAGCGGTCGATGCGCCGCCACGAGTGGCTGACAGGCGGCGGCGGGGGCAGGCCCTCGTTGAAGTCCTGCATGGGGATCTGGCCGTTGGCGCCCTGGGGGAACGTGTCCGAGTCCATGGTGGCCTGGCGGCTGAGGGAGCCGCGCATGCCGGGCGAGTAGGGGGAGCTGGGGGACATGGGGCCCTTGGGCGAGCCGATGAAGCCATTGCTCGTCGCGAGCTCGTCGTGCTGGTAGGGCGAGTGCAGGTCGGTGCGGGACTCGGCGCCGCTGGCCGTGATGGAGGTGAGGGCGGCGTGGCGGCTCTGGGGGATGGGGATGTGCCGGCCGGTGCGGTAGGGCGAGTCGTGCGAGGCGTGGCGGTCGTACGACGTCATCGTGTGCCAGAAGTCCTTCAAGGACGCCGTGATTCTGCGCTGCTGTTAGCCAGGTGCTGCCAGGTGCTGCGCGGGGGAGCGGCGCCAGCAAGTCCGGGGGCTCGTACTGTTGTGCCATGGCGGTGGTGGTGGGCGAGGGAGCGCGGAACAGCGAAAAGAGCGTGAGGGTGCGCTCTGCGCTGGCGGGCTGTGAGTGTTCCGGGGCTCAGCGAGTGTCGAGCGGCTTGGAGCGCTGGGGGGATTGAAGTAACTTGAGCTGCGTCGGCGTGGCAGGAGCTTGAATTGGAATCGAGAAAACGGATTGCAGGTGACGTTAAGGGGTGCCGACACGCCAAGACAAAGCTCGACCGGGATGGCCCTGGACCGATTGACGAGCGTTGAATGCGCACACTGGCCCACTGCTTCAGGACAGGAGCACGCCAAACCGTAGGGTGAATGATTACAAGTCTACAACAGTAGTGTCGTGGTGCGGTCGTGAGGACGCTGGTTGCGTTGTTGTTATGGTTCGTCGCCTGCATAACAAAGCCCTGCAACCACTCAACGCCGCCGCTCCCTCCTCTCCTCACCCTCTCCACCCTCCCCTCTCCGTAGCCAACTTGAATTACCCCCGGCTTTGCGGTCATTAAGTTATTAATAGCGCTTAACACCCCTAGGTATCGCCGTTGCCACCCAGTATCACCACCACCAGACATCACTTCCTTTTACACAACCGACAGCTTGCCGTGGCCAATTCACTCCCTCCCCTAACCCCCATGCGGCCCATTTTGGCCGCCTCACGTCGGCGCCGTTCGTCCAACCGTGGGCCTGTTTCAGACTTGGGCGGCGTCGTGCGCGCCAACTAGAGGCTTTGCCGGGTGGCTTCGCTTGCTTAGCTTGTTATCGCTCCCTTCCCCGTTAGGAGGTGCAGCTTGCATCTCTGGCGTCGTCCAGGCGGTGTAAAACGAAACAGAGCCACTTTTATGCTCTCGCCGTGTCTTGGGAAAAACAATCCCAATGTCCGACACTTCTGCCGCACCTATGCTCAAACGCGCCAGCTCGGTCAAACGCTTCGGCCACGTACAACAAGCAATTTCTAGCAAGTTCCAAAGCTGTAGATAAGGCTGGCCGGCGTGGCTTGATGCGCGCCTTGCTATTCCGTCTTCACTCACCAGCTACCGCATCCTTCGACGCAGATAATGCGCTCCCCCCGCTAAGATCTCCAATTTCCGCCATAATCTCCCAAAGGGTCCAGCTAATGTCGGTCCATGATGCGGTCAGCAGAGTTCATGACGTAGACCGATAGTCGGCAAGCACGTATTGCACATGTAAGATTGACGGCCATGCACTGTGTCGAGCGAATGCGAGTGATCAAGTGTAGCCTTGGATTGCGTTTCAGATTAACATGCCGGCGAATTCCGCTACAGCGTGATATGTAGCCCTGATTGCGTCGCAGCCTTAGCATCCGTCATGTACTACCAGAGCCCGTCCTTGAACTTTGTACCCCGCCAAGTGCCTCCTCCTCCACTAGTAAAGCTTCGTACGACACCCCTTCGAATCACATTCTTGCCGCGCAACCGGGAACATGCGTTTGTGCGAAATTCGCCGTGAGCAGCAGCGGGGTGCGGGGGTCGTGTGAGGCTGTTTGCTCATACTCCTATTTTTAGGCCCCGCCCTCTCTCGCCACATCGCATGGTAACCGATGTGGCTATTGTGGATACATTGTTCATCCTCCATCGCAACCTCTGACCTCGCCGCTCGTCCTGCGACGTTCAGTTTGGCTTCGGGGATTTGCCGCACTAGTTGGCCTGATCTACCCCAGAGTCGTATTGCCCGCCGCGTGGGTCGGATACGAGCTGATGCGCGTTGGGTAAGCGGCCTTCGTCCCGACCCGGCATGTAGTTGGGAGGCGCGGCTCCGTCTGCTTGCGCGCTTTCGTATCGCTGTGCTCAATTCTTGAAATGCTTTGTGCTAGTAATTGGGTGAGTGCCAGCATTTTGGATGCATGCTCGAACGCTATCGCCGCTCTAATCCCATACCGAAAACGCGTTGCGCTAGAGCTTTTTGCCCAGGAATTGATCAAGCTCCTCTTGCAAAGGTATCACGATGTTCTCAACTGCAGCTTGGAGGCAGTCGGCGTTCTGCAGACTGGCGTTAGGGTTGATATACTCTTTCATGCAATGAGTGATGGCACCCTGGTAAGCAGCAGACAGATCCCCCGCCTCGTTCTGCATCCAAGAATGTACCAATAAAAGACGTCTCATACTCTGGTGGTTCGGTGCATCTGTGGTATCACTCTGAAGTTCGAGCTCTTCATATCTCTCCGCAGTAGTCCCACAGTGAAGCTCTAGCAATGCTACAGCCAGCGCGAGCAGGAAGCTGTTCTGGAAATCCATTTTGTTGGGGCCTTTCAATCCGTTGTTTGGACCCTCGATTACGGTCGGAGAAAGATATGGACGGCTGAGATCGACTGGGCGCGTAGCATCTGTTGTTCGGTGGAAAAGGACATCTCGCGCTGTCCAGTCATGATGAAGCCATGGGGTCGAGTTGAGGTACAATGCGCTAGACGCCAAGGTTAAGGCCAAACTGAATCTGTCTTTCCTGCTTAATTTGGAGCGTCTTCCATTGACGAGTGGGGGTCGCTCAAGTAGAGTCCCGAGAGATACCAGTTCTGCACTGGGGATGTGTGCTTCTCTAGTGTCGACAACATACGCACCTCGCAATTTCTGTTTGCTGTCTAGCGAGAATCCGATCGTCGAAGAACTCTTGTGCACCTGCTGGATAGATGCGCAGAGGTCCTTGACTTCTTCGTAAGTCGGCAGTATGTTATTCGCGGGGTCTGCTTCTGTGTACGGAGGAAGCGACTGAAAGCTTGCGTTCCTTCCCATCTTGTTTGGTTTGGGGGAGCCCATTGGGCTCAGGTAAGCGTCTTCCTCATCATCGACACAGATCTCGGCCGCTTGGAACGACCAGGGGACACCATTTTCATCCGACGAGACAGTTGAGAAGGTAACATTGAAGCTCGTTTTAGAAGAATTCTTAGAAGATGGGAACATCTTTTGATGCGTCGGCGCAAAAACGTTATCGCGAGCTTCAAGTTGAAGACGCGCCATATGCGAAGACTTGCAAGAGCATGACCAGCACACGGCGAGCGACTCGTGCAGAGCCTTGGCGTACCGTTGCAACTTGTGTACGCGCGTGGCATAGACGGGCTTCATCGGTTTATGACACGTCTCAATCATTTTGCTCTTTTCTGTGAATCGCTCGAGTTGTCGATTGCACTCGTCCAGATCGTCTAGTAGTATCTTGACTTTATTTTTGTTCCACACGAATTTGACGCGTTTCCTGAACTCAAACTTGTCGTTAGTCGTTCTTGGATTTGCGGCAATTAACGCTTCAAGGTCATTTCGGTTGAGCTGCCAGCCAAGTTAACAAGATGAAAATGACAATGTACGCAGCTTGCTGACCTCGGTTGCACGATCTAGATTCAATCTGATCGCGATCTTTTTTGTTATACTCTCCACTTCTTCCATGATGGTTTGATATGAGGTATAAGCATCCTGGAGCCGGTCTCGGAGCGCCATCTCCTTGCTCTTCCACAGCTCCTTAGACAGCTGTGGATCAGCCATCATCGTCGCAAGCTCGGTGTCTGACGAGATGGACCCAAAGAGGATTTGGATCGTTTGATTGAAGTGATCATACTGGGCTCTGAGCTTCCTGACAAACGCGAGAAGCTCATGGTCTCTGCCCATGAAACTCTTAAAGGCGCTGGCACCTTCCTGGTAGCTTTCAATCCCTAGCCCACAGTAAGCAGATGACGGCTAGTGTCTTTTCGTTAAACCGCATCGCACCTTGTATGATGAGCGGTAAACAGCCAAGTACGAGGCCAGCTATCTCTATTCCGCTCATTGTAGCGACTGCCAGTGGATTGTGGATGGACGTGGATGGTGCGTGTCATTGACGCGCGACGGAAGGACCGAGCGGGGTTCGCGGCTGGATCTCGAGGCAGGCAGCACCTGCAGGCACACGGTGGAACACAGCGACGAATTACGACACAGTCATCTCCTTGCGCAAGCCGTAAGAGTTTGAAGAGCCTTCGGATTATCAAGCGATACGAGGTCGGACGAAAGTGTGACTGCCCGCAAGGCGCCTAAACTGCGCCCCACCAATCTGGAAAGAACCTAGCATCTTCCCACACTCATCAGGCAGCACAGTGGTGGCACTGTCGCTGACTAAACGACTTACACTCTCATTGAGATTGACGATAGCTTTATACACCGCGGCCTGTTGACCCTCATTAGTCTTAACGACTTGACTCTGCGCATCAACGACGCATCAGTCTGACCGCATTTACTTCGATGCTTGACTCCGGGTAGGGCGAACACGATCCGGCTCGCTTGCGCCGTGGGGCAGCCTGCGTAGTTATGTCGACTCTCAGGCTCGCGACAGCTTCTAATGTGCGCGCCTTCCGAATCCTTACCGACGCTCTCGCGACGAGCCAAGGCAAGTGGGCGCAATGGATAGATGACGACGCACTCAATGACGAGATCGGAAGATTTCGAGTCTGGGCTGGTAACCTAGGTGCGTTGCAAAAAGGCCACAGCTCGCTCGACTACAGATTGCGCGACTCCCCGAATTTGTCCAGCAGTGCGCTCAAACTGTTGAACGAGCTTGAACACAACCTCAGCGAAACCCATGCCGTCGTGTCAGAAGCGCGTCTGCCGTATGAAGCGCAACCACCACCTGACGAACCTGAGGACGAGGAGAGCGATGATGACTTCTTTGTCGAAGAGGAGGATGAGGACGAAAGTGACAGTGATGAGGAGAGGATTGAGCTGAAGATGCGACTCGAAGAGATAATCGACATAATCGACAATCTCTACAAACTTAGCGTCCGCATCAGAACGCCTAGCGTACGCTTGAGATCGCTCAAAGCCTCCTCGTATACCTTGAAAGATCTCGAGACCGGCGTTGACGTCCTCGAGGAATATGCCAACCAGGACAAACGGCATGTTTACGAGCTACTTTCGGAGCTGCGAAATTCGCATCCTGATGAAGTACAAGACTTCTTGGCTGAGCGGCTAAGTTCAGCTATCACTTTGCGCAGGCGGCATTTCAAGTACTGGAAGCGGCGTAAGTCTCGGATGCTACAACAGTGCAGTTATTCGATCTGACCATTGTAGATCGTGATAAATTGGGTGCTACTGCAGTTCCTGATGAGACACCAAAACCTGACATGTTCGCTTCGCATCAGACATCAGACCCAGTCCCTGATGACACCCCCGGAGCTCATCCGGTACGTACGTTCCTTGTGCTTTTTCCATTGCTCCCATAATCAAGGTTACAAGGCTGCCATGCTCCGAGTTACAAGACTCGCTACGATAATTACATCACCGCTACTGAGCCACCGATTCGTATCTCTTCTAATCTTAATCCTAGATTGTTACCCTGCCCGCCGTTATGCAACCCACGCCCAGCCAAAAGACTGGCAGGACTTTACTATCGGGCACGGAAGCGACACAGCACTATCAGTCATTAGATGACATTGTAGACAGCAAATCCGTCACGAGTTACGCTCCAACAGTGAAAGACATGAACGGCAAGGGAATCGAATTACCCCCACCTCCAAAAGCTGCGAGCGGCGACAAGGACTTTGAGTGCCCGTACTGTTGGGTAGTCTGTCCCGCAAGATATGGTAAGGGACGAGCGTGGAAGACACATTTGTTGCATGATCTTCAGCCATACATCTGCACATATCAAGAGTGTGAGAGTCCAGGACAACTCTTTCGTAGCCGTCGAGAATGGGCGGAACACGAGGCGACTCATCGTGCATTGTGGCGGTGCCCAGAGCATCCAACAGCAATTTACAACTCCAGATCAGGTCTCGAAGCCCATCTCCTGCAAACGCACGTCGGAAGTCTTCCGGAGAACCAGGTAGCGATCGTCGCTAGCATTGGTGAAACAACAGGAATTGACACACGCACAAGGTGTCCGATATGCCATGTTCCCACAGATACCAAAGGTGTGGGTGACCTACAAAACCACCTTGCGAATCATTTGGAGCGCTTCGCTACCTTCGCTCTGCCGCATGGCAGAGCAGACGACGAAGACGGTGCGAGTGGCACTGCGAGTCGTGGTAGCTGCAACACCCAGGCTTTATCCGAGCCGATAGATTCCGATGAAAGCAACGCGTCGCTTGCGCTCAATAGAGACCTGGAGTCTGAGCAGTCATTCGGGCCAGATCATGTAGCTGATCCTAGTCAAAGTTTGCTGTCCGCAGAGACGCTGCAGCAACTTCCTGATGAGAGTAACAATCGAATGGCGATGATCTCAAATCAGGTGGAAGACCCAGACGATTCGGAAGACGAGCAACCCGATGATGGACAGCTGGACGACAATATACTGCCTGAGCATCAAAAACATCTAGAAGAACGAGAGGCCTTCAGACAACACGTCTCATCTTTGCCAGGAGTTCTGTCGGTTCGGTTCTATCGAGGTTACGGCTCATGGACTGGCCTGATCACGTTTGCGGATGATCTGGTTGGTGAAGCAGCAACAACACTCTTTGATACTGAGCGCTTCCCCGATGTTCAATTCCAGAGTAAAAATAACAAAAGCAAGTGGAAGTTTACCAGAGTCACTGGTACGGACAGTAAGTTGATGTCTAGCTAAGTGCCACGAAAGCTTGCTGTAGGATCATCGTACTGACCACATCTTCACTATAGGAAAGAATTCATTCAACCGCCAGCCAACGGCGGACACACAGACCACCGAAGAAGCGGATATACTTCCGTCCGGATCTGAAACCTATGATGAAGAAGATGAAGCATCAAGCAAACAAGCGATTATTACGACTGCCGAAATACCTACGTTACGCTCGCTTTACCAGTCCCGGCGGCTGTTGCAGCGCGATCAGAGCTTTGCGCCAAACGATACCTACAATCAGATGATTTCGTTCTGTCATTATGATCTGACAAGGTTGCAAGTGGATGCTATCGTCAACAATGCTTCAGCCAATTTCCAGGCCGATCCAGATCCAGATTCTTTGCACCACGCTATTTACAAAGCCGGTGGCTCAGGGCTCAGGGAAGAGGCGAAATCAAAACCCAAGGTCAAAGTCGGCCAAGTCGAACTTACACACGGACACAAGCTTCCGAGCTCATGGGTGATTCATGCAGCTGCGCCAGGATATACAGGTCGCAAAGGCGTTGGCCAATTCAACGTCCTTTCCGAGTGCTATCGGAGTGCTATGAAAATGGCGGCCAACCACGAGTTCAAAACCATCGCCTTTCCTTGTCTGGGTACTGGAGGTTGCATGTTTCCTGCACGTGTTGCTGCACGTATAGCGCTGCAAGAGATGAGAGAGTACCTGGATTCACATCCTAGACATCGACCTGAGCGGATCATCTTCTGTGTGCGAGCAGCAATCGATGAGAAGGCGTATACCGACTTCTTACCGGTATTCTTTCCACCCACGCATGGAGACTTGGACAGAGCCAGAACTTCTGACTGGTCCGCAAATCGTGCTGCGCTAGCAGCTCAGGTTCTAGAGGCGCGTACGCAACTCCAAAATGCATTGACTGCAATCACTGTTACCTACGACTTTGGCACGCAAAGTACGGTCTGTGCTCACGACATGCGTAGGATCGACTCTACGCTGAGTTCGATCCGCAAATATCTCTTGGGGTCGAAAGAGCTCAAGCGGAGTCTGGGCGACCTCAACCTACTATGCTCTGTCATTTTTACGGCATGTGCTGACATTTTGGATATGGCCGAGCAAGCACGTAAACAGGGGCCTGCTGGGAATGCGCAGTCTATTTGGACCGAAGCCAACACCGATATACGAGCCAAGCATGGATTCGAGCTTACGAGCGTCTTTGACTACAGCTGGATATTCGCCAACAGCTTAGAAGAGGTGCTGATACTTGGCAAAGCTGAACCAGATGCGATGGGACGAGCGCGTCACATCCTGGAGACCTATGGTGTCAAGCAGAAGGGACAAGATGCTGAAGGTATCCGCGACCATCTGGATGAGGTGCTGTACGTACGTGAGGCTGAACAGCCCACCCCGAAGATCCGCGGACTCGTCCAAGTTCATCAAATACCCCCCGTAGCGAGACTCTACACACTGGGACAGCTGGAAGCGAAGCCTACCATGGCGAAACCCTCGAATCGTTTCAACCACACTGTTTGCCTACTGAGAGATGACATCACGAAACTGGAGGTCGACATCGTGGTAAACTCAACTGATCCAAGCTTCTCCGGAATGGGCACTTTAGATCGCAGCATCTTCAAGAAAGGAGGAGACAAACTGCGCTCGGAAGTCTCGACTTTCGGGAAATGTGAAGAGGGCGATGTCAAAGCGACTGCCGGATACCTTCTCCCAGCCAAACACATCCTGCATGTTGTCCCTCCTGGGGTGTTCAGAAGCGATACCAAGAACATCTTGAGGAACATCTACCGGGCAGTTTTGCATGATGCTGTACTCATGAGAGCGACTTCTATCGCGATACCCAGTATCGGAACTGGTATGCGAAACTACCCACGACGCGACTGCGCGTCGTTGGCGATGGAGGAAGTGAAACGTTTTCTGGAATCCGCTGAGCCGGGTAATGGGCTTGACAAGATCATCTTCGTGGTCTTCTCTTCGAATGACGAGTTCATCTATAAGAGCCTTTTACCGGTGTACTTCCCGCCAACGAAGGGCAATGCTTCGCCTACTATCTTGGCGGAACAGCCTGCGCAGGTCGAGGAAAGCTCTTTTTCGTCATTAATGCTTCCCACGGGTCTGCCTTCTCTAACGATCTATGGACAAAAGAACTGGCGCAGGGCGCGATTTGGCGAACAACCGGTAAAGTCGCGGGCCTGGAATGACGACGAAGCCAAGACTTTCATGGACTTTGAACTACATGTCGGAACTTGCAAAGTGTGCGAAACCGGTCTCTATGAGAGAACCCACAAACTCTGCGAGCCCGGCTTCCATTTCGCCGAAGCGGTTCTGCAGCGGATGGAGATGTCAGAAAATGCGCTTGTGTGGAGCAAAGCGGACGGGCTGGATTCAGGTGAACAGCTGGAGATACCGGTTGAACGACTGCCTAGCTCCATGCTGTTACTTTCCACCGTTGCAAAAGGTGGACTTTATATGTCTGAGAATGCATATGCTCAAGTCGAAAAGCCTGACACGGCGGACCTTGATACACCTGTCTCGCAGCACCCTTCGGTACCAAAAGACCCGGACAATATTGCGCAGGCTACTGAGCGACCCCATGTAGTTCGAGTGGAAGTCTTATCCCCACGTACCGATACTGGAGACTGGTTCTACTCATGGGTTCAGATCTTCAGGACCAAGATCGAGATGTACTCTGGGGATTATGATCCTAATCTATACGGAGAATCTACTGGCCATACTCCGTATGCGTCGATAGATTTCACTGATACTGCCATAGATGTGCACCGCAGCAAAGAAACGACAGCGTCTTTGTGGAGAGTACCGCCAGGATCAGACCAGGGAGAAATGTGGCATTTTCGTAGCTCAAACGTTGGTGATACAATCGCGCTTATCGAGCTTTTCAAAAGACTTATTGATATCGGGCGCCACAATCAGGAGAAGAAGAGAAGGGCGGAGGCTGAGAAGACAACGGGCCCGGAAGCGACGATTGCCTCGGAAAGCGGACGAGATGTTCTTGAAGATCCATTTGCTAGCGTCAACAATCCCGATGCCGCAAAACTCGACGACCAAGTCCAGCAATCCTCCGGTGGCATGTGGAGCAGATTGACCGGTCGCTCTGCTGCCGAGGACGAGGAAGGTGCGGGTTCCACTACACTAGACACCACCGCGCCACGTGCTGTCATACGTGCTACGGCTCTCGATCCGGGGGGAACTCACATCCGTTTTGATACCATTCTACACGTCTACGAGAGCAAGATCTTCGTGGAATTTGAGAAAGACGACCGTCCAGACCAGTACCATAATACAATACACCTCACGAATGCTATTCTGGAATTGGATCGTAGTAGCGATGACGATACATTGACCTACAATAATGTGGCATGTCTATGGGTGGAAAAGTTTGGAGAACGGGAAAGAGGAGCAAGTAAGCCGAAGGACGCATGGTTTTTTCGCACCGACGGAAAGGCAGAAGCAGACGCCTTGTTCGTCGTGCTTCAACAGGCTGTCAATCGCAATAGCCAAGCGGAGAAGAAACCAGCATCTACGGAGGTCGAACAAACAACAAGCCCAGAACCAATGAAAGCGCCAGTTACACAGTCAGAGGACACTGGAGAAGCATTCGATGCAGCAGACTTTCCTGGAGAGAATCAAAGTCTGGGCGAGGTCAAAGACCAAATGGATGACGTCCGTTACTTTAGTATGGATCAAAAGATAAGGGACGCTTCACTCGACACACGTATCCTTGCTTACCTCGACAATGATTTCAAGACGCGACCTAGCTCGTACATCGGTCAAAAGTTCGAGAACATCGCTACTGAGTTCGGACTCTACTACCGTAGGCTCATCGCTTATACTTTGCAATGTCTCGCTACAGAAGGAAAAGTCCACAACACTGTCGATAGCGAGACATGGGTTATCTCACAGCCAGGCACCGAGTTTCCTTTGTCGAACCGAGAGGATCAAACGAAAAGTCTCAGCAGCACTGACACGGATGTTTTGGCTGGTCTAGTCTTGGGAAACATCAAGAATGCAGGCGGGAGACAACTGTTCTTGGCCCTCATGGATCAGCTCCAAACTAATACCGATGTATTATGGCCTGCACTCAGAGGTCTAGCAGCCGACGGGTTCATCTATAGTGAGGGTAGTGGAAGGGTGTGGTATTTGACCGACTTGGGCAGAAAATCGCTACTCGAGTTGCAAAAGAGATTCGACGAAGCTGAACCAGAGATCGGTCAAGACACTGGATCGTCTCCCCACGTTGGTACCTCTCCCATCTCTCAACAACTTGCTATGGAGTCCCTCGAGTCCACGAAGCAGCATCCATCGGATGAGAGCAACACTATCATGGAAGAGCTTTTCGAGCTTTTCAATGCCGAATCTCATCTAGAGAACGATTCCAATCATGATGAAGATGCATCAAACAGTCTCTCTCATCGTGCTTTGACATACCTGAGAAGTCTGCATGGCGTGAGCGAGAACATCTCAGACCTCGCGACTACGCTCGATACTCAACGGAGTGAACTTCAGCCGGTGCTTAGACAGCTGGAATCTGATGGGTTGGTGAAGAACGCGGAGGATAAGTCGACTTGGTCTGCGACTCTTTTACCGCGTCCTGGTAGTGGCTACATGCAATACCCATGCCCAAACTGGCAAAGGAAAAGTCATCCTTCAAACTACGACTTCGTCGACAGAATGGATATACTGTGCGCTCATTGTATTCAAAATCCGAAATGGGAAGATGCAAGCGTGGAGACCGCTGCACCCGATGACAACACTTCGACAACCCACGTACGGCCGACTGGCTCAGGATCTTCGATCATGGACGCTGCAATTGAACGCGGAGAAATTGTGATCTCTACGGGAACTAGTTGGCATGGCTTAGGAGAGTTCATAACCAGGACTCGAACGACAATTAAGACAAGCCTAGTGGACGAACGCGTCCTCACTGAGGCAGGGTTCATTTCTGATCCGACACATCCCGGCGAATACTTCTTGGAACGCGGAGCCCAACGCGGAGCCCGACCCGAAGAAGTTGAAGAATGGGTCAAGCAGACGAAAGAGCTAAGAGCAAAGGACTCCCAGGTTCCTACACATACTTTGACGGAATCGGAAAATTTGGTCGTGCATGATACCTCACCACAAAGTACCCCCATGTTGGAACCGGCAGATGTGTTCACCGATGATTGGCTAGCAAGTCTGAGTCAAACAGATGCTTCAAAACTCACGATAACGGACGCTGAGATTGAAAGCAATACGAAGAAAGTGAGAGTTCCGTACGAAACTCCCGAAAAGCCTGGCCGGATACGCATACGTCAGCGTCTGGTAGATGCACGAGTTCTAGAGGAAGAAGGCGAAGCTTTCGAGATCAGTGGGGATAGTCTTTTCCTACCTCGCGTTCCCAGACGCCGTGAGATCAGGGTATGGGCAGAGAAAACAAGAGGACTTAGGACGGGGCAGGGTGAAATGACTTCGGAGCGAGAGCCTGCGCCACACCCACGCCCACCATCATATGATCCTTCCAGAATGAGCCAAGCTGGCAGGTGGAGAGATCGGGTAGCAATAGTAACGCAGGCTGCCAAATCCCGCCAGGTACCAGCGGAGGATGTGGAAGAAGGCAGTGAGAATGGGGCAAGCACGTCAAGTGCTCTCAAGAGATTCAAGATGAGACAGGACGAACTACTCAACTCGTGGCCCCGCAGGGGATTAGCGGAGGATGTGGAAGAAGGCAGCGAGAACCGGGCAGGCATGCCAAGTACCGGGAAGAGAGTCAGGAATGAAAAGTACAATAGACTCAACTCGGGACGCAAGACGAGCGGAAAGGCCCCCCTCAAGTCGGAGTTGTCCGACGAACAGGAGGAGGACTATGAGGACGATGAGGGTGCAGATTAGAAGCGGAAAGCGAAAACGTGACGTGACTGGCTAGAGGAAGGTATATCGCGAGAGCGCGATTGGGGATAGTCTGGACAATGACAGTATACCATTTTATTTCAGTGCACAGGAAAACTGAAGACTCCCAGACGTAGTGTTGATGTGACAAACAGCCCAGCCTATACTGTGTATCCGCCAACCATACCCGTCAATCCTCAGCATCACTCCTCACAAACAGCAACACCCGCCTCCCCCTCCGCAATAGCCCCCATGAAATCCCCCACATCCTCCCCTCTCTCCCCAAGCACAAACTCCAACGTCGCAACCCACGTCTCCCCATTATTTGTAAACCAATCATACTCTGGACACAAGCTCCTCACGTAGCCCTCCACCATGTCCTTCAGCGGCGCATGTTCCTTCAAGTAGAGTATCTGAGCCGGATCAAGCTTCATATAGTCCTCGATGACGTAGTAATGAGGTATATCATCGCCCCAGCCTTCCGCGCCGACTTCGTGGGAGGGGTGGAGCGAGTATTTGGACGCGGCGTAGCGGGAGGTGTAGGTGGGTGTGTTGTTGAAGTGGGTGGAGAGGGGGTTTGGCGTGAAAGGGTTGAAGGCTTGGGGCGCGGTGGGTGGGTAGTTGAGGTGGATGTTGAAGAGGAGGGAGTGCTCGTTGCCCGGGTGTCGCTTCTTGAACTTTCGGGCAATGGTGCCGTTGGAGGGGCAGACGTTGCTTTGGACGACTTCGCGGATGACGGCGTGCACGTCGGCGATTTCGGCGAGTTCCCAGGTGCTCCAGTTGTGGAGGAGGGCTGCGCGCTTGAGTAGGACGAGGCGGGACGCGCGGGCTTCACGTGAGTGGTCGCTGTTGTGGAAGGCGCGGGAGTAGAGCCAGATTCTATAGATGGCTCGTCTCACGAGATAGCGCTCGTCGGTCGTCAAGAGACGCCGGCTTTCGAAGTTGTGCTTCCACTTCTTGAACGGGTAGATGTCGCACCATTTCTCAGCTGTGCGCCCATGCTGCACGATCTGCTTGAGCAGCGCGAGAGAGAAGGGAACAGAGCGGACGATGTGTGCAGGCTGGCTTTTGTTGTGGGTCAGGAGTTGAGTGAGGTCTTCTAGCGGACCGAACTGCGTTTCGGCGGCCTTTTCGAGTATGGGTAGTTTCTGGGAGGAAGAATAGATGTTGCGGAAACGACGGCAGGTGGCAGATAGAGCTGTCACGTCGTTGACTGAACGGCATGATAGGTACACCTGCACCACAAGCTCCGTTGCGAGATCTTCGAACAGCATCTTGAAGGCGGTTGTAGGGTAGGGGAGCGATTTGGTGGCTGCATTTCCGGTCAATAAGAGACCCACGTGATGAATGCCGTATAGCACGATAGTATGAATGGAACTCACCTGTGATCTTTCAAGTCTACGCGTGTCTTCAGCCTGCGTTAGGTGCCGAGTTGTCTCTTGTGATAATGATGCGAAATTCGATTCAATCTCGTCCTCCTTTCACTATTCTTCGACCTCAGTTTCGTATATCGATCTATCGATCTAATCGGTGCGTAGCTATCTCGCCTCTACACCGACACGTATCGCGTGGTTCAAACAAATCGGACCCCTCCGTTGGGGCTATAGTTAGAAAACGCGACGACATTCTGGAAAGACATGGTGCAAGTCAATGCAAGCTCTGGCGAGCTGTCTCTGAAATGGAAGGTCATCGTTAGTGGTTGGGGAAAGGGAAAGGAGTCACCAGTCGTGACGACCGTGGACGTGATGGATGCCGCCAAGGGGGGCTAACCCGGATTGTGGGGGCCAATCGGCGTGGAGACGGGAGAGCACCGATGGCGTCAATGAGCAGCGCCAGGCATGCCGCACGAAGATGCGCATGTCTTCACAACATGCCATTGCAAGTCCAATGCCACAGTATAACGAGCGCACAATGCAGCACTCCACAGACACCGCATCCTCCCAGCTATCCCCTCTCCTCCGCCTCCCAATCGAGCTCCGTCGCCTAATCTACAGCCATGTCCTCCCCCACACCACCACCTTCGAAGTGCGTTTCCAGCACCCTCCCGACCCACCCCCAAAGTCCGAATACAATCTGACCTTTGTGCGGCAGAAGAACGGCGACGGGGGCTGGCGCATGCAACGCACACTACCACGCACAGAGCGCGAGACAGGCAACGACACAGTCTGGCGGCGCGGGCACACGAGTCTCCTCGCCGTGTCGCGACACGTCCACGAAGAAGCTGCAGACATGCTATACGGAGACAATACTTTTGTGATTGACGTGACGTTCGACGCGATCAACTTTCGGTATCGATGGCGCACGGCGAATAATCTTACGCCGAACCGGACGTATCCGTTCTTGGATCACTTCTCGCAGAGGAATCTGCTGCGGATTAGGAATTATGTTGTTAATGTTGAGTCTGTGGATGATTACACGGGGATGATCAAGTATAACTGCGGGGGCAGAGGTTTGCCGGCTGGCATAAAGAGCAAAGTACGGGAGCTGGTTGATCTGTTGGCTGTGGCGCCGCAGTTATATCGGCTGCAGGTGCATCTTATAGATGGCGCGATTAGTCGCGTGAGGTTTCCTAGTGGACGGGTACATCGTGTGCAGGACGAGAGTAACTATGCGCAGACACAGCTAGTGCTTGATCCTTTTAGGGCTGTATATGGAGTCAGGCAGGCAGTTGTTAGTGGTGTTGATGATGAGTATAAAGAAGTCTTGGAGAAGAGCATGACTGCTGACAGGACACACTGATATCGCCAAAGGATAAGGAGTACTTGGGTTAACGGTCGCTCGCAATGAGCTACCCATTAAACGATAGCTTTTGGGTATATCGCTATACATACATGCGGGCCTATGCCCAGCCCAGAATCGACGCCAATCTAAATAAGACGATGCATTCCATAAACGCCATTTTTCCTTCCCTCGAAACATGGCAAACAATTTTACGCGAACAGCACATTGTCGCTGAGCGGGTCCTTCTCTTTCCTGACTCCACCATGCGATGTCAAACCCAGATCTTGGTGCTTGAGCAGTGTATCCCTCTGCGCATCGGTCCTCTTGTTGAACCTGCCGGCCTTTGATTTCCTCAAGTCGGAACGGATCTGGTTGGGCGAGACGAACTCCTTGTTTTCGTAGATGATTGGACCTCCAAAGCTAGACTCCTGGATAACGATGGGAGTGAGGACGAAACGGGGACCGATCTCGACTAGGTTGACATCGAATTCGCTTCCCTTCTTCTTCTTGGGTGCCTCGTCAACGTCCATCTCCTCGCCATCGGCAGGCTTCTTCTTGCTGGTCTCGCTCTCGTTGATTTGGAACACGCGGATCCAGATCTTGCCGTCTGCGACTGTGAAACCCATCACGTGGTCTACGAAAGGCTTGACTTTTCGGCTCGTCTTGGGGACGCCGAAAATCTGGGTGAAGAGCTCCTTGATCACGCGAAGATGAGCCTGCTTGTCGAAGGCGGCGTCGAAAGAGAGTACCGGTCGTGATCCTTTCAGGCAGTTGCCAATGAAGTTGAGCTCTTCCATGGTGTGCAAGTTTTGCAGGTGCATCTTTACAGTAGGACCGTTTGGTGGCTTGGACATCCAGCAGTAAAGATCCTTGCCCTTACGAGCTTCGAAGAAGAGGACATTGTTGCAGTTGTAGAGTTCTGCTAGTTCGTTGAGTTGGTAAAGCTTCGTCTTGGTGTCAAGTTTGGCTTCTTTCCGGCTATGGGGCCTTTGAAAAGATCAGTAAATGAAGTTCTCTGATCGCGCAAACCACTCACATCAACGAGTACAAGTCCTGTAGCAAATGTCGGTGACGGAAAGTAACACCTCTTGAACTCTAGCAATCATCAGCATGGGTCTCGGTTTGCGCCGCGCGTGGATTCGTACCAGAATAAGGACACGCTGCTTGTTTCTCTGCACGCCCGTTTCCTTCTCCTCTTTCTCCGCGCCGGACAGGGTCTTGTATACGGAAGCCATGGTGATTTCAGGCGGTTGTTGCTGCGCTCGTCGGGGTGGATGCGCCTCTGCAAAAAAGTTCGAGAATTGATGCCGCCCAGAGTTTTAGCGCGATCTACGCTCGGGCCGCGCTACGACCGAAGGAGCTAGAGCGGATGGAGTCTTCGCGGCATGGTCGCGCCTTCCGTCACCGTCGTGGTGAGGCTTCATCCAATGGGCGTTTGCAGCCCCAACATTCTGCCCTGCTCGCTTTTGTGCCTGCGTGTTGGCATTGTCGCGTGCACGAGAGACTCGATGGAGATGGCAATGTATACAGAGTCAGCCATCGGATGGCGAGGAAATGAGATGCGCACGTCCGCCGTGGTCCAGAGGCTCGTGGTAGATTAGCCGAAGCTGGCAACGCCTCAACCCGGCACGCGGAGCAGCGACGAGTTGTAGGTGCTGAGAAGGGAAATAAGAAATGCTCAGGCTGCGGCAGCGAGTAGCAGCAGAGTGCCGGAGTCGAGGACACTCAGGCAGACCGGCACAGACGAGAAGCGGCTGCACGCTGCATGGCGCCGTTTGCATGCACGCAATTATTGGTCGATGCACCCATCTGGGCGTGTATGCTCCTACGAGAGATGGGGTTCAGGTGCTTTGTTAAGAGGCACGCCCAGCAGCGGAGCAGCGTCGCAATGAAGGTGCCCACGCGTAATGCGGCCATGCCAGACATGCTCGACGCAGTCCGCAGCCCGCCGTGTCACATATTGCGTGTCTGTAGGGCGTCGCAGGCTCTCCATCAAACCTCATCGCGGCTCTGCATCACGCCCGGAGCTGCTCCAGGACAGAGTTGCCGCAGCCGCACTAAGCAGAAGCTGACTTGCCAACCGTTCGTGTGTGATCTAGACGGCGCTCAAGCAGCTCCACACCAGCCCCCATCCCATCTTCCCTCTTCCATCTCGTCGTCGTCGCATCCACATCGCCAACTGCCCGACGACCATCGCCGGCAGCCCTCGCCCACGGCGCATTCCCTCTGCTGTCGTCGCCGCGCTCCCTGCGCGCCCCACCGCCAGTGCCTGCAGCGTGCGGCCCATGGAGCAGCCTCTCCGCCGTTAACAAGCCCCTACGCGCTGCCGTCATGTTTCGCGATCCGGTCCTGCGGCGGTCCGTCGATGATGGGGAGGAGCATTCGCGAGGAGAAAGAAAGCCGCCAGGGCACCAAGGGGAACCTACGCCAGTGCCAGCAGCTTACCACAGATCGCCGACACAGGCAGGCCAACCATACCAACACCATTCGCCAAACACTCCAGCGCCCTTGCCTCTCCACCACGCCAACCTTCACCACCCCCCAGCCCATCAACACCCTCGCCCTCCGCCGTCGCCCAGCACCACCGAGCTGCCGCCCATCAGCACGGCCCTCTATTCGCGCGACACGTCCAGATACTACGACCCGACTTCAGACAATGGAGACCGCGGCGTAGCACGGGACCCGGCGCGTTACGACATCAATACCCAGTATCCTCCTGCACAGGTGCGTCTTCCATCATATGTTTCATCTACCTCATGCCTCAGACATCACACTTCACGCCATCGCCATCCTCAACATTCAGGGACACGCGGCTAACCCACACCCCAGACGCAGACTCGGGCGGCACACAGCCCCTACGACAAGGTCTATCAATCACCCGTCACGACCTCGTACGCGCATCACTCGCCGCTGCAGCGCCCCCATTCCCAGCACCAGCACACCGGCACGATGGAGGCCATGTCTCACTCGCCCGTGTCGCCATCGGTTTATCAGTCGATGAACCGAGGCGCCGTGCAGCCGCCCATCGACTACCCCAGGAGGCCATCCTACAAGGAAGAGGTAAGTGAACTCGCGACTTCCACCCTCACTCTGCTCACCACTGCAACAGGCGCCGCCACCAACGCGTGCCGATCCCATGTCGCTCTCCAGTATAATGTCCTCCGGAGCCGACAACGAGCCTCCGCCAAAGCCTCAGCCACTGCCGAACCTCGCCGCCGAACCTTACCAAACCTCAAAACCTCTGCACAATTCTCACTTCGTGAAGCAAGAAGCAATGGCGTCTCCGGCGCCCGCTGACCTTCCCCATCAGGAAAATGGCTATGCCCCCCGCGTGTACGATGCTATGCCGCCGGTCGGCAGCCTCCAGGCCCCTTCACAGTCTGCGACTCGCGAGTTGCCTGCGCCAGACGAAGCAGAGATCGAGGCTGCCCTCGCCCACATTGAGACCAAGCAGATGAGCGACATTGACGAGTCGGCCACCCCGCACGATCTTGAAGACTATAAGCAAAGGAGCCAGAAGCGCGTCCTAGAAGTTGGAGCCGCCGAGGCGAACAAGCGCAAGAAGCGGCGGACTGCTTTCCTTACACGTTACCAGGACGTGTCCGCTGCCAACCGCGACTACGCGAAGCACTCATACAACGTCGAGCACGAGGGCGATGCATGGCAGCAGGTCCAGAGCCAGGAAATTGCCGAAGAGAAGGAGCGCAAGAAGGACATGCAGCGCAAGCGAAGGCGTGAAAAGACTATCCAGAACGAGGAAGCTAAACGCGCCGAGGCCCTCGCAAAGGCAGGTCAAGCCGAGAACGAGGAAGAAAAAGAGCGTCATCTGTTGGCTGCACAGAAAGCCGAGCGGAAAGCGAAGACTACTACTCAGCTTCTGCAAGGCAATGCCCCTAGCAAGGACATCCGCGAAGTCACTCCACACGGACCGAATATGGAAGGAGGCACTATGAGCTCCTTCCAGGCCTCTGACGACCTCGCTGGCGGAAAGCGCAAGGGCAACCGCGGCACCGGGCGTCTTAAGAAGAGCAAGGAGCAAAAGCAGGCTGAGAAGGACGCTGCCGCCGCCGGTCAGGCTGCTATCGACCGCGGAGACGATCTCCCCATGATCGCGCCGCGCGAGGAGGCACGCCTTGACTCCCTACGCGGCCGTAGCTACACAGAGGATTTGGGACCCGTCGTCCTGACTTCCTACGACTCCTCCGTATACCGAAACTTGTACCAGCAGATTGTCAAGGATCTCGCTCGCAAGGATGTTCCCAAGGTTGTCCGCATCAAGGAGAACTCGCTCTCGACAAAGCAGTCCAACCTTCGCAAGACTGCCCAACTGGCTGCCAAGGAGGCCCGTCGATGGCAGATGCGTACCAACAAGAACCAGAAAGACACGCAAGCCAGGGCCAAGCGTGGTATGCGTGAGATGCTTGCATTCTGGAAGAGGAACGAACGCGATGAGCGCGAGTCCCGGAAGAACGCTGAGCGTCAAGAGTTGGAGAACGCGAAGAAGGCTGAGGCTGATCGGGAAGCAAACCGACAGAAGCGGAAGCTCAACTTCCTTATTTCCCAAACCGAGCTCTACTCGCATTTCATCGGCAAGAAGGCTAGGACAGATGAGATTGAGCGTTCCACCGACGACGCCGACGCCGCTGCAGCTGACCCTCAGGCAGCAGCTAAGCCTAGTATCGACGTTGGGGAGATGTCGGCGGAAGGAGGCGCCAAGGTCACCAACTTCGAGGATCTTGACTTCGACAACGAGGACGAAAGTGCGCTCAACGCGGCCGCCATGGCGAACGCCCAGCATGCTATCCAGCAGGCTCAAGACCGTGCCCGTGCCTTCAACAAGTCTGGTGATGACGAAGAGGACGGCGAGATGAACTTCCAAAACCCCTCTGGTCTGCAGAACAAAGAAGACTGGATTCCTCAACCTGGCCTTCTCAACTGTACGCTCAAGGAGTACCAACTGAAGGGTCTCAACTGGTTGGTCAACTTGTACGAGCAGGGTATCAACGGTATTCTTGCTGACGAGATGGGTCTCGGTAAAACGGTCCAATCGATATCGGTCATGGCTTACCTGGCCGAGAGGTACAACATCTGGGGACCTTTCCTCGTCATTGCCCCCGCATCGACACTGCACAACTGGCAGCAGGAAATCACCAGGTTCGTCCCGGATCTCAACGTCATTCCATACTGGGGTACGGCCAAGGACCGAAAGATCCTCCGCAAGCTCTGGGATAGGAAGCACGTCACGTACACCCGCGATTCGCCCTTCCACGTTGTGGTCTCTTCGTACCAACTGGTCGTTCAGGATGCCCAATACTTCCAGAAGATGCGTTGGCAGTACATGATTCTCGACGAAGCGCAAGCCATCAAGTCGTCTCAGAGTTCTCGATGGAAGAGTCTTCTCGGCTTCCACTCCCGTAACCGGCTGCTCCTCACGGGTACACCCATTCAAAACAACATGCAGGAACTTTGGGCTCTGCTCCATTTCATCATGCCTAGCTTGTTCGACTCTCACGACGAGTTCAGCGAATGGTTTTCCAAGGACATTGAGAGTCACGCACAGAGTAACACGAAGCTCAACGAAGACCAACTGCGACGACTACATATGATTTTGAAGCCGTTCATGTTGCGTCGTGTGAAGAAGCATGTCCAGAAGGAGCTTGGAGACAAGATCGAGCTGGACGTCTATTGCGACTTGACATACCGACAACGGGCTTACTACGCCAACCTCCGAGCGAAGATCAACATTATGGATTTGGTCGAAAAGGCTGTTGGTGACGAGCAGGACAGTGCAACCCTTATGAACTTGGTCATGCAGTTCAGGAAGGTCTGCAACCACCCTGATCTATTCGAGCGAGCCGATACATGGTCACCATTCTCTTTCGCCTCCTTCGCTGAGACCGCCTCATTCCTACGGGAAGGTCAGAATGTCAGGGTCGGATACTCTACACGCAACTTGATCGAGTATCCTCTACCAAGACTCGTGGGTCGTGAGGGTGGTCGACTGGAGCTTGCTGGTCCGGACAATCAGAAGGCTGGCTTCAAGGGACGCTATCTCGACAACCTGATGAATGTGTGGAGCCCAGACAACATTGCGCAGTCGGCCAGAGAGGCCGGAGCATTTTCATGGCTCCGCTTCTCTGATCTGTCAGCCACCGAGGCTTCCCGAATTGCCAAGAGCGGTCTGTTCCAGCGAGCTCTCGCTGCAGAGCAAAAGCCAAATAAGGTTGGCCGGTTCAATGTGTTCTACGACAACGACAACGGCGAGTGGGAGCCGAAGCACTCCATGTTTAACATTGTTGATCGCCAGGACCGTGCACCTTTGGCCGAGATCACTGCCGATGGACACATGCGCAACCTGTTCAATGTTGCCCGAACAGCTTTCGAAAAGACAGGCTTGAACGTGATCGAACCCTGTGCAAAGCCAAAAGCATCTGCGCCTCCAGTCGAGCTGTACTGCGCTAGTCAGGGTGTCATTGCAGAGACACAGAACCTCTTCTTCAATGCTCCCATCCGTTCCGCGCTCTATGGTGTATCAGAGGCTACTGAGCAAGCTCTTCTGGAAGCCAAGAAGGAGTCGACTGCTTTGACTGTTAGCAACAGGCTCCCGCCACCTACCAACGAGCGCACACGATTTACTCACATTGAGGCACCGTCAATGTCGCGCTTCGTTACTGATTCCGGCAAGCTGGCTCAGTTGGATGCACTCCTGAAGGAACTGAAGGCAAATGATCATCGCGTGTTGCTGTACTTCCAGATGACCAGGATGATGGACCTGATGGAAGAATACCTCACTTACAGGAACTACAAGTACTGCCGTCTTGATGGTTCGACCAAACTCGAAGATCGTCGTGATACAGTCGCCGACTTCCAGAGCGACCGGTCCATCTTCGTCTTCCTCCTGTCAACTCGCGCCGGTGGTCTCGGTATCAACCTTACATCCGCGGACACAGTCATCTTCTACGATTCCGATTGGAATCCGACCATCGACTCGCAAGCTATGGACCGTGCCCATCGTCTCGGACAAACACGACAGGTCACTGTGTACAGGCTTATCACGCGCGGTACTATCGAAGAACGTATCCGCAAGCGTGCGCTTCAGAAGGAAGAAGTGCAGCGTGTCGTCATTTCCGGAGGCGGCGGCGCTGGAGTCGACTTCAACACCCGCTCCAGGGAGAACAGGACCAAGGACATGGCTATGTGGCTTGTCGATGATGACCAGGCCGCGGAGATCGAGAAGAAGGAGGCGGAGCTGGCGGAGCAAGAGAAGAATGCTCCACCAGGCAAGAAGCGTGGCAAGAAGAAGCAACGGGCGGAGGCCAACCTCGACGACATGTACCACGAGGGTGAGTGGACCGCTTCATGCTGAACAATGTTTGTACTGACTATTCCCAGGCGAAGGACACTTTGACGAGAGCGCAAAGGCAAGTGGTGCAGCCACACCTATCCCACCTACTGAAGCCCCCGCCGGCGGCAAGCGCAAGAAGGGTGGGCTGAGCAAGAAGGCAAAGACAGCCAAGCAGCGTCTCGCTGTGGCCGATGGCGAGGTATAATTTTCTGTAACACCACGACGACATAACACATTACATGTCTATAATTCGATGCGGATGCGGTAGTCAATGGAACTGCCGATGGGATGCTGATCATGTTGATTTTCTTTGTACGGTGTGGGTTCTTGCGAGTGTACATTATCCGTCTTTCTCTATGCGCTAGGGTCGATCACTTGAAGGCTGTTAATTACGCCTTCTGCATAGAACTAGGAGTTAAAAATTCAAGAGAACACGTTACTTCCATGTCGCACAGGATTGGTGGGCTGTGTCATGATCGTACCTTCCTTATCTGAATTGAGTCTATGAGAAGACCAAACTGACATAAGATTCGGCGCTCGGTGCAACTAAATCTTGGAGTCCGCAACGAAATCTCCGCTGGCAACCGTACAAGCATACCCCCAAAACCTCCACAATGCCAACAAGTTGCAGAGTTGCGACTATGCATCAGGACGCGCAAACATGCAGATTACCGGTACGGGTAGTCGTAGGTGGCACCACCCAGCGGATCCGGAAGGGACACCAAACGCTGCGTCCGCCGTGTTAGGGCACCAAGATTCGTAATCGGAGCAACACAGGTGCTACGAGGGAGATATTCTGCCCGAGATGGGCGGAGCGGAGCCGGATGTGTCGGCACTCCAGAAGCAACGCCCAAACGACCAATGTGTCTTGGGAAGTGGGTAAGGGAGAGTGCCAAGCTGATCACCACTGTATATCACACTGCGAGTTCGAGGCGATTGAAGCTCTTCACGATGCTGCAAGCCCGTATAGACAGTGGACGGAACCAAAAGCAGTAGCGCTACCGCATCGAGGCCTAAAATTAACCTCGTAGATTTGGCTGGACACGGTGGCGCTAAGGTAGGACTGATTGGCCGTGGAGATGAGGCTTGTGGCTTACGGGCACGTGCCTGAACAACGAACCCTGCATCGTCTTCGCCCCCTTCAGCAGTCGCCTTGGCGTCTGAGGATCCCTTTCGGATAGCATCTTACTTGGGCCTTTTGTCGTGTACCCCCTTGGCCCTCCCCGCCTCGCCTTGTCTCTTTTCTCCGGCAGCCCTCCCCGAACCGCCTCATCCTCTTTTGCCTCTCTGTTGCTGTCTCTGGTCGCTGCAACTGCATCGTCCGCGTCTGAAGCCACACCGGACGATCTGCTGCACCGCCGCAACCCTCCCCGGCCCACCCGCTACCGTGCGACAACCAAGTCAGCCCGCGCCTGCCTCGTCCTACGCCTTCCCTCGCATTGCCAGCTCGCGCCTTCCCTCTGGCACTGGCATGAAGGCATAGCCCATACGAGCCCTCCACCGTCGCTCGCTACATTCTCAACTCAATATCACATACCATGGGTACGTCGAACCCCGGACACCGCCTAGACCCTTGACACATGGGCGTCGGCATATCACCTGTCAGGAATAAGACACACCAGGACTAACTGAACACGCAGTTGAGAAGCGCCCTTCAATCGAGGGTCTCGTCGACAATGTTGACCCCCGAGAGTCCCACGAGCTCGAAGAGCTGCCCACTTTCGAGAAGCCCGTAGCCGAGCCTACGCCAGTACCGCTCAAGGAGAAGCTGATAACGTGTTTTTGGATCGCTCTGAATACGCTATCAACACTAGGCCTGATCTTCCTGAGCAAGCGGTATGCAACATGCAGTAGAGCTAGTGGGGGACCCGCTGACAGTCGGATAGAGTGTTCAGCGACAAGCAGCTCAAAGGATGCCAGCTCATGGTCGTCATGTGGCATTTCACAGCCACCGGTCTCGTCCTCTTCATCTCGACCCTCCGGCCCTTCCATGCCTTCAAGGCCGTACGGCTGAATGTCTGGAACATGCTGCCCGTCTGCGGCTTCTTCGCCGGCTACGTTGTGCTTGGCAACCTTAGCTTGACCTTCAACTCGATCGGTTTCTACCAGCTCTCCAAGGTCATGACCACGCCGACCGTCGTCCTCATCAACTTCGTCCTCTTCCGAAAGCAGGTTACACGATACATGCTGGCTGCCATTCTCGCAACATGCATTGGCGTCTCCTTCACCATCAACGAGGCAGCCAAGACCCAGCTATTCGGTGTCATCGTCGCGACCCTGGCATTCTGCAGTACCGCTCTGTACCAGATCTGGATCGGCAAGAAGATCGAAGACTTCGCCGTCTCGCCACCCCAACTCCTGCTCAACCAAGCGCCAATCTCCGTCTGCCTCCTCATCCCCTTCGTGCCCTTCTTCGACACCATCCCGAACCTATCAACCGTACCCACCGACATCCTCTGGAGCGTATGCGCCTCCGGCATCATGGCCTCGATGTACAACCTGAGTCAGTTCTTGATCATCGGTCGCACCAGCGCCCTCACATTCAACATTGTCAGCCATCTCAAGACCATCATGATCCTGAGTATAGGGTGGTACAGCGAGGGCAAGATATTGAGCGGAAGGGAATGGTTCGGTGTACTTCTCGCGCTTGGCGGTGGATGGGTGTACTCGCATCTTGCACTCAAGGCGAAGAAGCAGGGCGGAAAGTGAGACGCGAAACGACATCATTGGAGTCACACACGCGCGTGCTTGGGGCAGACTTGATTACGTCGTACAACGAGCGTCTTGGGGCGGATACGAGAGGTTCTCACTTCTTTGGCTACTTCCACGCTTTTTTTCGCATTTCTGGATCGAGATTTCACGGCAGACGTGTTAGAATGGGGGAGTTGCAGCCTTCTTCTTTGATCAAGACTTTTTAACGCCTTTTCTACCCCCGCGAAAAAGAAAAACTTTACGACGACTAGATTGGCTGAACGGTTCGGAAACCACGGACGCTTTCTTGAGACCTTTCTTTCTAGGGGCGGTTCGGCCGGGAGTTTGGAGACCCCATCTTTCTTGTGTGTATGCTTCTAGCATCTTTTTCCCTTGCTTCACTTTTTCCTTCTATATATTCGGGTCTCTCTGTGAATGTTATCGATCGACACGGCGCTATATACTCCAATGACATAATTTTGAAAGTTCAATATGCGGGTTTTCGTCGTATGTGAGATGGGAGAGCTGTGAGGTGGTACCTAGTAGCCATTCCGATTGAAGTGAAGACTTAAGGCAAACCGGGGGCGCCTTAACCTGATTTCGGCGCAATACACGTATCGCAGGCGAGGTACTATCTCTATAGCAGACATGACAGCATCGCATTGTATGTACATCACTACGCAGGTCCCCCTTCATTGGACCCCACAGTATACGTACGTGCTGCATCACAAGTCTACCAGATTCATTCCTCGCACCAAGCGATCGATCGACAAGAATACACAGCCACAGCTCGCTATCTTGACTCTGCCTGACAGGTTGCCAGATGCGCATGCTAACTCCATAACAATGTTCTTCGCTGCTTCCATCAGAGATTGGTCTAAACCCGATAAAGGACACCGAACTGCTGGTTTCGGGCCGACGTAGGCTTAGGGTCGTTGGATCTCCGCGTTCGAGGGGAAATGTGAACAACGACTTGCAGAGGATGATGGAAGTCGAAGCACCAGAAGCCTAAGCTCTAAGGTTGTGTTAAGATCTTGCAGGCTTTCGTGCTCATACGTAGGTAGTAATGTATGATGCAGGCCATCTATTCCGTGTCTTCCAGCTAGCCAGCGTCCACGTGTGGGCTTGATGTCCCACGTGATCGGCAGAACGGGCGCACAGCCTCGCTTCTAGCGTCCCTTCCCTCCACCTACTGCTACTGTGGACTCAGCCCTGCGAAGCACATGTGGTAAATGATGTGCAACATTTGTGGCATTGCGAGACAATGTGCGCAATATGTAGGTGTATGCGCTCGATTACTTCCTAATCCGTGATGGTCGTTTTGTTGATCCAAAGGTGGGGGATGCCTTATCCGAGTAAACGAACTGGACGAACTGGATTGGGTAGTGGTCGGACGCTGGACGCCTGGTTGCTGATGGGTTGGGGCTGTTCCGGTCACGTTTGTGGCATTAGCGGGGGATGCGACTGGATGTCTCGCTTGGTTAGAACGGAATGAGGGTAGGTGTTGTGACGGTAGTGGGTGCTGTTGTCGCTGTCTACAGGGGGCCTGATGACAGTGCTGTGTACGGATCAGGCAGATTTCGTGGCTGGTAGTGTGGTGAGGTGAGCATGATGAGTACCGTGGGTGGTATATAGGGTCGAGGGTTCCGTGGGAGGATGAGGGCATATCATCATCACGAACAAACTTTCGACATATCCACGCTATCTTCTCTAACAGAGAACCCATACGCATCTTCGTACTTCACTCATCTCAAACCCACATATCTTTGGATATCAACATCACCCAAGACCAAACTTGACAAAGTCATACGATCACATATTCACATCCCGCAATCTACAAACCTTCACACCAACAACGCAAACCAACACAAGCCAACACCCGCCAAAATGGGCTGTGGAATGTCCAAATCACCCTCCGAATACCCGCCTCCGATGCGACAAACAAAGGTCTCGAAGCGCAACAAGCGGCATTACGGCGGTGGTAGCGACACGGGAGGCGCATACGCATACACAGCAGGATACGGAGGCGGCGGTGGCTTCTTTAGTGGAGGAGATGGTGGAGGTTGCAGCGGTGGAGATGGCGGCGGCGGTGGTGGTGGAGGTGGAGGAGGTGATGGAGGCGGTGGTGGTGGTGGTGGTGGAGGTTGCTAGGGGGTGTAGGGGATAGGGATTGGCGTTTTGGGTATACCATTTGAAGGTTTTAGGCGGGTGTATTGTTGGGTTTCGATGGCTTTAGAGGTGATCCCTATGAATCATGAACTTTTGAATCCATCTTGGTGTGCAATTTACGCATGCGATGTTCAGAACTTTGATTTTGTTTTCGTGAATCGCCTGCATTCTCCGCGAATTTTGGACCGGATGCAAACCTGAGTATGGATGGAAGCCTAGAGCCAGCTGATCTTTGCGGTAAGTATGTTGACCTTTCGGCCCTTAGTTGTTCGAACCTGCCTAATTCTGTGCGGCTGAAGTATGCTTTAGGACCTTGGAAGGATTGCCAAGTCAGCTGAGGCATTCGTATACGAAATCGACGTGCCTTAAAACATAGAAGAGTTCCCTCTCTTCCGAGTTCTGTAAAACAGGTCGGTACTACTGCATCGATAAGGTGCTATCGCAAGCGACTCGATTCGTTAGCATCTTGGGTAAGTGACGATGACGTCAGACTGGTCTGAGCTCGTAGAGCGCATGGCAGACGCTTTTGCCCGAGGGGTAGAGGAATCTCGGGCTGCATCATCGCCGGCGCGTGCGGGTATGATCTCGGATCATCTCCAAGCTTCTCCTGATGAGCAATACCGCGTCGAATCCGACACAAACGACACAAAACAGCCTCCCACAAACGGAGGAGACCAGGAAACCCCATCATGCATCATATGCCACCATTTCGCCAACGGCGTGGAAACCAGCACGCCAACGGCAGACTTCCTCGTTTCTGCTGGCGAATGTCAGGGATGTTCAATCATCTTGCAGGCTCTTGATGCCGTCACCGATATTCGACGGCCGGAATTTACGACTATCGATATTAGGCGCAAAGAGGCGGTTGACCATTGGCACCTTTTTGACCCCCAGAATGTCTTAAATGTGGCCTGCAAGCAGGAGGGTGAATCATATGGCGGTGGGGTGCTGTTTGGCCGGAAGTATGTTGATAACAGGCCGAATGATTACCAGATCTACACTCCGGTTGGTAAGTTCTTTACAGCTAGTCAGGCTTCTTTCTATCAGCCTGAGTCACCTTTAAAGGAATGAGGAATGAGGGAGTGTTTGAAAATGATGCTAACAGCCTAACAGATGCTGGAGAAGACTCTGCTATTCCATGGCTCGGTATACGCAATAGTGAAAACGACAAGTACCGAGAGCTATTAAGCAATCTCGAAGATCGTTTGAGTCAAGCGCGCAGCTGGTTCGAGCAATGCAAGGCTGATCATTCGCTGTGTGCACCAGACAAGGGTGAATGGCCACGTCGTGTCCTCGATCTCGCAACTAATCCTATTCGCCTTGTGGATAGCGCATCGATTGCATCAGCCTCAGCACAACAGCAGGAAGGTTATGCTTGTCTCAGTTACGCATGGGGTACGACCGGCTCCCTCAAGACGCTGAAAAGTAATCTCGAGACCCATATGCAAGGCATCAATATCTCGACACTCCCTCGCACCCTCGCCGATGCCATCCACGTGTGCAAAGCTTTTGGCTTGCGATACCTATGGGTAAAGCAACCAATACATGAACTGTATCTATCCCAGAAGCTGACCTCAGACAACAGATTGATGCGCTATGCATAGTACAAGATGATATACAAGACTGGACGGACCAAATTCCACGCATGAAGTCCATCTACCCAGGAGCCGAGCTGGTCATCTCGGCACAGAGTGCATCCAGCGTCCAGGAAGGATTTCTGTCCCTCAGCCCTGCCGCGAATGCACCCCTCAAACGTATTGAGGTACCCTTTCACATGCCAGACGGCACGTCTCGTACAGTTCAACTCTCCATTCGCGAGCGAGAGGAACAATACTGGAGCAACCCAGCACATCATTCGTCGCGCCCCAATATAGAAGATGTCGACATCGACGAACTTCTCACGCCCCTCGCTACCCGCGCATGGGTGTTCCAAGAGAGCTTCCTAGCGCGCAGAATACTATATGCTACATCATCTGAACTAGCCTGGCAGTGTAGCCAGCACGAGAGATGCGAGTGTCGGAAGGAGGCAAATGAAAACGCCGTTCGATATATCGGCGAAGACGACCATTTCTTCAACGTGCGTACTCTTGGTCAACTACTCCGTGTAGAAGACTCCCGCGCGACCGACCAACCTCATTTCAACCATTCGAAACTATGGGCCGAGATTGTAAAGCGGTACTCGGAAAAAAGACTGACCAAATGGACTGATCGCTTAGCCGCAATACAAGGCGTAGTGGGAGCGTTGCAGCAAGCCATGCCTGACAAGTTCCCGGAGGAAGATTACCTCTTCGGGCTCTGGAAATTGCAGCTAGAAAAGTGGCTGTTGTGGCTTCGTCCCCATCGGAAGCAGCCTGGCGACTCAGAGGCAGTTGCTACACTGAGGAAGATGGCGCCATCTTGGTCCTGGACGACGACTATTGGAAATATCATGTACTATGAGTTTATCTTTGATCCGGAAACTGTAACGTACACACGAGTCGTGAACTGGGAGCACAAGGAGCCTGATAGCTCTGAGACAGAGGTATTCGGAGCGGGCAAGTGTGAGTTGACGCTCCTTGGTTTTTGCCTCCCGGTTCGGTTACCTTTTTCGGGTCACGAGGATGAGATGGGGTTGGGTTCGTATAACCCTTTCCTCATCCCCGAACGCTATGCATCCTCTGATGCCATCGGCCCCGCAGTCATCGACATGATACCAGACGACCCGACGGACACAACCGTGTTGTCCCGCGTCACACATTTCGCGCCTATAGTAGGCATCCCGCAGCTCTTCGGCGACAATCCAATGCTTCGTTGCCAGGGCTTGTTTCTGGAAAGGGTAGCTGGCCCAGAAGATGAGGGACGGCCGATTACTTGGGAAGTTGATGGTGTCACTCTCAAGGTCGAGGGTACGTTCAAGAGAGTGGGATTCGGCTATGATGATTGCAGATATATGCATCTTGGCTGGGATGATATCGAGGACCAACAGAGCGAGCTTCGTGTGTTTAAGCTTATTTGATATAGGACAAGGTGTAGGCGGGCGGTGACACTGTGTGTGGATGTGATCAATGAAACCAGGAGATGTTTAAGCCTATCGTGTCATTTCTGCACCCGAAATGCAAAGCTCCTCGAGTCAAACTGCGATCTCGTTGACCTATTATGTCATTGTTCTTACACAAGACGCTGAGGAAACGTCATTGGCAACATAGCGACACTAGCAAGGCTCTACTTGAGCCAAACACGCAGATGTTGATGTCACGTCCTGAAGAAGGAAATGGTATAGACGGGCTAGATGAATACGAAAGCGTCTGGATAAGTCAACTGCTGCCTCATATGACTCTCAGATAGCTACGGCGTACAATGGCATGATACCCTGAAAGCGACACGATGGTTCGTCGCGAACTATCCCATTCTACTTGTAGCCTCAAGTTCGAATAAACCCCCGATATCCAGCAGCCTGTACTTTCTTACTCCTCAGACAGATCATCCAGCCTATCGTCTTCTCCTTTCTTAGCCTATACAACTTCTTTCGTAACGCTGTTCTTCTTTGCCTTCTTAATCAGTCGTGAAGAAGGCAAGACATGAGACGGTGTATCATCCTCCGTTTCACTCAACTTCCGCTTCTGAGCTGCGAGCTGTGCGCGCCCATGTCGAACCTGCTGAGCAACACCAGTCAATCGGGCGTCTCGTTCATCTACCGTAGTCGGTTTGAAACGGTCGATAGGCTCAGCGCGAATCCTGGCAATCTCGCTCAAACCCTTGCGCTTCCTGTTCCGAGCTACCTTCTCTTCTGCAATCTGCTTCGGTGTCTTACGCTTCTTTGTAGAGGGAGATGAGCCTGGAACTGAAGCTGAAGATGACTTGTTGCGAGCTTCTGGTACATCGTTGTTGAAAGGCTTTGCGGCGGCGCCGCTTTGGCCTGACTTCTGAGTTCGCAGCAGCGATTCCCCAGCCAGCTCTTTGCGCCGCTCGGCCGCAATGAGGCTCTCGCGAAGCGCTTCTTTCCCATCAACAAGCTTGCTCTCCTTGCCACGGTGGATCTGAGAGTACATGTTACATAGCTCTCGTGTCAAGCGTTGCTTCGCCGGAGGTCGTCGGCACGATATTCCGCGGTCGAAGTCTCGGCTCACCCGCTCATTGTCTAGTCGAGTGAATTTCTTGATTATCCTCATCGCCAAGGCATCAGCCATCTTGGTAACATCTACGCCAGCGCAATGTTGATGCTCTGCCCAAGGTGAGGGCTCCTCGTATCTTTCGATGTTCAGAATCCATGAGCCTTTTCGGTTGTCGGGGTCGTCCATGTTCCAGTCTAGAAATAACTCCAAGTGTTGACACAATGGCACTGAAGAGTACTGGTCCCGTTTGGATTGCAGATGGTTGGTATCCTTGCCTGCGAATGGATGGCGCTTGAGGAGGGGGTCCTCCGGGTGGTACTGGTCGTTCTCTCGTGGGGCCTTCTGAGCACGACTCAGCCCGATCAAATCAGGCATACTGGCCTGCACCCGTGACCTTGGAGTGTCTGCTCGTGAATCTGATCGTTCTGATTCCTTCTCTTTTGCTGTGTTTGACCTCTTCCTGTCTTCCGTGACCACATCGCGAGGGGTCCTAGCCTGGGCCATGATCTCTCCAAACGAGGTGTTGGAACGGGTCTCCCGGACGATAGATTCTTCATCCTCGGACTCCGATTCGTACGCTAGCTCTTGAAGATTCCTCATGCCTGTGATGTACAGGTGCTGACCATTAGATGTTTTTGGCATCTTGGCGAAACGACGTGTGTTGTTGCGGGTATGTATTTTGTGATGTGCCAGACAGTTGCGTTGGACGGTGTTGGAAAGCTGGATGATGTACAGGCTAAGCTAGGTGGTGTACATGGCGCGGATAAGAACGACTGGAGCTGCGGAGCGTACAACAATAAGAAGGTGAAGAGGCGTGCAAGTGAACCTGTGCACACGAGCAGGGGGCCCGGCGCATTGAGACAATACCATTGTGGAGTCAAGCTGTATTGACGGACGTGACTGGGTTTCACCTTCACTTCTGGTGGTCGCGCATCGCTGTAGCAATCGGTAGCAGTTGGTGAAACAATGCTATTGTCGTCGATCGGAAAGCTGTCGCGATGATTGGACAGAGACATAGAGGCAGAATCGAGACGAGAGAGGGACTAGCGGGGCTCAATAGACTTGAGAGCAATTTAAATGCTCACGATAGCGTAGCTGAAAAGAAACGAGGTGAGAGACTACCGGGGCTTACGATGGCGTAGCTGAACGAAATCGAGGTGAGAGTGAGACTATGGGAGCTCAATAGACTTGAGGTAAAGATAAGCGCTCACCAGGGCGTGGCCAAACAGGCTAGAAAAGAATGTCTAGATATTATGTTGTCAATACTGGAGGATGGATATTAGGTTCGCAAGCAGCTGAACTCTAAGCTGCAACTCCCTGCTTAGCCTTCAAGTACTCTGTCAGGTACTGCTTCCGGTACTGGTTCTCATCCGTCTCCTTTCCCCTGTTCAGCGGCGTCCACTTCGGGTCTTCCTTGAACAGTCGCATAGCCTTGATGTACTAGCAAGACATGTTAGCACTCTTGACTCCCAAGTTTTCCCAAGTTTTCCCAATTTTCTCATTCACTTACGTTCTGCTCATCAGTAGTGAACCGATGGTAAATCCCCGGCGGCAAAATGATCAAATCACCCTTCTCCAGCCAAATCCGCACCCAGTCATCGCCCTCGCTCCTCACATCGAAGTAGCCCGCGCCATCAAGGATGTACCGGATCTCCTCATCTTCGTGTAGGTGCTCGGAGAAGAATGACTTGACCTTTTCTTCGTAGATGTCGCCCATCTTCTCTGGGCTGACGATGATCTCATCCCGGTTCTTGTAGTTGCGCGATGTAGCAATGGGTTCCACGCCAGAGACTTCTGGTACGCTGTGGTAGATGACACCGAGCTTTTCTAGGTAGTCTGGGTCGACTGTGCGGCCGGAGTCATGGGGTTGGCGTTGGTCGCCCTGTGGAGGTTAGGTCATGTGGATGTGGAGACTGTGAAGCAAACACTTACTGGGAGGTTGTCGAACCAGTATGCCTTCATTTTGCAGTATATAGTATCTTTTCGTTGTAGGTTTCACGAGCAAGGTATCACAGCGACGTGTTGTGGAGGTTGACTTTGCCGTTGGGTATGGAGGAAATTATTTGAGATGCCCAAAAGCACGTGGCGAATGGCGTCATCGGGATTACCCAGCGGGGGTAAGCTAGTCAACCGCCTGAGCGCGACATTCACCACAACCGCCCAAAACATGGAGACTGGAGAGCTAGCTGCTGGCGATGAATTCGTACTCGTAGTGCTGTTTGTACATGTAGACTCATCTTTCAAAATTGCTGCGGCTCTTGTGGGAAAGAGAAGAGAGGCATAGTACAGCACGCCTTTTCGCAACAGATCAATAACACATCGTATCAGAAAGCGAACAGATGCTCGTTGCGCTATCGGTCTGATTGATTGAGCGAGCGAATAATGTCTCGCAGCGTTTTGATTCTCGTGCTAGCTGGACATGCGCAGTTCGTTTGGACGCAATCCTTCTCTTCCAAGTAGTTTGTTTGTATGTTGAGCATTCCAAGCAATTGACGATCCGCCTGCTGCATTGCCAGATCATTACAGTTTTGCGAGCATACCTACAATCTTCGTGCTTCCACGCGCCTCCCCGTCGTCTCAGCTCAATGCCTCTTCCAGGCATTCGGCGTCGCTTACACTTCAGCCGAGCTGACATGTGGAGATTATCAGTCCCAGTCCAGATCCTCGTCTTCTTGCTGCTGAGCCCTGGCGTTCTGCAATCTCCGCCTCTCATCCTCTTCGTTGACCTTGTTTCTCGCAAGAACGTTTGCACGAATCAAACGCGCCTCCAGATCGCGAGTGGTGAAGCTTTGCTCAGTGTGGCCGAGTCCCTCAAATCCAATGATGCGGTCAGCTCCGATACCATCGATGAAGGCAATGACGCAGGGCAGAACTTGGACTCCTAAGCGCGTGACTAGGAAAGGGCAGTTTTCCACGTTGATCTTGAGGAAGCGGGCCTCGTAGTGAGATAATGCAAGTGACTGAATCGTTGTTAAACAATATCTTTTGTAGCAGTGTTCGTTCTTACCTCGAGATGTGTGTCCATGATACGACACCGGTTGAAGTCAGGCTTGAAAAAGTGAACAACACACAATTGCGTGCTTGTGGTGATATCCATCAGCGCCTTCTCATCCTTAATCTCCGTGTATCTGCCATGCTCGTTCTCTTTCAGCCGCCGTGCCTTGTCATACTCGTGATGTAATTGCTGGAGCCGTTGCTCGCGGAAAGCATCTAATTCCTCGTCGTCTTCCAGAGACGCAATAAGCGCATCCTCGTCTGAATCGTCGTCGCGCGCAGCACGATCAACGAGGGAGGCGACTTTGGGATCTAAGGCGGACATTTTTCTGGTTTTGTCTGGGGTCGCTTGTCGAAGGATCAGGGGAAAGAGTACAGGACTCGATAAGGAAAGTCACGTGGCGATAGGCTGCCGGAACGAACAACGCGCGTTTACATACGCTGCTCGGTAGCGTGCGTGAATTGGCCTGACCGTCTAGAGCTTACGCTACGCGCTGCAGTGAGGGCTAGCAGTGAAAAATAGAACACAGCTCGTAAAGGCGGCAGGGTGGTGCTGACAGGAAGTTGCTCGTATTCAAAGGCGGACTAGCGGCGTGTGAAATTACCACTACCAACAGCAGAGCAACTCCAGGCCAGGGGAGAGGCAGCGCTGAGACCCACCCACTTCGCGTCCCTGCGCATCTCTCTTGCGACGCCCGTCTCCTTCCTTCTGGTCCCACACTCCTGTCTTTTCTTCTTCACTCGACCGCCCCTCCTTCCACGTCGCACACCCGCCGCCACACACCTGTCCTCTCCCCGGACATTCCCGTCGCTGCCGCAAACCACAACCCTCCACACGCGAGCGTATAGACCCCCTCTCCACCACCATGTCCGACGACAAGAAGAGCGACGACTACAGGGTCGATATGCCCTCCGGCAAGGAGTTCCGCGCGGCGTCGCCCCCTACTCGATCAGCGGGCTCAAGCCGCGCGGGAGGTGTAGCCATCACAGAGAACCCAATTGCTGCGGTTCTGGCATACTGTGGATCTTCTATTATGATGACCGTAACGAACAAATACGTCCTTTCTGGCGTCGACTTCAACCTCAACTTTTTCCTACTCTGCGTACAGGTATGACGATTCCCCCGAGCAGCAGACCGCCATTCTAACGCATCACAGTCTGTCGTCTGTGTAGCAGCCATTTCGATATGTAAAGCCCTTGGTATCATCAACTACCGCGACTTCAACAGCGACGAGGCAAAGAAGTGTAGGTCCAATCTACCATCGACCATACGGAAAAATGCTAACATCGCCAGGGTTCCCCATCTCCGTCCTCCTCATCGGCATGATCTACACCAGTACCTGGGCGCTCAAGTACCTTTCGATTCCCGTCTACACCATCTTCAAGAACTTGACCATCATCCTGATCGCATACGGAGAGGTGCTCTGGTTCGGTGGTGCTGTTACACCAATGGCGCTCTTCTCCTTCGGACTGATGGTCCTCAGTTCCGTCATTGCGGCCTGGGCAGACATCCAACACGCTTTGTCGAGCATGGGTCACGCTGCAGAGAAGACCACTGAGGCCATGTCGACTCTGCACGCCGGATACCTCTGGATGATGTTCAACTGCTTTTGCTCGGCAACTTATGTTCTGTGCATGCGCAAGCGCATCAAGCTTACCAACTTCAAGGACTTTGACAGTAAGTTTATCCAACCGAAACCAAATGGAGCAATTGCTAATTTCAACCAGCCATGTACTACAACAACCTCCTCACCATCCCGATCCTGCTCGTCGCCTCCATCCTCGTCGAAGACTGGTCCTCCGCCAACGTCGCAAAGAACTTCCCCGTCGAACAGCGCAACACCGTCATCATGGTCATGATCATCTCCGGGCTTTCCACCGTTTTCATCTCCTACACATCCGCCTGGGCCGTCCGTGTCACCTCTTCGACAACCTACTCCATGGTCGGTGCTCTGAACAAGCTGCCCATCGCGCTCAGCGGTCTCGTATTCTTCGACGCGCCCGTCACCTTCGGCAGCTGCTCCGCCATCTTCGTCGGTTTCGTCAGTGGTCTCGTCTACGCCCTCGCCAAGGTCCGCCAAAACAGCAAGCCCAAGACCGTCCTTCCTACAACCAACATCCCGCTCAGCGCTAGCAGCCGCAGCATGCAGGACAGCCTGAAGTCATAGGAGTATAGTCGCAGGCCAAATTTTTCAACGACAACAACGGGCATGAAGGCAAATGACTCTCGTTCCTGTGTTTCTCATGGCATTGTCGCATTGTATTGTATACGAACGAATGTCCCTTTTTTCACTTCGTCTTTGGGTCCCTAGGGAGGTTCTCTTTCTCAAGGTCAACTTTTTGTACCTCTCATGCCTTGGAGCATCTTACCCATACTATTCAGAATCTTAGAACGATGTTTGGCGTTTACGGATCGAAGCAGTGCGGATCCTGCGGTCCGACTTGGGTGGTGGAGTATGTGGAGCGAATGGATGTACTAGCATTTTGTTCAACTACCTTTCATAATTTCGACTTGTCCTTAATCATTGCGTGTTGTTCTTTTTACATCCAAGATCATTTTAACCGGAAACAAAGTCTTGTTCTTACACATCTCGTACTCTTCCTCCACCCCCAATCTCAATCTTAACATCCACCTCTCCCCTCTCATTCAGCACAAACCTTCCTTGCTCCATAATATGACTAACAAGAGCGCACCCGGGTTCCAGCCACGCGCCCCTCATCTTGACATACGCCTTAACACCCGCATTCAATGCCGACTCCGACAAAAGCTGCTCAACAACATCGCGAAACGGCATATCTCCTGCTACATTCACACGCAAGGTCTCAGTCCCATCCCTACTTCTCATCTGCACACGCAGACGCGTAAGCAAGGGCGGTAAGATGAGTATCTCATCTTTACCCAATTTCTGCGCAGCCCTGGGCGTGACTTTGGCATGGCAAGGGCGGAATAATGAGGTTGTGTTTGTTGAGGGGGGTGGTGGGGAGGGGGAAGGAGGAGGTTGGCCTTGGTTTCTCCGGCTGCGATACCCAGGTGGAATGTTTGCGTGGGGGTCGCCGGATGGCATCATGTAGTATGGGCGTATTTCGTCTCGGGAGTCATGTTCGGAGGGGCTGGGAGAGATGTCGGAGTAGTGTGAGGGGCGTCTGGAAAAACGGCCTTGTCGGGGCTGAGGGGAGCGGTACTGTGGTTGGGGATGTTGACGCGGCGTATGGCGGTGCTGGCGAGGCGCGTCGTATGCATGTTGAGGGTGGTAAGTAGTTTGGTTTGGGGCTGAATAGCTTGGGTAGACGTATGCAGAGGGCATGGGCGTGCGGCGAGAGTAGTCGCGGCTGAAGGGAGATCCAAACATGTTGGCGATGGGTAGTTGTGGAGGGATGGTGAATGATAGATAGTGATAGTTTGGAGATGAAGAAAGATTGAATGTTTTAATGGGAGAAATGTTATGCTGACATTGGTACCCTGTAGTTGCCTTGCAAAGCATACAGCTTCCCTTCGCGTCATGTGTGGTTTGAGAGACGGGAGTATACATTTGTGTGACCAAACTCGGAATCGAGATACTCGTGATTGTCGCGCAAGCCGAATCCGCAAACACCACAGCGCGTGTCTGAGCATTAATTCAACACACATGCACACGTGCTATGCGCGTTTGAGCACTGCGCTTTCGCTTCTGTTGAACCAGAGGACGTAGCTATGCGATATGCGCGAACGCGTCTTGGGTGCAAATCGTGTACCGTTCGATCGGAGAATGCGATGGGCTTTTCTTGTCGCTCACTGGCATCAATTGAGTGTTGCTACATACCGCAAAGGACAAATGAAATCCATGACCTCAACACCGATCCTCTCGCGCCTGACTAAAGAGAGTTAACACCGTATCCTAACATCCTGTACTTCAGCAGAAAGATGAGCTGCCCCCGTCAAGAGGACGGCAGAATGTGTAGTAAAGCCAAACAAAGAGCGTGCTTATCCATACATGTGACAGACGTTTGACCGCTTGTTAGGCCATAGTTGGCTTGCGAAATGGTCCGTCTTGCCACGATGATGGCGCGTGCGCGTACTGCCCAGAGAACCAGCCACCTATACCTCGCCAGCCTTTGCGGCACCGCCCTTCTTCTTTTGCTCCACCTTGAGTAGCAATGCGCGGTTGATGTGCGGCAAAACACCTCCGAAGGCAATGGTAGCACGGATGAGTGTGTCGAGTTCCTCGTCACCTCTGATGGCGAGCTGGAGATGGCGTGGCGTGATGCGCTTGACCTTCAAGTCCTTGGCAGCGTTGCCTGCGAGTTCGAGAACTTCGGCGGTCAGGTATTCGAGAACGGCGGTCAGGTAGATGCTGGCTTTGGCGCCGATGCGCGTCTTCTGTCGCGTGAGGTTTCGGAGATGGCGCTTTATGCGACCGCAAGGGAACTGTGGTGAAGACGGCACGTTAGCGCGTGGTTTCTTTGTGCTGCACGCGAAGCATTGCGCGGGGTGCAATGGTGATGACGCGTATTGGGCAGCTACTCACTTGAAGGCCGGCTTTGGCGGAGTGCGACTTGGGAGTCTTGACTTGCGCATCGCCCTTTCCTCCTGTCTTGCCACCTGTCTTTCCTGCGCATCCTGTTAGCTCTCGAGGCCTTTCGGAGCGCGACGCAAAGTCAGCGCGTACCTTTACCACCGCCAGCCATCTCGGGTGATTTATTTGGGCTAAATGTCGGTGTCGATGGGATCAATAAAGATGCGCGACCGTGATGCCGGGGGTTCGAAGCGGATTCGAGGTGGTGGTGTTTGGCGAGAGGTGGGGTGAATGTGGTCAGGTCTTGCTGGGAAGAGGTTCTACTGTTGTGACAAGGTTACGTTCTTGTACCAATCGGGAAGGCTCCACTTGGCATGTACAAGGTAAGGCACCAGTCCAGTCCCCGACCGTGCGACGGCATGCATGAAGATCGTCTGTAATACTGTGAGTTACCAGTTACTATGATCTAATGTTTTTGTCGCATTTTCGATGCCTCATGGAATGCTGGACGGTAAGGTGGTGGGGGCGGGTGCACCAGACGTAGCTTTGTCGTTGCCACCCAACGAGGGTGCCGAGGAATAGGTGCCGAGTATGATGTCCGAGTGACTGATTCTTGAACCTAAAAGTGAGACATGATGAAAATTGAACATATTACCGCTCTTGGCCGCCTAGTCACGGTCGTGCGCTCAGGCAAAGCGGCGGCTTTTCGACCACAAGATCTGGAAGTGACAGTATGTACGATGATACAGGATGTGGAGAATGCTTGAGAGATATTAAATCTGTGATAAATATCAGTAAAATGTCGCAGAATCCGAAGTGTGATCCGGAAGCACGGCGCCATGCGGGGCGGCAGTGATCGATTACGGCTCTGAGATGACCATCCAATGGCCTAACCAGAGTGTACACGATTCGCTTGAATGTTTGAAAAGGATAATCTATCAGGCGACACTGGCTCGGTCGACTGGCAGCAAGTGCTGTTGCCGACAGGATAGGGAGGCAGTGACGTAGCAAGAGTGAAGACGGAAAAGATGACGGTTGAGAAGACAAGACGGAGGAATTACTTACAGTGAAGGTATCATAGGCCAGATCACTACCCAGTGGCTGCTCGTCAGTACTGATGGTGAGTTTGATAAGAACATGAGCTCATCGCTTGTACGTATGGCTTCCAAGGTTGGAAGCGATATGAAATTCCAGCCCACCTCCGCGCAAAGGCTGTGAGTCTGAGTCCTATCCCAACATACTGTTGTCAGTATGGGTAAGCGTAAGACAGTTTCAAGTGTGCACCGCAAAAGTGGTTGGAGTAGCAAAGTGATGAACCGGCGCTCACTGCTCCCGCATCCAGTCGTGATGGCCCGTGCGTCAAGGTCCCGCCCTAGCGCTACGTCTGCATGGCTCCCTCCCCTGTGCGACAACATGTGTAGATGCTGCCGCAGCCGTGACGAGACCAGCTACTGCGCGTGCGCATAATCCCCACTGCCCGTCTTTTTACTGCCTCAATCACTATCCGCGTCTCTGCCACTGTCCGGTGCCCCAGGGTCCGAGCTCTGGAGCCAGATTCCGACACGTCGACCGCGCTGTTGCCGACCCCCGACGCCGCATGCCAACCCGCACTGGACGCTCTCTACGCACCAACGATCGCCGCGACGACGCTCTAGCATACCTCTGTCATGGCCTGGCAGTCGCCCTCGGCCATGAACGGCGGCGGTGCCAACGGAGGGGGTGACGGCAATGCGCCCGCCGGCACAGAGTACACATTGCAGGGTATGCGCTTCCCCTGGACATGCCGTAGAGCTGGCGGGGAGACTGGCAGGCTGACCCCCTCACAGGTGTGATGCGATTTCTACAGCTGGAATGGCACAACCACGAGCGTGCACGGAATGCCTGGGACATTGAGCGCGCCGAGATGAAGGCCAAGATTGCAAAACAGGAGGGCGAGGTGCGGAGTGCGAAGAAGCTCAACGACCAGCTGAACAAGCACATTCGCATGCTGGAACAGGCCCTCACTAACGAGAGGAAGAAGAAGAGCGAGGCAGCAGGAGGTGACGCCGAGGCCATAACAGACGACAAGGATGACCCCAAGGGCAAGAAGAGTGGCAGGAACTCGACGAAGCGTGCGTATACTTTGCTGCCAGTTTACACTTCGGACGCTTACTAACTCGGTGAAGCTCAAAACAAGAAACACAACTCCTTCCTCGACGTTGACTCAGAGTTCCTCGACCGTGCAGAGGCCGACCGCGAGAATCTACGAGAGAAGTCGAAGCTCTACCTCACGAAATGCGTCGAAGAGATCACGTACCTCCTTACACCACCCCCGCAAGCCCCGCAACAACAGCAGAACATGCAGCCCCTCGCAAACGGCAACGGCTACATGAACCATGGCGAGGCCTCGATGGAAGATATCTACCTCCAGCAACATCGCCAGAGGCTGCAGTCGCAGCTTCCAACCATGCCAGGCACATCGATGCCTACCCACCAGCCTCCCAACGTACCAGTCCCGTCCGAATTACAGAGCTTGGCCAACCAGCACCAAATCCACCACGCACCGCAGATGGCACGAGAGCCTTCACAGCAACAACCACTTCCGTCCAACGCTGCCATGGCTCAAGAGCTTCTCGCTGGACATCAACGCCAGGTCCAGAACCAGCAGCACTTTTCCTCCGTGCCCGAAGAGCAGGTTGAAAAGGTCACTCATGCTTTCGACAACGAAGGCCGTCAAATACCGATACGTGGAGATGACGCGTCGGATGCAAGCCAGGCTGCCAACCAAGACAAGGATACAGATGATTGGATCTTCGACCCGGCATCGGAGACAGCTCAGGATGGCCCACCAAGGCGGCCAGACACCGAGGAGTTTCCATCAGCGGATAGCATCCCAGCAAAATCACCACCACGACCAGTCAAGAGGGCCAGCAAAGACCATGTTAGGCGATTGAGCAACGACCAGAAAGCACAGCAAGCCGTAGCTCAGTCAGCAGCAAAGAACGACCCGCAAAGTTTCAAAGTTCGATTCGCACTCCGTGGTCACCTTGATGTCGTGCGGTCAGTTATTTTCACCGGGGGTGGCAGTCCCAGTGAACCCGAGATCTGTACCGCAGGAGACGATGGCATGATCAAGAGATGGATGATTCCCGCAAGTTACGCAAACCAGCACAGCATGAACAATGATCTCGACATCCAGCCGTTCTGGTCACATCGAGGACATGAAGGCACTGTGACATCATTGGCAGCCTGCCCCGCTTCTGCTCATTTCGCTACGGGCGGAAGAGTCTCTGGCGATGGCTGGATATTCTCTGGTGGTCAAGACGCTACGATCCGCGTATGGGAACGAGGCCGAGTCGATCCCAAGGCCACCCTGGAAGGGCACACAGATGCTGTCTGGACTGTGTGCGTTCTTCCGACCAACTGTGCTAATCTCTTTGGCGCGGATAGTAGCAAGTATGGAGGACCGGACCGCGTCATACTTGCTTCCGGGTCTGCTGACGGCACTATCAAAATCTGGGCTGTAAGTGCACCGCCTCAGCTGGTCTCACCGCAGACGGGATCTCGACGTGGTGTTGGTGGTAGCCGAAGACATTCCGTCACATCTGGCTCGCATCACCCATCCTCACCGCAGCCCAGCATTGCTACTACGACACCATTCCATCACACGTTGATACATACTATCGAGCGCGACACGCATCCTTCACCTACTTGTATCAGCCCGCTGTCACCCACTGGAGAGAACTTTGTTGTCTCATTCTCCGACGCATCTATATTGGTGTACGACACGAGGACCGGTGAGGAATTGATTGGTATGGCTAGCAATGAGTCATATGACGGCACTCCAGCGACTGGTATTACATCAGTCGTGACAAGTTCCCAATACCTTGAAGGCTCGTCACAAGAGGCGGGTCGCGGTGGTCCTGACGAGGAAGGTATACACGGCCCGACGGGATCTGCCAATGGCGGTCTCGAAGGGGTTGTAATCAGTGGGCACGAAGACCATCTCATCCGGTTCTTTGATGCCAACTCAGGTACGTTTTGCAATATCAAGAAATACATCCTCGCTAATCAAGAACAGGACAATGTACATACAGTATGCTTGCACACCCTGCAGCTATTTCTTCGTTGTCGCTCAGCAAAGACGGCCGGGAAGCCGTCTCCGCTGGCCACGACGCTTCCATTCGTTTTTGGTCCCTTGACAAGCGCATCTGCACACAGGAGATCACCGCGCATCGTATCATGCGTGGCGAAGGTGTGTGCAGCGTAGTTTGGAGTCAGGACGGTCGCCTTGTCGTCTCAGCAGGTGGCGACGGCATAGTGAAGGTATTTGCAAGGTAGTATCCTGCAGAGCCACCAACTACGACTTCTCCTCGCATTTCTGAGCCTCCGTTTCGCATGAACTATTGGCATTTTTAGCTGGACATACCCCTGGATTTTGATCGAAATGGGAAAGGGAAAGCATGATTGATGGGTATTCTGATGGTGGGATGGTAATTTTTCGTTACTTCTCAACGCGCCTTTGGTAGACAGGCATTCGCTGGCGCCGTGTGTTATGTTGACTCCGCTGCCTTGTATTATACTATTGGGATGATCGGGCTCAGCGGGAGACACGCAAGAGCCAGCAAGTCAGTAATCCGACTTTCTCTAAAATCTGGCGGCGTGATCATGTGCGCTCTGCCTGAACGCATGACCTGAGTCCAATGCCTACCTAGGTACCTAGTAGACACTGGAATGTAGCCGTGACGTATTGATGTCCTGGCCGCGGGGGATCTGTGCACAGAGGGCCCCCGTAATCTGGGCAGGCGCGAACATGGATGCCTAAGCTGAGCTCTGAGCTGAAGCACGCTTCGTTCGACCCCCACCATTTGCGATCGCTTGGAATGCTGCGTCTTCTCTTTCGCGCGCGTTGATTGTTTACCCTGGTGTCATTAGACACGCGTGGACATGTCTGGTATAATCGGTGCTGTATGTTCCTGCCATTTCTAAGCGCGTCAACAGGCTCCGGGAAACTTCCCAGGTTTATGGTACCAAGCTAATGCACCTACTACCACCATAGCTCGTCGCTCTGCCCCAGAGCATCCAGTCTGCAAAAGAACTTTACGACTTGCGCCTCAAGTACAAAGATGCCTCGGTTCTCATTACCGCGATATACTCCGAGTCCATGGTCATTGCAGCGTCATTGTCCCAAGTCCAAAGCCTCCTACAACATGACGCGCTACGGGAGAAGCCCCAGCTGCTCGAGACCTTCGATCGTGCGCTTACGGGGTGTCGAGTTGTATACGGGTGCCTAGAAGAGGAGGTACGGGACTTGAGAGTGAAGGCGGAGAACGACAACCTGAAGTTCAAAGACAAAGCGAAGTTTGTGTTCAAGGAAGAGACCTTCAAAGAGCTGCTCACCCAGATCCGTGGCCAGCAGTCAGCGCTCAGTTTGCTGATACAAGGATTGCAGATGGAGTCAATTGCGGATATCAAGAAGCTGGTTGAGGATAACAGTGTGACACTCGATCAGGTTGTAAAGCGGTCGAGGACTCTACGGCAGTCGCACCCGAGACTGAAGGTACCGGAGTCGCTGTTTGATCAGAAGAGTCTGAACGACAGCGAGGCCGATGTAGAGTCCATTGCGAAAGCTACGGAGTTTACTTTCGATGATGAGGTCGTCAACTCGAAAGCGTATCGTAGGGCTATGGCAATAGCTATGTCTACTTCACGCCACGAGATCGATGCGTCTGAGGAAACAGGAACTGCGGTACCAGAAGACAGTTCGATCGCTCTCGAGACGACGCCTCCCAGTGTACTGAAGTCGGAAACAGAGAGAGGACCATCCCCTCAGGCCACAACGACAAATGAACACGCAGATTTGTTCGATACCCTTGAGCGCGACATACTCTCCTTTATGCCGCAAACCTCGTCCACGACACTTTGCTTGACTCCCAACCACACAGGGTCTAAGAGTCCTTCTTCGCTACCAAATAATCCTTATGGCTCATTGACTCCGGCGCCGCTGCGATCATTTAGTGGAGACAGCGGAACGGGAGTTCCAGAAGCTGCGCCTCCGTTGCCTCCTCGCCGCCCAAGTGAGCAGCATGTCGCAACGCCCCGGATGCGCTCAGTATCTTCTGATGATAGCATTTTTTCCTCCATCGCACCATCGATTTTATCAAAAGCGTCCACGGGATCGTCTTACACCGTGTACGAAACTCCACCGTTAAGCCCCAATTCGACCGGCATACCTTCGCGAAAGCCCCTGCCCTTCATGCATAAGCCATCTTACAACGCTCAAGGTAACACCGCGCGTGGTATGGACGAAGTTGCAGCAGCTGGGGCATCGTTACCCTTGTACAATGTCGAAATGCACAGTATCTGGATGGAGCTGGCCGAAGCCGAGAGGAAGTTTATTGATCGCATAATGAGACTGAAGCGAATGTTCTACGATAACATCATAAAGCAATGGCCAGTCCTTGAGAAGCATATGGATGCTATCCTTATCGGCGAGCAACTTGCGACACTTCATCAGCAGTATCTGCTCCAGGCGATGGACCGTGATCTCGCTGGCAGTACTAACGCCCTCTGCAATCCATACATGATCGATATTTGGGTAGACAAGAGTCAACAACTATATCGAGAATACTGTCGCAAGATGCCGCATGCGGCCTCCTCACTAAGAACGACACAGAACTTGGACCCGAAATTCACACCTTTCGTCAACACACTTGGTCTGAGTATCGCTTATTTTGGCAAGAGCTGGCAAGATTATTTGGAGCTTCCTCAGGTACAGATGCAGAGTTATATCGACAATCTGCAGAGGCTTGTCAGCATCGCGGACTCCCTCAATGACCCGATAGCAAACCAGGAGGCTATGCGTTTACGACGTGCTCTACAGGCCGTCACTTGGCTGAAAACATCCATTTCAACCTTACTAGATGAAGCTCAGGCTCGTGAAGATGTACAGAATCTCCAGAGGCGTATCCGCACAGATGCACTAACGTTTGCGCAACTACGCCTGCATGAGCCGGCCCGTCGCGTTATTCATCAAGGCGGTATGGCAATGAAGTTCAAGAGCCAGGGACCTTGGGTTCCAGTACACGCCATGTTGCTCGATAATTACTTCATATGGGGCAAAGCTAAGAAGAGCAAAGGCGATGAGGTTCTGATAACGGACCCACCTATCGCGGTCGCCGACATGGATCTGTCCCTTCCCACAGACGCATACCAGTTTCAGAAGGCTACCATGCTCGACCAGATAGCAAGGGGCTCAGTCGTGTAAGTCTGGTGTCTACCCATGACGTTGCTGAGCTGACTGATCACTAGATACATCATCACAATCAACAACAAAGCCCAGCCAGGCAAACCCAGTCTGCTAGGCCTGTACGGCTTCCCGGAAAGGAGAGACTGGTTTGATCATTTCACTGCAGCTGGGACTAAGTTTCAGAGGTGAATTACGTCGTTGTTCTGGGCTCTCAGATACTTGGTCATGGCTCAGGGCCGTTCGCGGCCATTGAGGGGATAGACCTCATGATCGATCCGCTGTCGGTAATGGTCACTGTCGCTGGTGCACTTATAGTGTGGTATAGGATAACAAGTCCGAACTACGCCTGCCTGTTGATCAGCAGGCTCACTCGAGGGTTGAGTTGTCGTGCCGACCCCGCTCACTTAGGCAATATCCCGCGGACTCTCGACGTGAGTCACTGTCGCTGGTGCATGCACAGAGTGGTATAGTCGAACAAACCTGACGCAGGCTTTATCTGGTGACCAGAAGACTCCCCCGAGGGCGTAGCCGTTCGTACTGACCCCGCACACAAGGGCAATACTGAACGGACTCTCGACGAGCTACAGCACTCAGTTCTGGCGCTTCACTACACCGTACACGACAACCACTTTGCCTTATAAGCCGTGCTCCAACCGTCCCCCGCCACACACACCTGGCGCCCTTTCTGGCCATATACACCAATTGCGAACATGTCAGATATGCAAGAAGACGAGCCTATTGACGCGCGCCATCCTCCTATCCCGGACGGGCTCTCTCCAGATAGCGTCGTCGGAATCATCACAGTTCACGACCCCAAAGCTTTCCACGCAAACCACAACACAGCCTATAGGAAGTCGCGTTTGAGGTCTCCACGAGCCGGCGGCGAGTGGTCCTTAGACGGCTGCCATGTCTTTCTTCATCTCGTCCAAGGTCAACCCTGCTACACCATAGGCCTGTCCAACATCGAGAGCCCGCAGCCTCCGGCTTGCGATGTGTACCTCCCTGACGATGGGGCCGACCTGCTCCTGTTCGGAATCGTACCGGTTTGGAAGAACGGCAGCTGGCGATTGCAGTCCGCTTCTGAGACTATCACGGAGGTGAACGGTGCGCCCATTCAATTCAGCGATCCGCATGCACAAAACCAGTTCCCACAAGCGATCTATCTGCGGCAGAACTTAGTCAACCACGTCTTCGTCAACGGCTTGCGAGTCGACATCTTCATGTTAAAGGCAGTACGAGAACTCTACGCGATGGAAACAGCATTCTTGCCGTCAGAGCTGCATCCCCACCTACAAGACGTCACTCATCGCCCCGAAGCTTGGGCGCGAACTCGCTATCTGCCGCTCTCTGAACAAGTCTCCGCGAACACCTGCCGGGTTCTCGAACGCTTTACAGGCAAGATCGAGACAGCGAAATTCTTCCGCCGTGCGGGAAACCGCCGCGAACTTCGGGATGCTGAGTTTCTCAAGTTCGGCAAGGCTAAAGTCGATGTATCTGTCGTTCGTTACTTGCAGTCGGTCGACATCAACGCCATCCCCGCTATTATTACCGAGACGCATGAGGGCTTCAAGACATACGCCGCTCTCGACGAGGATATCAAGAAGCAACATCCGCGCGTGCGCTTCACAATCGCTTCAAAGCTCTTGCGACGTCTGTTCTCAGCCCTCGCCTTCTTACATTTCCACAAGATCGTTCACGGAAAAGTCACCAAAGAGGGTGTCTTACTTCGCCTAGGGGACTACAAGCCCGAAGCTGTGCTCTTAGTCGACTATACACGGGCAACGTCGTTTCCTGCTGGCATGCCTGAACCTCTGGAGAATATGATCGAGGACGGTCGCGCCGCGATGGAGATTGTCGAGAACTGCTGCGATATCTGGCAACTGCGGAAGGCACCACCGAAAGATGCCTTCGGCGAAGCCTTCATGGCGAAGAAGACCGAGGTTGCTCGCCAAGAATCCGCTCTCATGGAGCGCGTCGTTGCCGACTTCTTCGGACCGAAAGGCAAATCGCGAGAGTCTGAGAAGGGCAAGAAGATGCTCAACTTGGTGCAAAAGAAGCGAGACGACTGGCATTCTGCTCGAAACGCTCAGATCCACAATGCGACCCGCCGTGAGGTAGGGCTATGCCGCTCTGATATGATCAAAAAGATGGAGCATGAGTGGTCACTCCTGCATCCATTTCCAAAGATCGGCGAAGAGCAGCATATGATATTGACTCTGGGGCATCCATACCTAGACGGCCTGGCTACGAAACTTTACCACAATCAATGGGACCTGCCGCCGCGGGATGTGTGCACCGAGATCCAACAACTTGCCGGCGAGGTGGAAGAACCCTGGCAGACCTTCGCAGTCAAGCGAACAGTGCCATTGACACAGGTCGAGGGTGGCTTCGAAGAGCGTTGCTTCCTGCACTGGCTAGCGAGCTGTTGCGAAGCCTACCCAGAGTGGCGTCACGCGATTGTTGAGGAGTATGAGCGCCTCGTCGCACCCCAGCACGGAGTAATTGTGTTTGCAGATATCAAGAAGCTTCGCGGTGCTCTTGTGGGTCTAGGTACCATGCCGGAGGTCCTACACGCCACATTCACGCGTTTGACCAGTGAGATCAAGACCCAGCCTACTACAAACATCGAAGAGGTGCACAAGGTCTCGTATCACCTGCCCTCACGAATGTTCAATCTGACCCAACTACATCGCCTGGCAACTCCTGGCCGCCTTGTCGCCTGTATCAATGAGGGCGACACAGATTGTCATGACTGGGTAGAGGTACGCGGAGAGCCCAAGCTAGAGGGTCATTACATTACCCTGTCCTTGTTGTCGGACTTTGCAAAGCAACTAGGACTGATAGCCGAGCACTATCGTCAGACGCAAGACTTCCCTCCGTATGATCCAGCAGACTTCAGCCGGGTCATACAGCGCGTCGTCCTTGCTCACACTGGTCTTCTTCCCTGGGCATCTGTCACTCGCAAGGGCGCCCAGTTCAACTTCCACGCACCCGCGATTGCCCACGACTACGAGAGTGCTGGGGCGTTTCTATCTACTTATTTTGGCGGTATGAAGATGTTGCCCACGATGCCACACGGTAGTGAAATCTATGAGCGCCCTGGTCACTGGTCAAACTTCAAGACTGGAAGGGAAATCGACGAGGCAATGGAAGTGGACAAGCGGCCTATTCTGCCTGCGAAGGGTCAGTTGAAAAAGTCGGCATCGCAATCGGTGAAGTCGCTTCAGGTTTTGTCGCCGCATGTTGATCGTGCTCGCCTCTCTCAGACGCTGGAGACTCGCAAGCGTGCTCGTGCTAGGGCTCGACCTCTAGGTAAACGCGATGCAGACAACGAAGTGTCGGGCACAGCCATGCAGGCCGCGAAGCGTCCACATCTTCTTCCCAGTGTCCACGACTCAAGTCAGCACAGTACACCACCAGCGGAAGAGCCCCGGCCTACTAGCTCGTTGACGGACCGTGATCTAGACAAAACGATTGCAACCCTAGAACGCCAGTTCTCATCTGGTGAACCGCTCCCTCAAATCTCACACGTGCCAGACACGTCGTTCTTCACACGAAACAACGGAGTAAACACCAACGTCCTTTCCAGCCCGCCTGCTATCTCAGCAATTGAACAGGGAACATTCACTGTCGTATCCAACGACGAAGCCGACCTGGACGATGACTACAAGCAAGCAGAGGAGTGGCTGAAGCACATGGAGGAAGACGATGCGCCTCGAGATTCGGGTATCTTCGGTCTCAATTTCCACCACACCTTCCGTCAGCAGGGTGATGGACTGGATGCTGAAGGAGACGAGTCAGGTGATGAAGATGGTGGTGGAGCGACGCCGGTTGCCAGTGACAAGGCGAAACAGAAGGACTCGCCGACACCCAAGCTCAAAGACAACAGCGCGTTTGCAGCCGGCTTGAATGCGATGGCGCCAATGCGAGGTATGAGCAATGCACAGGCAGTATCTCAATCCTTTCCTATGTTCCAATCGGCGCCCAAGCAGAGCAGTCCTCCTTACGCTCGACCAGCTTTCCTGGCTACCCTCCGTGCCGAGTCTGGAGCTCATCGTCGCAACGATATTTCCATTTCGGATCTCGCCAACGTGAGTTTCAGGGTTGATCCTGCGCGCTCAGATCCTCCACCACCGGCAAAGGGTGTGATGGGATCTGAGCAATCGCCGCCGCCGTCAGCCCAGCCACAACGTGTTGATGAATCGTTTGGATCTGACGTTTCTGTTCCGAACTGGAGGATGACGGGAGAGTGCAAGGACAGTGAGGAAGAAGAGGAAGAAGATGGAGATCTGAAAGACATTCAACCAGGAGAGCGGCTTAGTCAGGGTGATTCACCAGCCATGCAACCGGGAGAGCCTTCTAGTCAGAATGAGCCGCCAGCCACGGGAGCAGGAGTTCACGTTAATCAAGACGAAGATCTGCCAGCCACGCAACCAAGACGAGATAACTCCGGTCAGTACGACGCTCTACAAGATGCACAACCGGGAGAGTCGGTCGTTCTGCATGGACTGCCAGACACCCACCCAGGAGGTCAGGTCAATAGCCCAGGACAGCGTCCCGATCAGGGCGATGATCCATGGAGCCAGCCGCCAGTAGGATGGGATGGTCGGAGTCCCTACTCGTCGTTCTATCCACCACCATGGAAACGATAGGTTGACAACCGGACAGCAGAAGGAGGACATGGGTACATAAGTTCACGGCAAGAGGGTAGCGATTACATGTAGGATACAGAGGTCATAGTTAGCATCATGTGTTCGAGCGGCAACTCGATACATGTCAATTGGCCTCATGAAGGTATGATGGAATGATGGTAGATACCCAGGGTGTAGTGCAATACGATAAAACTCAAGTTTTCTTCTTATGTTGTCGTGACGTGTCGCGTGCTCTTGACATGTCAGGCTAGGTGGTGTTCGAGAGCTCGATCCTGTAGACCCTGACTAGTCAGGTATCGAGAGGCCTTGTGCGGTTTTTTATTATTTGTCATCGTCTGTAGTCATGCGACCAAGGGTGTCGTTGACGAATGGTATAGCGATCGCGCGATGCGTGGGTAGTGCTTGTAGCAGCGTTACGGAAGATAGTCTACACAGTTAGCAGCACATCGTTGTACGTTCCGAGCTGTCGCGACAACCCCATCTCCACGACATCACGCCAATGCACCCAATGACTTTGAACATGTATGATTGATCTTGTCAGGAATCTTGATTGAAGAAAAGTGCCATTGTTATATGGACTTTCAGGACATCAACATTCACACCGTCGCACCCAGCCCGAACAAGTTGCCGTTGTGTATGGGAAAGACTGTGCATGTGTGTCTCCCCAAAGATAACTGAATTGTTCTCGAATCTGCTTCCGTGCCCGGTATAATATTGCGCCTGAGGTGATCCATCAACTACCATTGCCTTATTTTTCGACCGCTTTCATTCCCGTTCTCGCCAAAAAATGCGTGTGTCGGAGAAGCTTATATCGAAGAAGGGTACAGCATGACGCGGACGGAGGCACCGAAGGACTTGGGAGGCAGGTTGTTCTTGAACTTGGCGCGGACGACGCCGGAGTTGCCGTGGGGGCGGGTGACCTTGCCCTGTTGTTTGGGTTAGCTTTCTTGTCTTTTTTGGTGGAATACGGGCGGTGGGATGGGAATTCGTACCCAGATGACACGGATCTTGGAGCCTTGGATCGCCCGTTGTGCGCGGTAGACGTAGGCTACCCTCTTGCCAGCGTCTGTCGTCGGTACGTTAGCTATCAAAATTCGAGCGTCGGGGGGCACACGCGGAGCGCGGAGACGTACACCACTGAGCTGCCTTGACATCGTCGACGCCCTCAAGCTTGAGCAGAGAGGTTCCGGGGTTGGTGTTCCTCTGCGGTCATCGTCAGAAGGGGAGCGTCAATACGCGAATTCGGTGCGCACAAACCTTGCCGCGCTGGTAGCTGATGTGCTTGCCCTTGACGTAAAGGCGGTGGGACTTGTTGTCGGCAGACATGGCGAATTTTTTGGGCGGCCTCGGGGGGGTGAAGGGGACGTCTGGGTCGGGGTTGATGCTGTCGTTAGTACAGAGAAGTCGTCGTTGCCAAAGAGAAAGACGAATTGCTTCATGTCCAGTGGGGCGTTCTCGCTTACTAGCGCCACACCAGCCACAGCTTGTGTGGCGTCACGCTGCCGTTGCCTCGCCGCAGGCAGTCGCGAAGAACACCAACACTACAATCTTGGAATATGGGGTTTGGGATGAATGAGTCTACCGAGTATCAATTGGGTGTCATGGATGCACATTGAGGTTTTGATAGCAAAGACGCTGCGTTGCACGCAGGTCGGAATATGGATGTGTCTGCACTTCCTCACTGGCATCATCACCATTCTTTGACAGTAGAAGCAGTCAGACGACTGGCAATACCTTTGGACGAAATGCGCTCGAATTCACGTCTTCAACATGGCCACAGTATGTAGGGTCGTGGTGAAGGCACAACTCCTCCCGACGTTCCGCGGCAACGCTTATGCTCGTCCCAGCCCCCTCTTGCTCGTTCGGGCTTTCTCTTGCAGCGGATGTGTAAGCATGGCGGTTCACTATCAGTCTAGCAATCCGCCTGGGCATGTTCCATCGTCTGACTGACCAGCCTTCGCGTGTCGCACGTCGCCCTGAGGACCATGCGTCATCGGTCCGGCCAGGCCAGGTGTGGTTCACTCATCATGTCACGGCCTGGGAGAACCCAAATAGCCAACGGCAAAATTCTCACGTCGCCATCACGTCTCCCGCGCTCACACGTCACGTACAGTCCATTGTTGGGAAGCCAGCATGCCAACATGGCTGCAAGTCTTCCATTGCGACGCGCCCCACCAGGCTGCTAGCTTACCAGTGCTGGCCGCTCGGTATACTCAAAGAGGGGCCGGAGGATTTGACAGACCCAAGTACCAGCCCGCGACACTGAGACGGCCAATGCTTGTGTACACTCTAATAGAATTTACACATCGTCCGGACTCGGGCAACCTCGCAGCGGGGTAGCCGTCCACGAGCTGGGCGTGCCTCGCGCGCTGTGACGGTTGTGAGACGCGACCACGGTCTTGGGACACACTTATAGAATGAGAAACAAAGTTTAAGAGCCTCAAAGTCTATCCCTTCCCAGCCGAGCGTGGACGAAGCCGTTCCACGCGCAATGCATGGCGATGGTGGGGTTGTCCGCGAATCCCTAGGTACGGCTTTAGCAAGGTCTCCTCCGGCGGGCTTCAAGGGTTTTGACTGGTGCCGGAGAAGCTTTGCAAGACGTGCGGCCGCTTAGTGATGCTTGAGGAATGACCTAGTTATTTATCGATGCCTTTTTAAAGACGTCAGTCCGCGCCGTGTGTTTCTGTGAAGCATTCTGTCTGAGAGTCTGAGACCCTATCACCGGCGTTCGAGCGGCAAATTAAAGCTAACCAACGTCACCACCACGCGAAACCGCTAGAGCAGCTCCGATAACCCCACTACATAGGACTTTTCCTCACACATCCACGTCCTATCCGTAGCTTCCGCCCTTACTTCGAGATCTCTTGTGTTACCCTATTGCCCTCACCCACTGCAGCCCTTAATTGAGCTGTAACCTTGCGCCCGCTCCTCCCCCAAAGCGTTTACATCACACATCAACACAATGGCGGACACAGTTATCCAGCCCAAGCATGAGGAGGTCAATGCCGGGTAGGTCGCCCTCACCGCCCCTGATCGATCTTATACAGCCTTTTACGAGCCGTCTGAATATGTCATCAATTTATCCGGCCGTTGTTTTCTGCTCAAGCGCCTCGCGCTCCTCGGCGGAGGGGTTGGTCGATGCGCGAAACCGATCAAGGCCTTTAGCATTTTGAACACCACAGCTAACCAGATCTCGCGATAGAAACATGGAGCTCAAGGACAACACCATCATCGTTGTTTTGGGCGCCTCCGGTGACCTAGCGAAGAAAAAGACCGTACGTAAAGAAGCAAGCATGCGAGCAAACATCAGACTAACGCCATACCAGTTCCCAGCCCTCTTCGGCCTCGTAGGTTGCACGATACAGATCGACATGCGCATTCTCTGACCACCAGCACAGCACCGAAACAACTTCCTCCCAAAGAACATCCACATCGTCGGATATGCACGCACAAAGATGGACCGCGAGGAGTACCTCAAGCGCGTCAAGTCGTACATCAAGACCCCCACAAAAGAACTGGAGAAGCAGTTGGACGAATTCTGCGAGTTCTGCTCGTACGTCTCTGGCCAGTACGACCAGGACGAATCCTTCGTCGGACTTGAGAAGCACATGCAGGAGATCGAGAAGGGCCGCAAGGAGAACAACAGGATATTCTACATGGCTCTCCCTCCCAGCGTCTTCATCACAGTCTCCCAGCACCTGAAGCGCAACTGCTACCCCAAGAACGGCATTTCTCGCGTCATCGTAAGTCGCTCTTGTGCATCTCTCTGAACACACGCAGCTAACCGCTGTCGCACAGGTCGAGAAGCCATTCGGTAAGGACCTCCCAAGTTCAAGAGAGCTACAGAAAGCGTTGGCTCCCGACTGGACCGAAGATGAGCTTTACCGAATTGACCACTACCTGGGTAAGGAGATGGTCAAGAACATCCTCATTCTCCGATTCGGTAACGAGTTCTTCGGCGCAACCTGGAACAGGAACCACATCGACAACGTTCAGATCACCTTCAAGGAGCCTTTCGGAACCGAAGGCCGTGGAGGTTACTTTGACGAGTTTGGCATCATCCGTGATGTTATGCAGAACCGTAAGCGAAGACTGGTAGCTGGAATGAGATTTGACTAACGATTGCAGATTTGCTCCAAGTTCTTACCCTCCTCGCTATGGAGCGCCCCATCTCCTTCTCGGCCGAAGACATCCGCGACGAAAAGGTCCGCGTCCTCCGTGGTATGGCCTCGATCGAGCCCAAGAACGTTATAATCGGACAGTACGGAAAGTCACTGGACGGTCAAAAGCCAGGCTACAAGGAGGACGACACAGTCCCCAAGGACTCGCGATGCCCCACTTTCGCGTCCATGGTTGCCTACATCAAGAACGAGCGATGGGACGGCGTGCCCTTCATCCTGAAGGCAGGAAAGGCCCTGAACGAGCAGAAGACGGAGGTCCGCATCCAGTTCAAGGATGTCACCTCTGGCATCTTCAAGGATATCCCGCGAAACGAGCTCGTTATCCGTGTGCAGCCCAACGAGAGTGTTTACATTAAGATGAACTCCAAGCTGCCCGGTCTCAGCATGCAGACTGTCGTCACAGAACTCGACCTTACCTACAGACGGCGATTCTCCGACCTGAAGATCCCCGAGGCGTACGAGTCGCTCATTCTTGATGCGCTGAAGGGCGACCACTCCAACTTCGTTCGTGACGACGAGCTCGACGCTAGCTGGAGGATCTTCACACCTCTTCTCCACTACCTTGATGACAACAAGGAGATTATTCCTATGGAGTACCCATATGGTTCGTAGTAGGCGGAGAACACAAGCGAATACTGGCTAACTATTATCAGGCTCCCGCGGCCCTGCCGTATTGGATGACTTCACTTCTTCTTACGGATACAAGTTCAGCGACGCAGCAGGTAGGACCTCACCTCTGCAGGACATTGAACCAAAAGACTAACTCGATTCTAGGATACCAGTGGCCCATGAACGAGCAGAAGTTGTAGATGGTGACTACACTTAGAAAGCGCCTCGGGTGAGGTCTGCTCGGGGTGACGAAGAATACATTTTTGGGAGGGTTGAGCAGCTTAGGTGCACTCAAGCCAATAGATAATGAATACAACGGCATGTGCATGTCGTACAACTCTTAGTTATGCATGTGTGATGGTGAATAGGCCGCTGCTGATCACTTTGTTCCGGGCAGCATATTGGACTTCCGAAAGCGGAGGTTGGTAAGCTAGGTATGCTTGGTGGGGTCCAGGGCCAGAGCGGGATGGCATCATCGGCGTTATGAGAAATTTTTGAGAGGCGTCGCGTCAGACGACATCGATTGAGTCAATTGTAGGTGTCACTGTAGGCAAAATTAGACGCAACCAGTCATCAAGTACTCGCAAAAAGTGGGGAGCATCTCCTATGCGTGTGTTGTTGCTGTCTGTTGCAGCCGCCAGTCATACTTTGCCGCAACATCCTAAAACCTGCCTTGCGATTACCCTGTGATTCGTTGAGCATTTTGCAGTTTGGTAGCTGTAGTCAAGAGTCACTGCGTATTAATAGTCTAGATTCCTCCAGCATCGTCCGGATCAGACAGCCAGATTGAGTTGTCGCATCCCTCCTCCGAGCCACCTCCGCAACAACCTCCGCGCACCCACCATGACTCCCGCACAGGACATTGCCGGCAGCGGCATCAGCCAACTCGCACGCCAAGTGTCCAACAGCCTCAACCTCAGCACCAGCCCAAACCTCTCCTTCCACAGCCCGCCCTCCACATTCCGCCAACCGCCGACTGGCAGCTTCAGCAACCAGGCCAACAACAGCGCGCACGCGCAACAACTCGCCAAGCAACTGAAACCGTTCGATACCAAGGACATCAAGGTCCTGCTCCTCGAAAATGTCAACGAGGCCGGTGTCGATATTCTCCGCGGCCAGGGCTACCAGGTCGAGGCAATCAAGGCCAGTCTGGCAGAAGACCAGCTGATTGAGAAGATCCGCGATGTGCACGTCATTGGCATTCGCTCAAAGACGAAGCTCACCAAGAAGGTGCTGGAGGAGGCAAAGAACCTAATCGTCATCGGCTGCTTCTGTATCGGAACGAACCAGGTCGACCTCCAGACTGCTGCCAGCCAGGGTATCGCCGTCTTCAACTCGCCCTTCAGCAATTCCCGCTCCGTCGCCGAACTCGTCATCTCAGAGATCATCGCCCTCGCCCGCCAGCTCGCCGACCGCTCTATGGAACTACACAATGGCACATGGAACAAGGTCAGCAAGGGCTGCTGGGAGATCCGCGGCAAGACGCTGGGCATAGTCGGATACGGACACATTGGTAGCCAGCTGAGCGTGCTGGCCGAGTCCATGGGCATGAGCGTCATCTACTACGACGTCCTGACCACCATGGGTCTGGGAACCGCACGACAAGTCGCGTCTCTGGACGACCTCCTCGCCCAAGCCGACTTCGTCTCCCTCCACGTCCCCGCGACCTCTGAGACCAAGAACCTGATCGGCGCCGAGCAATTCGCAAAGATGAAAGACGGCAGCTACCTCATCAACAACGCGCGCGGCACCGTCGTCGACATCCCCGCCATGATCGAAGCCAGCCGCTCTGGCAAACTCGCCGGCGCCGCCATCGACGTCTTCCCCAACGAACCCGCCGGCAACGGCGACTACTTCAGCTCCGACCTGAACGCGTGGACCAAGGACCTCGTCGGTCTAAAGAACATCATCCTGACCCCTCACATCGGCGGCAGCACAGAAGAAGCGCAATCCGCCATCGGCGTCGAAGTCAGCACAGCACTCGTCCGCTACGTCAACGAGGGCACCACGCTCGGTGCCGTCAACCTGCCTGAAGTCAATCTGCGTAGCTTGACGCTCGATCAGCCCGATTGCATGCGTGTTATTTACATCCATAAGAACGTGCCTGGTGTGCTGAGACAGGTCAACGGTATCTTGCTTCACCACAATATCGAGAAGCAGATGTCGGATTCGAGAGGCGAGGTTGCGTATCTCATGGCGGATATCAGTGAGGTTAAGGAGGGGGAGATTAGGGATTTGTTCACGAGTTTGGAGGAGCTTTCTTGTAAGTTTATCCCTACACTCCCTACATTTCCCTGCTTGTTGGTGGAGTGGAGAGCTAACATAACGCAGCGTGTATCCGTACCAGGGTCCTGTACTAGGCGGACAGTCCCTTTCACGGTCGCGGAGAAGAGCAGGTAGAGCCGCAGAAGCAGACGGAGGAGACTGACCTCGTTGAACAACACAAGAATGATACGAGGGATGATATGTTGGGTTCGCTGCCGCATATAAGGGACCTTAAAAGTATGGGTAGAAGGCTTTCGCACGGCGTCTGATTTGGGGGTGTGCATACATTGGCTGGAAAAGTAGAGTTCAACACTGGGTTATTGTTACTACCGAAATGAATGGGACAAGAGATGAATTGACAAGCGAAGCATCTTATAAATGTTTGTGTTATGAATGTCTTGTTAGCCCTATAGGTTGTAGCGCACACACACACCCTTGCCTGCGGTACTAGGCCATGCCTAAAGCTACTTCAACATAACCTCATGACCCTCTTCTTTCCGCCTTTGCCTCGAAGTCTGTCGCATGGATTGATCATTCTCATCCCCTTCTCCTGCTCTTCGCTTGCTGTATGGTTGCCCAGAGGACTTCGGGATGTTCTTTGCCATCCTGAACAGCCGTGCTTAACCCCTCAGTCTCTTCATGTGATCTCGATGCAGCATTCTCTACCAGTTCATGGTCTTCTGTTTGGACTCCTCTCTCCAAATTGGCATATGTAATTCCTTTCCTTGTGATCCGGTGGTTTGGGATACAGTCTGAACTGAACCCACGGACGTCGAACCATTCTATCTCATCTTCTTTGACAACCACGTTGATGAAGTGGGGACTTGGTCGGTACCGCCACCTTTTGGGGCGACCCACTGGTATGTACAGTTGGATTGATGTTGTTGGCTTGATGTAAAAAGCCTGTAGGACGCTAGCGTCGGTGAAGCCGATATCAAGAATGGCGGTGATGTGTCTGTCCGCCGTGTAGATGTTTTAGGTGACTCTTCCTCGTCCACGCGTAAATTATCTCCATGAGGAGAATATCTCGTGGTCGGACATGGCTGGTAGTGTCGTAGGGAAGTAGGATATACTATCGTCGTAGTTGCAAACTCTGCAGAAAGCAGCCCTCTTATCTGACAGGGACATCGGTATGCAGAATGGTTCCAGTCGAGCAATACTAGTACCTGATGGGATGCAGAATACTATCTTAGAGTGTTCGAGTTCGTTTTGACGGATTACAGAAACTACGAGCCGATTCGAGGTAAGATTGTTGCCTCTGTGGTACCTAGACATTTTTTCCAACTCGGTTTCAGCCCAGGGTAATGGTCACCGATTGTACGTTACGTATCCAGGCTAACTCTTCTTCACCAGTACCTGTCAAGTCCTGCCAGTAGGAACCCGGACTGTCGCTAGCAGTCAGAGTCTGTATACCCTTGGTGGCGGGGATCAATTCATCTAACCCTGCTGCTTCTATAATCCGTGTAGTACCGGAACATGAGTTGGCGTACGCTAGCCCTATGCGTTCATAGTGAGTTCCGTGGTTTTGGAGCACTATCATTGACAATTCCTTAGGACCCGTGTGGTGAGTAACCGCGCATATGACCCGAGTGCTGTCGTAGTCGATGGAGGGTTTTATATCCCATTGCACGTGCAATAGAATCTTGATGTCCCCGCTAATTCCTATAGTACTGCGGATAGCAAGCACTAGATACGACATTTCCGTCTCAAAACGTCCCCTATAATACCTTTGATCTTGAGCGGAACGTATGATGTTGACCACGGATAGCCGAAGAACTTTGACGTTGACTCGTAAGTACTGGGAGGCCTGCGTAAGGATTCTGTTGCCAAACTCATCCCGACTGTGATTAGAAATGTTATTAACATCTTCCTCCGAAAGATCAAATTGATGCCGCATATCCGTGAATTCAGCAGAGCCGACCCAGCCAAGTGGTGACCAACTAGGGAACTGTCGTCGTCTAGTACCGGGTCTGCGGTGCGTCCAATTGATGCACATGAAACTCTGTCTATCCGAGGGAAAGTTATAGGGTATGCCCCATAAGGTATCAATCGATTCGTTCGCGGCATGATGATAGTTCAGAACACCCAATATTGCGTTCAAGCCGTCATAGTCGTAGCTGAGATTGCGAGTCGTGTATTGCTCGAGTAGTCGTAGGAGATCAAAGAGCCCAGTGGATGGATCGTTTCTGCCCCCCAAGGCCTCCGGCGCCAATGTGCCTTCGAGTAGACGTACATCCGAACTTGTATGTCGTTGCTGCAAGCCTTCATATTTCTGCAGGCAGTCGCATACAAACAATACTGCACTGTCCGTGAAGTACAGTCGTCTACGCGGAAGGTAGCCTTCCTGAAAAGTCCACCCCCGTGTGAACCACCGAGACCTGGTGATAGCCCTGTGAACCGTGGGTGGGACATATGTCACGTGTATATCACGAGCAGTAGCGTCTCGATACCCCAGTCTCCGTTTCTGGCTCACACCCGGTAGGCCGAAGGAGCAATCATCGCCTGCTGCTGCTATCAAAGTGAGCTCTGCTGAAATGTATATAGAATCCATTTGTTGGATTTGACGATGCTTTTCCTCGTCATTATTTTGCTGTATGCACTAGTATGTGGTTAGCAACGTCGAAGGATTGTTTGGGTACTCACAAAGGCGCTGCGCGTGATACGTTAGCTCTGTTGAAATCAAGAATTAGTGCGGAGAACTTACTCCACCCAGAGATACCGATAACCAAGAAGCATGATAGCTTGAATGCTGTCCTCAATAGTACGAGGTAGCTCAGAAGGTAATGCGGAGCTTGCGTCTGTGTTGATGGCCACGCCACCCCATACATACGATAAGGCCACATATCGGCATTTCGTTGGCGCCGCAATGATGACTCTTTCGAGACAGTCAATGACTTTCAGATTAAAAGGTCCCTCTTGTATACTGAGCCTGCATCGATCATGCGCTTTGCTACAGTCATCGAGCCAGAACTTGATTGCATTAAGATCGACGCGTTGATCCTTCGTTTGCGTGCCCTTCCATTTACGATCGCTGATAAGCTCAGGATACCATACCTTGAGGGTTCCAATCTCACGCCAACTCTCCTGCCAAGCGCAATCGGAGTCATGGAAGATGACCTCGCCTGAAAAGCGTGATCTACGTTTCCAGCGCAATAAGGGGCTCTTCATATTCGGCTCCACCTTTTGGTGTACCTCCAACGCTGTTCCGAGTACCTGGCATACCTCACAAGCCGAGTTCAATAGCTCTTCCGCAGTTTCTCCAATCCTGAAGATATCTGTCTCATCTTCTTGGTAAGGTACCTTCGGCCACACGGGCAAGCAACGGTCGCATGTGTGGCTCTGTTTCGGATGAAATTGCTCCGGATCATCAACCATGTTGGTTATGTTGCCCGTAGTAGATGGAATGAATAGTTAGGTGACAGAGAAGGTCGTTTTTTCTGGGTCGTACGTATCCAAGAAAACGTAGCCTGAGAGCACAGAATATCTCCACGTTCGCGAGGTTGCGGTCAGTGTGTAATGAGTACCTCGGGGGTGCGGTGTCGTGCTGGTACAACGAAGGGAAACCGTCTTTGATCATACGCAGCCACGACTGCCAGCACACCTGCAGGTGGCTGTAGGCGATAAGCGTTATCGCACGTGATCGCTCATGTGACGATTTGGTCTTGGTATACCATGTGATATTCCGTGGCAAGTACGTTATGAACACTTCAAGTGCGTGTACATTGTGAAGACCAGAGTATTGTTGGACATGTTTGGCGATATTCATCTAAGCACTTGGTCGAAATCTACCGGCCTGATGGTTACACAAAGACACTTACTTTGACTGGTAGCGAGTAGCGAGCTCGTGGAGAACGACGACAGCCAGGTGTGGAGATATCCAAGGAGTCACTCACGCTATGGTGGGTATGACCGAGCCCTGGCCATGCAGCCCCCTTTACAGTTAGTCGATTCGATGATTACTGAAGCCCCGAATTCCTGGTCTTTGAAGTACAATAAAGTCGTGACGCCCACGTATCATGCTGAGGCGGCATGTTTCAGTTGGCCGGGTTCAGTAAGAACGGATGCGCGAAGAAAGAGATCCGAGAGGCGAAACGTCCAGGGAGTTTACCTGCATAAACTCTGGGGAAGGACTGTCGCTTTAGATGACAGGTGGGGAATGGGACAGTGCGAGTAAGAATGCTGGCCTGCATGTGGGTGTGGTACGCAGCACGTTGGAAGGCCGGACAGCGTCACAGGCTGCTCCAGGTGCGCCGAGTGAGGCTGCAGATCAGATGCAAGCTGGTGAGGCTACTTGGGATGCAGAAGTGAGGAGGTGCATATGGTGAGACGCCTGTCTGCGCGGTTCCAGGTGGCAGAGCGGTGGTGGTTGGCTCGGCCCCCTGGAGGTGGTCTGTGCGGGTTGGCGGGATGTTGGCGGTGAGAGGCGATTAGCGTGACCAGAGAAAGTCGACAACACGGCGGGCAGCAGTTCGCATAACTTCGCCCACACGATTGCCCTTCTCTCCTCCAGGGATGCATCGAGCCCTGTGACTGCAGCGACATCCCACGCTGACGACGTCCACGCCCGCCCACACGCAGCCAGCGACCGCACCGACTTAGCGAGCTGAGCATATCCCACCACCAGGGAGCCGCCTCTGGACCCTGAACCCGCACCGCCATTTGGAGGGGGACAACCCATACACAACCACCCACCATGGCTCACATCTACGACCTCGGCACCCGGGCATGGCAGCCCGATACCACCGAGGGCTGGGTCGCCTCCGAGGTGACGGACAAGCAGATCGCGGGAGACAAGGTGAAGCTGGTGTTCACGCTGGAGAATGGCGAGGTACGCACACCCACGGGCATGATATTGATGCAGGACACGGCCACTGACGATGCTTCACTGCGCAGACCAAATCCGTCGAGACGACGATACTGGCCATCCAGACCGGCAATGACCCCAACCTCCCTCCGCTGATGAACCCGGCCATGCTCGAGGCCAGCGATGACCTTACGAACCTGTCACATTTGAACGAGCCGGCTGGTACAGTCGACCGACCCCACACAGAAGACATGGCATACTGACGGTCGTGCAGTGCTCCAGGCCATCAAGCTGCGTTACCTGCAGAAGGAGATCTACACATATTCGGGTATCGTCCTGATCGCGACAAATCCCTTTGCGCGAGTCGACTCCCTATACGTACCCGGCATGGTACAGGTCTACGCTGGCAAGCAGAGATCCTATGGCGCTCCGCATTTGTTTGCCATTGCTGAAGAAGCCTTTGCGTGAGTTCCCGCGCCCATCTCCCAACCACCCGTCATGGCAGTGACTAATCTTCTCCAGCGACATGTTGCGAGACCAGAAGAACCAGACCATTGTCGTCTCTGGAGAGTCCGGAGCCGGAAAGACTGTCAGCGCCAAATACATCATGCGATACTTTGCCACACGAGAGTCCCCGGACAACCCAGGCAAGCGGAGAGGCAAGTCCGACTCGATGAGCGAGACCGAAGAGCAGATTCTGGCTACCAACCCCATCATGGAAGCCTTCGGTAACGCCAAAACCACCCGTAACGACAACTCCTCGCGTTTCGGTAAATACATCGAGATCATGTTCAACAAGCAGACGGATATTATTGGTGCGAAGATCAGGACATATCTGCTGGAACGGTCGAGACTGGTGTTTCAGCCGCTTAAGGAGCGGAATTACCACGTCTTCTACCAGCTGGTAGCCGGTGCGTCGGATGAGGAGCGCGAAGAGCTCTCCCTGAAGTCGGTCGAGGAGTTCAGCTACCTCAACCAGGGCAGTGCGCCTGTGATTGAGGGTATGGACGACGTGGCTGAGTTCAAGGCCACAAGACAGTCCTTGACCAAGATTGGTGTGCCGCCAGAAACCCAAGCTGGCATCTGGCGTCTGCTCGCGGCGCTCTTGCACATGGGAGACATTAAGATCACAGCAACTCGGACAGACTCAAACCTTGACCCAGCTGAGCCCTCTCTCGTCAAGGCTTGTTCGCTGCTAGGAATTGACGCCAACACTTTCGCCAAGTGGATTGTAAAGAAGCAACTCATTACCAGAGGAGAGAAGATTGTCTCCAACTTGACGCAGCAGCAGGCTATCGTGGTCCGAGACTCCGTTGCCAAGTTCATCTATTCGAGCTTGTTCGACTGGCTGGTCGAGCGCACAAACGAGAGTCTGGCCACCGAAGAGGTTATTGCGCAAGCCCACACCTTCATTGGTGTCCTCGATATCTACGGTTTCGAGCACTTCGCAAAGAACTCTTTCGAGCAGTTCTGTATCAACTACGCTAATGAAAAATTGCAACAAGAGTTCAACGCACACGTCTTCAAGCTGGAGCAGGAGGAGTACATGCGCGAACAAATCGACTGGACTTTCATCGACTTCGCCGACAACCAGCCTTGTATCGATCTTATTGAAGGCAAGCTAGGTATCTTGTCTTTACTAGACGAAGAGTCGCGCTTGCCCATGGGTTCGGATGAGCAATTCGTTACTAAGCTACACCACAACTACTCCGGAGACAAGCACAAGTTCTACAAGAAGCCCCGGTTCGGCAAGTCGTCCTTCACCGTCTGCCATTACGCCATCGATGTCACGTATGAATCTGATGGCTTCATCGAGAAGAACAGAGATACTGTGCCGGACGAACACATGGAGGTCCTCAAGGCTGCAAGCAATAAGTTCTTGACCCAAGTCTTGGACGTTGCTGCGTCGATCCGAGAGAAGGAGAATGCTACTAGCGCTTCGTCCAAGCCGGGTACTGCCATGTCGGCTGGCCGAAGGATGGCGACCAACCGCAAGCCAACACTCGGTGGTATCTTCAAATCGTCTCTCATCGAACTCATGCAGACCATCAACTCAACCGACGTCCACTATATCCGATGTATCAAGCCCAATGAGGCCAAGGCTGCTTGGCAATTCGATGGACCCATGGTTCTCAGCCAATTGCGCGCTTGTGGTGTTCTCGAAACTGTCAGGATCAGTTGCGCCGGTTACCCCACACGATGGACTTATGAGGAATTCGCCCTGCGTTACTACATGTTGGTCAGATCCGCTGACTGGACGCCCGAAATCCGAAACATGGCCACGGCAATCTTGAAGAAGGCGCTAGGTGCCGGCAAGAACGATGGCACCGATAAGTACCAGATGGGTTTGACAAAGATCTTCTTCCGCGCTGGTATGCTTGCGTTCCTCGAGAACTTGCGTACAGCCAGACTCAACGATGCCGCCGTCATGATTCAGAAGAACCTCCGAGCCAAATACTACCGCCGTATCTACCTCGAGATGCGCGAGGCTGTCATCCACGTGCAATCATTGGCTAGGGGCTACATGACCAGGGAACGAGCCGAGGAGGCCAGGCAGGTCAAGGCTGCAACCACAATTCAGAGAGTCTGGCGTGGTAGCAAAGACCGCAAGCGCTTCCTTGTTGTCCGAAACTCGCTTATCAAGTTTGAGGCAGCCGCAAAGGGATTCTTGCTCCGTAAGAACATCCTGGACAAGAGGCTTGGAGATGCTGCTCGCATGATCCAACGCAACTGGCGCAAACAAAGATACATCCGCGCCTACAAGAAGGAGATCAACGACATCATCACTGTCCAGAAGCTCTGGAGGGGAAGGAAGGCCCGCAGGGAATACAAGGTCCTCCGCGCCGAATCTCGCGATCTCAAGAACATCTCTTACAAGCTCGAAAACAAGGTTGTCGAGCTTACCCAGAATCTGGGTACGATGAGGGAGCAGAACAAGTCGCTCAAGTCTCAAGTGGAGAACTACGAGAGCCAGATCAAATCGTACAAGGAGCGCAGCCGTACACTCGAGAACCGCCAGAAGGAGCTACAAGCCGAAGCCAACCAGGCTGGTATCACCGCTGCCAAGCTCAGCCAGATGGAAGACGAGTACAAGAAGCTGCAGACAAGCTACGAAGAGAGCACCGCAAAGATGCGCCATCTTCAAGAAGAGGAGAAGGAACTCCGTGCGTCGCTTAAGAGGACCACAGACGACCTCGAGCAATCCAAGAGGAGGAGCAATGTCACTGAGACCGAAAAGATGTCGCTCCGCCAGCAACTCGCCGAGCTGCAAGAGCAGGTTGAACTGATGAAGCGATCCGGCCCAATGCCTGGTGAGCTGACAAACGGTCACTCCACGGCCATAGCCCCCAGCAGCTTGATCAAGCTTGTCTCGTCGAAGAAGCCAAAGAGGCGCAGTGCTGGACCAGACACCCGCGACATCAACCGATTCAGCGAACAATACAACCCGCGACCTGTCTCCATGGCTCCTGGTTCCACCATTCACAGGCAAAACCTCTCCGGCTCAACGTTTGCTCAACTCGATAACGTCGAGCTTGAGCTTGAGAACATCCTTGCTGAGGAGGACATGCTAAACGATGAGGTCACTCTTGGCCTGATCAAGAACCTGAAGATCCCATCGCCCACCACAACACCCCCACCTACCGATAAGGAGGTTCTCTTCCCAGCTTACCTCATCAACCTTGTCACCTCCGAGATGTGGAACAACGGTTTCGTCAAGGAATCAGAGCGCTTCCTCGCAAACGTTATGCAGTCGATCCAACAAGAGGTCATGCAGCACGATGCCGAAGACGCGATCAACCCAGGTGCCTTCTGGTTGTCGAACGTCCACGAGATGCTCTCGTTCGTCTTCCTGGCTGAAGACTGGTACGAGCAACAGAAGACCGACAACTACGAGTACGACAGACTGCTGGAGATTGTGAAGCATGATCTTGAGAGTCTCGAGTTCAACATCTACCACACCTGGATGAAGGTGCTCAAGAAGAAGCTGCACAAGATGATCATCCCTGCTATCATCGAATCGCAATCACTACCGGGCTTCGTCACCAACGAGAGCAACCGCTTCCTCGGAAAGCTGCTCCAGGGCAGCAACACTCCTGCCTACAGCATGGACAACTTGCTCACATTACTCAACAGCGTCTACAAGGCCATGAAGGCTTACTACCTGGAAGACTCCATCATCACACAGTGCGTCACTGAGTTGCTGAGGTTGGTGGGTGTCACTGCCTTCAACGACTTGCTCATGCGCCGCAATTTCCTTTCATGGAAGCGAGGTCTGCAGATCAACTACAACATCACCCGTATCGAAGAGTGGTGCAAGTCGCATGACATGCCAGAGGGCACACTGCAACTCGAGCATCTGATGCAAGCAACCAAGTTGCTCCAGCTGAAGAAGGCTACTTTGAACGACATTGAGATTATTCAGGACATCTGCTGGATGCTGAGTCCGAACCAGATCCAAAAGCTGCTGAACCAGTACCTGGTAGCCGACTACGAGCAGCCCATCAACGGCGAGATCATGAAGGCCGTCGCGTCGCGTGTGACGGAGAAGAGCGACGTCCTTCTCCTCACCGCAGTCGACATGGAGGACAGTGGCCCGTACGAGATCGCGGAGCCAAGAGTGATAACAGCACTCGAGACATACACGCCTTCCTGTAAGTATTTTCTTTCAACCATCTACCGCACCATCGGCACACGTCTAATACAATCGACAGGGCTGCAAACCCCCCGCCTCAAGCGCCTCGCAGAGATCGTCTCGCAACAAGCCATTGCGCAGCAAGAGAAGCTCGAGTTCGACGACGACATGCCCAACGGCCAGAGCAACGGCGACGCCATGCAGGCTCTCACCGGCGGCATGGGCATGAACGGCAACGGCATGAACGGCCACGGCACGATTGAAGAAGGAATTGAAGCATGAACTTTAGCATCTTTTGTCAGCACAGCGAGCGAAAATTTGGTATTAGACACATGAAACGACACGCGCGCGCACGAGAAAGACGACAACGCGAGGAGGAAGTAAGCGCCGCAGATGATGATGATGATGGGGAACTCCCAATGTTTGTAAAGTTGTGAGGAGCAAAGCTGTGTCCTTCTTCTTTCTGTCTTCTGGTCTAGTTGCTGGAACTTCTGGGAGGGATGGAAAGGGGGAGGGGTGTTGTTGCTTCGGAATTACTTACTTACTTACTTTTCGTGGGGAGGATTCAGTAGGCGCGTATGACGCATGATGATGTTGGGTATTTAATGCTGGGGTTCTTTTGCGCGAATGATATATCTTTTTTAACTTTATTGGATGCGTGTGTTATGTGTAGCTTGTGTGTGCGGTTGTTGATGTGTCGAGGTGATTGAGAGGACCGACTTCAACACTTCCAGGCACACGGTGGTTGAGCTGCTGACGGATTGCTTTGTTCAACGTTGCTGGTGCCACCTCATACAAGGAAAAACCTGAACAGGCCTGAGGACTACATCAAGACAAAAATCTACCAAGTAGGTGATCCAACAGCAACGTAGACTCCAGGGTGTTCAGTTTTTTCCTAGGTTGGCGTGGTGCCGAAATGCAGGCACAATGCGGTTGAGTGACACAGTACATGATCGCAATGCAGGTGTATTTCCTAAACGCCCTTGTTTCACAGTATGCAGCAGTAGGAGCTGCTGGACGGTTACTTCTACAATTCGCTGCCGAAACCTCCGTATGATAATGTCCTTCGTGTAGCCTCTTACAATGCGAGAAGATTTGCAAGATACGGAGGAACGTGGGTACGTTTGAGGGATACGTAGACAGATTCGGAGACGGCTTGATAAGCAGGATCTTGGTGAAGACCTCCGCGCTGTTGTCTTGTGTCTTTGCTGGAAGGTAAGGGGTATTCGAGAATCATCGAGCAGTGCAACGATTGTTCAAACCTCTTCCCCATCGCGAATTCAGGTTTTCTTTGGTAGTTTGCTAGAAAGCTACCGTATCCACCAAACGATCCGTCTGCGTACTTAGTGACTATTGCCAATGACATACAGATGGCTACATGACCTTTGGGAGCAAGCACGATCTCAAGTACTTATAGGTATAGGAACGAACAGATAGCTTCTCTCATCACTACGATTCCAGGTATCAGTCCTTCCAGTACATTCGAAACTTCTGCCTTCCTTGACAGCTTAAGCCATGACCGATCCAAATTTACCAATCGAATCTCCAAACCGACGTCCTCAGGACTACGCCGATATGACTGGGTGGGGATTTGCACACAAGTTCGATCGCAACGTCCGCGGACACAGGCTGGAGGATGGGCACAAGAAGACTATCCAAGCCGCTGCCGCCATCGCAGACCAACTTAGATGGACTACATCGCAGATGAAGCCAGAGTACTGGCCTGACAAGGAGACATTAGTAGCAAAGCAGTTTCTGATGTCTAATCTGGTGCAGCTCCATCTGGTTTGCTACGAACCTCTGGAAGAGATTCGAAAACACATTATCAAAGTTGATCCTGATCTCTTGGATAAGTTATGTTACTAAACACCTCTCTATGACTGTTACTCAACGATTTGGTGCGGCTAAAGGCTAACTTTATTGCAGAAGTTTAGAAAGGCATGTTGGCAAATGCCGCAACAAGCCCGAGACGTTGAATCCCCAGTTGAGAGCCCCCTACCACCCGATGAGAAGAAAGAGAAGAAGCCAACCGACAAGTTCTCAAAGGACGAGGACTTCCGTAAAGATCGACAGGAGAAGCTCATGGCCAACCAGGGCGCATACTTCGATTACTTCGAGGATGATGGAGGTGACGAAGCGTTCACTTGGGGGGACGCGATAAGATCAGCCCTCAGGACGTGTGATGCCGCCTACTTTGAAATCGATCGTCATCACAGACTGCTCAAACAGCCGGAGAAGAAGTCGGGTTGGCGTTTGGACCGAATGGATGTTTTATCCAAGAGGAGAGGCATGCCGACTCGTTCGAATCAGGAGTTGTTGATCGAACTCGCTCTCAATCATGAGTTCGGTGGTCCTCCGTCTCCAAACAGCCGGACAACAATGGCCAACTGGCAGACCGCAAACGACGTTCAGCGCGCTCTCAACATCCACTTGGGGCGTTTCATGAAGCAAGAACCTGACGGTGGCGCACCTACCGAGACACGTCACTGGACTACCGACTTCGCGCGCAAGTACAACCATCCCCATGCTGCCGAGCCTGCGATGTTCTTCATTTGCACGCACGAGTACATCCGGCCAAATCCCGCGCAGCCAATCACAAAGTGGATTGTTGGAGGCACCACGCCGCTTACAGGAGGAACAACGGTCTGGTTTCCTTGGGCTGACAAGTTTTACAAGGCTGTCAGAGAGCAAGGTCTTGGTAGCGACTTCGTTGCGAAGGTGAAGGCGGCCAATGACGCGCAGAAAGAACATGAACAACGACTGCTTGGCGACACGACAGACCTAACTAAGGATCAACTATTCGAGCAGAACCTGTCTGCTCGAAAAGTCGTCATCGGCCAATTGACGAACGACTCAACCCATCAGAGGTACGTGGCTCGGATTCGCTGCCAGGGCCTAGCGATCAACAGTTTCATGCAGCCAGTCCAATGCTGTTATCGTTGCCAATGCAACTACCAGTACACAGTACTGAGCACACACATGACACCATCACCAGACTACGAGCCGACTATCGATCACTTGAAGAAATACGACTGGGGCAGGCATTGCCCATGGTTTCATCAGTGCGCCGAGGCACTTGCAGCCTGTCAGTGCTTCGCCTTCGATGATGCACAGAACGACGCCAACCGACCCCAGTCTCCCAGAGTGGCCGAGCTGAAAGGAAAGTCTCTCAAGAAAAAGAAGAGCACCCACCTTTTTTAGTTCCAAGAGATGAGTGCGGTTGGTACGACTTTCGCGACACCACATCACTCCGGCATCGACATGCAACTCCTCCATCAAAACCGGCATTGCCTACCCTGCGGCGAAGAACGGTGCTGCTTCCCTCCTGTGGTCGCTTGATCACTGTCGAGCTCTCTTTCTCGTCTCTTCGTCTTTCTTCTCACGATGTTTATTACTCGTGTGTTCTCCTTGTCGCTTCTTTGTCTTACTTTTCGCGTTATTTCCTACTTGCGCATCCTCCTGGCTCCACCGTCCTTTCCCTACCCTTTCCCCTGCCCTTTCCCCTGCCCTTTCCCCTGCCCTTTTCCCTGCCCTTTTCCCTGCCCCTTGTCTCCTTTTCCTTTCACGCCTCCACCCTGTCTAGTGTCCATCTCATGTGGCGTTCGTCCACCTATTACAAATCCCCTTCTCTCATTCTACGTTTGCCTCCCATAGCCACAACCAAAAAACCCAAAAAAAAATACCATTCTTTAAAGTGCTTCCTTACTATGATGTGATATTATGATGTTCTCTCTTAAGTGCCAATGGTGGTCCAACCACCTGTGCATATGCAATCTTGAGTAAGTCTTCGACTTGGATGTGTTGACTTCAACGACTGAACATCATCACTCTACCGCAAGATATGTAGGTCGTATATATGTATTTATTTTGATTTCATCCAGTCGGTCATCTCTTGGCATATACCACGATCGTGAATACCGGGTTTATCATGCCCTCTGCATACATCCAATCTATTTAAAGGTGCCATCGTTCTTCATAATCTATAAAGTTTCAAGGGCTACGTTGTTGATCGCTTCATATGGGTTCGTGCCGCTGTGAGGGTTGGTAGAATCAACGCAGTTCGTAATGAGTTTGGCAAATACTCCTCCATCCGCACGACACATGTTCAATGCATTTGGTATGATACTCACGACTGTAACATTCGTCGTTTTGATAGCATGTCCGTAGAAAAGTAAAAAAATGCTCATGAATCCAACAACAGCGATCAACGTGACGTCGGGATGGAAGAATCTGGTCCGCATACGCACACCGCAAGTGGCGGGCTGACGCAAGCTGAGCACTTGACGATTGCTGTGAAGTTAAACTTTCCGATGTTTTCATGATCTGTTGTCTGCGCGCTTGCGGGGGTATCCAACAAACGCACTTTGATTGGACGGTGCCTAAGGTACCTAGGTAGCACAAACCGTGGTAGCTGAACGCAACCTTGGGGCCCTTTGCCATTCCCCGTACTCAACAAGATTCCAAAAGCCAAACTTAAGCGATTGATGCGCAAAAGCTCAGTTTTCTTTAGCTGGCTGGTATGGATTTCGCGCTCACGCGCGAGCCAAGTGGATTGTCTCCAGGGCTTGCTTGGCCCAACCTTGAAAGGTGAGAGCACGCGGGCGTGGCGCCTGTAATTGCCGCACAAACGCGGTGACTCATCCAAATATCTAGGTACTTATTAAGTGCGCACGCAAATCCTGAAACCACTCGTCCACATTTCTTCGTTGACTTCACCTCGAAATCCGACCTGGTACGAACTATCGATACAACCGCAACTTCGCTTACTCAACAATCTGTATTAGTCGTCATGGATAAGCCGAACTACAAGTCCATCCGAGAGAGGATGTTCGCGAAAAGAGAGAAGCTCCGATCCAAAGGCGATGGCGACACTTCCTCAAAAGATCCTGACGACAAATTCGAGAACGAGGGCCAGATCCTCGAAGCTGCACTACCAAGTGCGGTGGAGCAAGAGAAGTTCTGGGATTGGGTACACGCTGTGGACAAAAAGAGCCGGACAGTACCTGAAGGCGGAACGGCCAAGGATTACATCGATACTCTCGCGAAGACCGACTACGTGGACGACCGATCTCTCGGAAAGCTTTACAAACGCCTGAGCTCATACTTCTACCCTTGTATCCCGATTGGAACCCATCATGGTTATCGTTATGCCGTTAGTCCGTGTATGTTGATACTCGGACCTGATGAAGAAAAAGTCAACTGGGACGACCCACGTGAATTCGCCAGCGAAGGATTCATCGCGATCGATCTGCCAGCTGGAACGAGGATCTCGTACACGAGTCCGGCTCGAGAGCGCTCGGCAAGGCAGCAGGATAATTCTTCAGAAGAATCGCGGTTCAGTTCCTCCAGTACCCACAGCATGGTACAAGGCAACGGTCATACCGGATTTGCTTGCTTTACGATCGGGAAGGTGCAAGCAGTCGACGCAAAGCATTGGTCCGACGATGGCAAGCTACCCGAAGGGAAAGATCTGCAGGAGATTCATTGGGAAGAGACAGATTGGGTCATGGTCGTTGTCATAGATGACGATGGCAAGCCTGGTTCTGTCTGGCTGCTACAAGACTTCGAGCCCATGATCGAAAATACGAACAACATCTACATCATCGAGCAGTCAAATACCCACGGGTGGGGCTACTTCCAGCACCAGCTCGACATGCGTCCGCGACCACAGCAACTTGCTGGTGTGAAGATTGCGAACAGGGTCAGTGACTTGTCCGAAGATTTGAAGTGGACCATGGACGAATACATTACGGCGAAGTACGAAATCGTGCAGGCAGTACTCGCGGAGCGTAAGAACGGTCGGTCGCCTGTCATCGTCAGACAGCTTCCACTGGACAGGGACGAGGGCCAGAATTGGATGGAAAACAGCTCAGGAACTTTGGAAGACGACTCAACGCCGGAACTGTCGAGGCTGCGCATTTGAGACGACTACTAGCGGATAAGAGATGCGAGATAGATACTCTTGGAAGAGTGAGCAGGCGGGCTTTCCATCTGTGTTTTGATCTTAGGTTTGAGTGTTGCAGGAAGCGGTGGTTTTCTTTGTTTCCTTTTGTTCTAGATCTCCTTTGGGTTACGAGTTTGTTCCTTGATTTCTTGCAATGCATGTCATAGAAAAGTCAATCAGTATGTTGCCGAAACCTTGGACATTGTTGCGCCGTGAGAGGAGCTAGCTTAGAAGGACCCTGCTCCCAGTAATCATCATTTTGACGCACATGCCAGATACACTGAATGATGACACCGTTACAGCGAGCAAACGTACATGAAGATGCCAACATGCGAAGTACGAGCAACAGCTCCACGACCATCGGTCGGTCCTAACTGCGCCGAACCAGACGTTCGGGGGTGCGCCACACGGCCCGCTCGGTCTAACAGTCTAGCTCCATCCAGCGGCCGTTTGGCCCTTTCCACGATCCCGACATCCGTAATCATCTCGACAAGCGACACGGCCAAGCCATGGAGCTGACGACGTCTCTCCTCCTTTGCACGCCTTACCCTCCCCTCTTCAGACTAGACTCCTAGACACGAGACAAATACCAACTTCCATTCACTCCCTTGGAACTCTCTTATTGCTTTTCCCACCTTCTTGTTATTTCATACGTGGATGCATTGGGCGCGTTCTTCTAATCGATACCTGGCCCGACCGAGTCCCTGCATATCGCGAACGTAATACGAAATCCTACCACACGATCCGGTTACCCAATGCGCCCTTCCACGTTTCCCTAACTACGCGAAGACCCCCGAGAGCAGCGCACGCGACTGCGCCCACGTTGCTGCCACGGTGCAAGGACGAGGATAGTCCTAGGGGAAGATGCCGTCTGTTGCGCAATGGCAGGGCACACCCTCAGTCAAGGGCTCGACTGAGAGCATGCGCATGGCGTTGCTCACAGCCTCCCTCATCGGCTTGCAGTAAATCCCCGCTTCCCACGAGTTCTACCTGCGCCCTGTACTAAGCACTATGCAGGTTCACGTGGAATGTCGAAATGACATACTGCACACCCTACCTCCTCGAACTCGGGCTTACGAAATCGAAGATATCCCTCGTGTGGGTCGCCGGTCCGCTCTCAGGCCTTATAATGCAGCCTATCGTCGGTGTCGTCGCGGATCGATCTACCTCTCGTTGGGGCCGCCGGAGACCGTTCATGTTCTTTGGTACGATCCTGGTGGCCATGTTCTTGTTGCTGCTAGGCTGGACGAAAGAGGTGGTTCGATACTTTATCAAAGACGAGGCTGCGGCTAAGAGCGCAACGATATACGTGGCGGTGTTTAGTATATACGGTATTGATTTCGCTATCAATGCCGTGCAGGGGAGTTGCAGAGGCCTGGTCGTCGATACATTGCCAATTGCGAAACAGCAAATGGGCAGTAGTTGGGCGAGTAGGATGGTAGCGGTCGGAAGTCTGATTGGGTACGGGGCGGGAGCGATTGATCTGAAGAATGTGTTTGGGCCTATGTTGGGGGATACACAGTTCAAGCAGTTGACGGGTGTTGCGGCGTTGACGCTCTGCTTGGCGATAGGGACAACGAGTTGGGCTGTTACGGAGAGGGTGCTCATTAATGATGGGGCGGAGGAGGGCAAGGAGCTGGATCTTAAGCAAGTTCTCGGTACCATCGTGCATACTGCTTTGAATCTGCCTAGAAGTATCCAGGCTATCTGCACAGTCCAGTTCTGGGCTTGGATTGGTATGTCATTATTATATTGATTCTGTGATCAAGAACTGACAGTGGCTAGGCTGGTTTCCTTTCCTCTTCTACAGCACCACGTGGGTTGGTGAAGTATACCTACGATACGACGCCCCAGCAGAAGTCAAAGCTGCGGGTGACCTCACAGGCAAGGTCGGTCGCATTGGTTCCATGGCCCTCATCGCCTTTTCCATCATTACATTCGTCATGTCTGTTCTCCTGCCTTTCTTCGTACAGAGCCCAGAAGAAGACGAAAAGGGTCCTGGTTTCTCTCGCCCACCTAAGCAGTTAACGGGATTGGCGAAATACAAACCAAGCCTGCTTACCGCGTGGACAACTGCGCATTGTATCTTTGCAGGAAGTATGGTCATGGCACCTTTTGTGAGAAGTCTGAGGCACGCAACCATCATCATCGCTTGCTGTGGCGTGTAAGTCACCACCATCATTACATCACGCATGAAGCCTGGATTAACACAACACAGATCATGGTCCGTCGCCTGCTGGGCTCCTTTCGCCTTCCTCGGCGTAGAAATCAACCGCCTCAATACCTCCACCTCGCACTCCGCCCACCCAAAGCGCACCTCTATCGACCTTCCCGAAGCGCAATCCAACCTCGAAAAGGGCAGCGCGCCTTCCTCCAGCGGCGGAGCAAGCTCAGGGCAATACCTTGGCATCATGAATCTGTATACCACGCTACCTCAGTTCATGGGCACAGGGATCTCGTGGGTAGTGTTTTCCATCCTGGAGCCCGGGAAAAGCCCGGAGTTGAGCGAGGCGCCGCCAGAGGAACACCACAAGACGGATGGCCCGAATGCGATTGCAGTTTGTCTGTTCATTGGGGCTTGTTCGGCGTGTATGGCCGTTGTGGCTACGAGGAGGTTGGGGAGGATACAGGGAAGACTGTAGAAGCATCATTGCCATGTCCATGTCAAAAGGTTCAGTTCTTGCTTCACGATTGCAACTGCCGGAAATAGTGTGCTTGCACAGGCCGCTAGTCGCCAGTAGAGAACATGACTCTTGGGGACATCCACCCCCAACATGCTGCCATCCGTGGTTGCCCAGGAGCGCTTTCCGCTTTTGGGTTTAGGCAAGCGCGATGGGGCCAGAGAGATTTTGCTAAGGGTTTGCTAAGGATTTTCCAGAGACCCGCTTTGTTCTAGAAGGCAGGTGTGGCTACTAATCGAAGCTGACGCTGATCGGACGTGTGTAGAGATCGTATTCGCTCCAGGGCGGCCGTGGCGGTATACAGCACCTCAGTGTAAGTACGGTGTGCGCAATAGTTCAATCGGGGCATTTTCCGGCCGGCTTTGGGCAGGTCGGAGGAAAAGGCTCGTCAACCAATGCAATGAAAAATATGCGCTCCCCATGTCCCCATGTCCCCTCTCCCAGTACCGGCGGGCAAGGTCGGCCGTGGCCACGGTGCAGGCAGTCGACGTGGTAGACTACTGCGCGCACAAGCAAGTGAGGTATCGCCGCCAGATAAACTTGAGTCGCCCGTCTACAGTGTCGGAGAGATGCAAGGCAGGGCACACGTGCCACGCCTCTGCCCAAAAGACGGTCAAGGTACAAATAGACACGCCGCCCGCCTCTGCCTCGCGCACTGCATCTCTCCCCGTCCACGGCAGCGTCGATAGTCTTGGTGGTCGCAAAGGCTTTGTTTGTTGCCGTCTCGCAGTGTCCGGTTGGAATTCGCACTAGGCGTGACTAGTGCCGTAGAGGGGCGACCTTGCCTTGCCCAGCGCCTGTTCTTCTCGCTCAGCCCGCCGAACAATTCTGCGGCTCACCCACAACATCCACCTTTTGCACCCCAACTCGCCACTCGCAGTCCGACATCACTCATTTGCCAAGATGTCTGAGCCGATCCGCAATAAGAAGATGGACTCCATCTCCGCCCCGTAAGTCGCTTCCCTCCCCTCCGCCACACAATTTTGGCCTCGCCCAAACACCACCATCACACACCCCCAACATGGACGTACCACATTCTAACGTGCGCCCTGCCAGTACCCCCCAGAACACACCCGCCAATGCCGCGCCCATATCGTCGCGCGCCCAGCAGCCCGGCGTCAGCAGCATCAAGGAAGGTACGTCGCACTCTGCCACGCTCCTGCCCCTCCAACCCCGCCTTGTATTCTCGTGAAGGCCTTGACCGCTAACTCGCTTTTTCGCAGAGGAACTAGAGCGCACTGCCGCCGGTCTCTTCGCTGCCAACCCCGCCCTCGTCGCCATGATGCAGAACAAGCTCGGCTCGCTCGTCGGCCGCTCCAGCGGCTACATTGAGTCGCTGCCTGCCTCGGTCCGCCGCCGTGTCGCCGGCCTCAAGGGCGTCCAGAAGGAGCACTCCAAGCTCGAGGCCGAGTTCCAAGAGGAGGTCCTGCAGCTCGAGAAGAAGTACTTCGCCAAGTTCACACCGCTATACCAGACCCGTGCCAAGATCGTCAACGGCGCCGAGGAGCCCTCAGAAGACCGCGTCAAGGTCGGCGAGCAGGTAGACGAGGACGACGAGGACGAGGACCAGCCCGAGGCTGAGCTCAACAAGGACGAGGGCAAGGACGTCAAGGGTATCCCAGAGTTCTGGCTCAGCGCCATGAAGAACCAGATCTCGCTCGCCGAGATGATCACAGACCGCGACGAGGCTGCTCTCAAGCACCTGACCGACATCCGCATGGAGTACCTCGACCGGCCCGGTTTCCGCCTCATCTTCGAATTCGAGGAGAACGAGTTCTTCACCAACAAGACCATCACCAAGACCTACTTCTACCAGGAGGAGAACGGCTACGGCGGCGACTTCATCTACGACCACGCCGAGGGTGACAAGGTCGACTGGAAGGCCGGCAAGGACCTGACCGTCCGCATCGAGAGCAAGAAGCAGAGGAACAAGAGTGAGCATCTTGACATCTGTCGGTATTTGACTAGCAACTAACTTTCTCAGACACCAAGCAGACCCGCGTCGTTAAGAAGACCGTGCCTACAGAGTCGTTCTTCAACTTCTTCGACCCACCCAAGCCCCCACAAGACGACGACGACGCCACCTCCGATATCGAGGAGCGTCTCGAACTCGACTACCAGCTCGGTGAGGACATCAAGGAGAAGCTCATTCCCCGCGCCATTGACTGGTTCACCGGCGAGGCTCTTCAGTACGAGAACATTGAGGACTTCGACGAGGGCGAGTTTGAAGACGAGGACGATGAGGACGAGGACGAGCTCAGCGATGACCGCGACGAGGAGGAGGAGTCAGACGACGAGGTAAGCAGTCCAAGTCACTCTACAGAACACAGCCATCTAACGCAGTATCAGAACGATGGCACAAAACCAAAGCAGGAGGCTGCTGAGTGCAAGCAGAGCTAAATGCTGCACCAAAAACTCTCGCATTCCCCAGATCACAATATCCCCAGTCGTTTTGAGCGGCATGTTCGGTCCAGGCTAGCCTCCCAGTCGCCTTCCATCACACTGAGATGTCTCTTAAACGACTCTCTGCGTCCGATATTTCACTTCACGATTTCTTACTCGGCGTAATACTGCATCAAAAGAGTTCAGGGGTGTTCGTTCGGCAATGGTTGGTTGGAGCTCTCTCTGGACTAGATATCTTAAGAACTACTCAGTTCTCCCCCTCCCCCCACCACTTCTTCCCGCCCCTCCAGACATTTGCTCGAATAGGTTACTGGATTCTTGCCACCAACGATCACTAGCATCTAAGGCGTTGTCTAGGTGGGGTTTTGCAGCATGTTTCCTTGGGTCAGGCATGTCATGTTTACGAGGTTTTTTAGACGGCGTAAATAGTCTTGAGCGCATGTCACGGGTCAATGAAAGAAAAGTTTGAAGCCTCACTTTTGGGTAGTAGCCAGCGTGACCTGTATGATTTAGAGGTGATGCTCAACCTCGGTAGGATTATGCGATAACGGTCGCCTCACCTTGCTATGTAGCCTACCACGTCTCGCTTTCGAGAGCCGACGTATATGCTTTGCTTGTCTACATATCCTTGCACCCAGCGTCATACCTGAGATGTCGTGCGTGTGCTTGCCTTGGGGGTCCATGTCAAGATGCGTAGTGCGGGGTGGTGGGGGTTGTGCCGGGTGAAGTTCGGGCGTCGAAAAATAATTCTGGAATGCGACATCATCGGACGCGCCAGAGGACTTGACGCTACACCATACTATACCTCTCTCACATCTCAAATTCCTCTCCAATTACCGCGCAAAGCGTATCTACTATCTGAGAATCGGATATACTCGGCTATCCTATACATCGCCGCCCGCGCAACCCACGACACCCTACGCGATCTCTCCACGCGACCGACTCTGCGACGAGCCTCCACAACACCATGGCGCGCCAGAACCCCAACATCGTTATTACGGGCACACCTGGAGTAGGAAAGACGACACATGCAGAGCAATTAGCGCAAGCAACAGGATTCCAGCACATCTCGGTGAACCAAATAGTAAAAGACGAAGGCTACCACGAGGGCAAAGACGAAGAAACAGGAAGTTGGATTGTAGACGAAGACAAAGTACGCATAGCCACTTAGCCACCCCATCCCAGCCAAACTCTACGAACCCACATCACTAACCCCACCCCTTTAGCTGCTCGACCACCTAGAATCCCTCTCCCTCGCCGACAAAGGCGGCTACATCCTCGACTGGCACGCGTGCGACCTCTTCCCTGAGCGCTGGATCGACCTCGTCATTGTGCTGCGCTGCGACTCGACGTTACTATATGACCGCCTTACCGCGCGCGGCTACAAGGGGAAGAAGCTGGAGGAGAATATGGATAGTGAGATTATGCAGGTGTTGCTTGATGAGGCGAGGGAGAGCTATAAAGAGGAGATTGTGGTCGAGTTGAAGAGCGAGAGTAATGAGGATGTGGAGGGGAATCTGGAGAGGGTGGAGCGGTGGGTTGAGCAGTGGAGGAGGGATAGACAGGAGTAGGGGGTTGGGCGGAAGATGAGTGGGGTGCTGAGAATGGACGGATGGGTGGGATATGTGTGATGCGTTATGTGTTATGATACCAATACGGCATTTATGGGATGATGATGGTGGGTGTGGTGGCTTCATGCACCGCCCCGATTCTCTCCATTGAGAAGTATGAGCACAATGATGATTGTTGAGCTCTACGCCCCAGTCTTCTGACTCGCCAACCATTCCTTCAACTTATCCAGCGCCTTCGCTCGATGGCTAATCTTGTTCTTCTCGCTCTTGTCCATTTCAGCGTATGTCTGACCTTCGTACTCAAAGCATGAGTCCCACCCTATATACACGCTGTTAGCCTCTTCCCATCTCCATTACACAGCCCTCCAACACAATTGAAAGGAAAGGCGCGAATTGCTGACTTACCGAAGACGGTAGATCCCCGACTTTCCACCAACTTTCCGTCGGTACGGCCTTGGAAGAGGATGGCTTCGTGTCCGGGGCCTTCGCAGTACCCAAATGTGCATACGGCTTGGGCGGATTTGTCGTCGAAGCCTGAGAGCATTTTGTGTAGGTTGGGGGCGCCGAGGGAGAGCATGAACCATTTGCTAAGGGAGGGAGGTTAGATGGGTGGGTTTGAAGGAGGGGAATGTGGAATATTGGGTTTTGTAGCATGAAGGGGGAAATGGAAAGAGAGACTAGATGAGATGAGATAAGAAGAAGTGTGAGCGTACATGTAAGGGCCAGGCAGGTCATTCATGGCTTTGAAGCAGAGACATGTGTCTTCTACTAGGACGGGGCCTTGTACCTATAATCAATCACATTGTCAGTACTTGTAGAAGACTTTCTCTTTGGCATCACGACTTACAGCCTCAGCTGCTCTCAGTGCTTTGTCTTTTGTAACTTCCTCAACTGTGCCTTGGATTTCGACTAGGTCGACATTTTGGTTGCGGAGCTCGATGACGCCGGAGAGGATGGCTTGGACTTCGGCGAGCTTGTTTTTGTTGCCCGTTATGAAGTTTAGGGTGGTGGGGATGCGGGAGGATGCCATCTTTGTGATTTTGGAAGTGGAGATTGAGAGAGCTTGAGTTTGATGAACTTTAGCAGACTTTGTCAGCTAAGACTTATCTCGCAACTATACACAAAGTTCTGTATATACCTATTGAAGTTCAATACAGGTTTGAATGACTAGAGCAGAATTAGTCAATTTGCAAATGGAAAGGGCGCTGATGGAAAGAGCGGTATTGACTCGGCCGACAAAGGGCGTGCAATGCCACACTTCAGACCAGCTAGAGGGCTGAGCAACGTACATTGTCAGTGCTGATAACTAAGCACTCGTCTTACACCGCGATGTTGCAAAATCTCTGTCTAACGGCATCGTGATAGGGCTGAGGGGTCTCCAGGGCTATGTTTAGGCCCTTCAATAAGCGAGCTAAGCAGGGATCAACGGTCTAGTGCCTGCATTGAATGTTACCGTGGCCTACAGAACATCACGTTCAGCCGCATCAAATCACACCCTGCAAGGTTCCCGAGTCCCTCAAAACGGTTATCGCCGTCTTTATCGACTGTTTGCGACTTCAAAGCCCTGAGCTCGCCGAGCAAGAGCCTCATGGGGTGAGGCTGGGGACATCATTCGATTCTTATTCACGACTTCACCGCGCCCGACACTCCCTCTGCAGTTGTCCGCACGACCTCACCGGACTCTGGACATTTTCCGTTTTCGTCATTCGGAGTAGAGTCATCGCCGAGCACGGCCCTGGACTGTTGGTTTCGTCACCGCCAGTATGGGTTCCCTCAGGACTCTGTTCCTGAGCGTGTATGCCTCGAACAGCGTTATAAGGACGTTGTTTCTGCCATTATGCTACACCACACTATTCAGCCCGTTCATACTCGCTCTAGCCTGGTACTTTGGACTCGGTCAAACTTTGCAGAACTCTATACCTGAAGACTTTTCCTGGTTTGATCTGCTACCTGCATTTGCAATTTCAGCAGTCTTCGTGTTGCTACCGACTAGACTACTTTCAAGTCCAGGAACAGTTACCAAAAGTCAAGATGGGAAGAGACGGGTACAATCGTTGCCATACTGGATACCCGGGGTACGCCACCTCTCGAGCATCGCATTTGGAGGCGAGGAGTGGTTAGCCAGCATTCGGTAGGTGTGCTCACAGCGTACGTGGATTTATCTGACCTAAGACAGTGACTCTGCGACCGCAAGCATAGTGGCGTACAAAGCCGCTGGGACCAAACACAACGTCTTATTATCGGAACCCCTACTTGACCAGCTCTACAACAACTGGAACAACATGGAGCTGACAGACAACAACCAACCAGCTATCCTCCGAAACGCCTTCAGCCTACCGAAAGTCATGGAAAGTCATTATCTCGAGCTTCAAAATGAGATCAACCAGGTTGTAAAAACGGAACTATACGACGAAGCAGCCAGAGACAACTTGATTAAAGCATCGCTGCGCATCTTGACCGAATCGCTTCCGGATCTCGTCACATTCAACTCATCGATCGTCGATCAAATGCAATGGGAGCGTGTCTCAAACGTGGAACTTACGGACGGAACCTCGGAAGCCGAATGCGATCTCTTCACACTCCTCAATGAGTTCTGCTGTAATGCTATCCTACCCCCGATTGTCGGAGCACAGTTTACAGAGTCCTATCAACTCCTTGCCACCGATCTGGCGAGCTGCAACGAACGATTTTGGGCTCTCGCGCTTGGATTGCCGCGACTAGCACCTATCCAGGGCTTACCGGGAGCAGCTCTAGCACGAAAGAGATTGCTTAGGAACTTTGCAAAGCAATTCGAAGACTTGTCGAATCCACCAGTGAGGAGGGTACCAGACGACGATGAGAGCGTGAGCGGAGGAGAAGATACCGACGCCGATGTAGTTACACCGCTCATGAAGCTGAACGAGCTCTTCACCAAGCATGAACTACCAGCCGAACTACGAGCTTCGATCGGGCTTCACGTAGTTCACGATATTTACTCAGAGGTCATGCCAATCGTATTCTGGACGGTCGTACACATCTACTCGTCATCCAAGGCGGAAGGTGCGAAGGCTCCACAAGATTCGCCTCTTGAGAGGATCAAAGCAGAATCCAAAGCATGGGCTCAAGCCATACAGCCCCCGTCGATACACCCATCTTTCCCAGCACCACCAGAGATACGCTACGGGTCAGTGAAGGAAGTGCTTACACCGACCTCGCTACCTTATCTTCGCTCATGTATCAACGAAGCTCAGCGACTATACAACTGCTCTATCAGCACATATAAAGTCCGAAAACCACTTCATCTGAAGGATGACACGGAGCAATGGGAGCTAGAAGCAGGCTCGTACGTCGACTTAGGCCTCTCTCGATCTCTCGTAAACTCGTCACCGACATCTCATACCTCACCGCGAACTTTCAAGCCCGACCGTTTCGTGGATACTCCAGCGTCTTCATCCGTCGTTTCGGCCACCGATATCTCGCAGACCTACAAAACCAACCTCATCATCTCTATCGTGTCCGGCATTACCCAACTCTGGGAGATCTCACCTGCGCCAAAGAAGAGCTTCTTCGACCACATCCAAGAAGCAGGTAACGAAGCGTCATTCGGTGCCGAAGCGCCTACTGCAGAGCAAAAAGCCGCTAAAGAGGAAGCGAGCAGGGAGAAGGAAGATGCCAAGCGGAAGGACGCCAAGTGGGTGCTTCCCAAAGCGGTTGATGGAGCGGGAATAAAGGTTCCCAAGGGAGACATCCGGGTCAGGATACGGAGAAGGGAAGGGTTGCCTGCTAGCAAGGTTGTACGGAGGATTGGTTAGCGTTGATACTGGGGCTCTCACCGGAGCCAACGTGCGTGCATGACCAGCATCGGGGTGTAGATACTAGCCGCGTAATACACACATCGGTATCCAGAGAAGTCTATGGTATGGAAGGCTTTGCGGAGCCGCGATAGTATATGCCCGTAAGTATTGACCGTGGCACGGGCCGGTCAGACAACAACGACATGTATCGGACCGTGAAGTGCGTACAGTCAGAGCCGACAAGTAAGCAAGCAAGCATCCAGGTAGCAACCACAAAACACGATCACCATCGACGATGAGAACCACTCTATCCCACCCATGCAGCGCCTATGCAATCCACCTAGTCTGACACTCTCACCCCAGCCCAACCCAACATCTCCACCCACTACTCCACATCCCTCCCCAAACTCTCCACCCTCCCTAACCCAGCTACCCACGATCGATCCCGATGCCCATACTCTCGTACCTGCACGCGTTCGCTGTCGCGAAGTAACGCTGGCTGACGTCTCCCCACCTCTCGTCAAAGTAGCGGTGAAGGCACATTTCTACGATTGAACCAACGTCGAAACCTGAATCAGCAACCACAAACTTGTCCTCTTTCCCGCTTCCGCGCAAACTACGCGAAATACAAGACGGCGCAAGGCCACATCATCTCATAACGATCAGCGCGGCCTTGGAGGTCGAGACGCTTCGATTTTGCGTCGTATGTAGGTCATTTGTATTGATTGTCGCATTGGCATTGGTGTTTTGCACACCGCAGCTTGAGGTTCGGAAAGGTTCGGAGAGGTCCGCTTCGGCGTGACACTGTTTATCAGAGTTTGGGTTGCAGATCGAAGTTTATGGGATGGGGATTGTGAGATAGTTAGGGGGTACATCGGAGGGAGGTTTAGTCGGATGCTGTTGTGCATGGTGGTCGGACGTGCAGGGACGTTCGCTGGCGAGTCGTCATCAGAACTCGCTTATTCGTTGTGACGTGCGAAGGCCCCACCCCACACAGATGGAATCATTCTGATCGATTGCGAACCGCTGTAATCAGCCCCTGCATTGGTATACCACTATATACTGTCTAATTCCATTACTCTTCATCAATCAGCACAAGATGCTCACAGCCTTCCTAGCTCAGTGGTAGAGCGCGTCACTAGTAACGCTAGATCCGACTTGGATCGAGCTAGTCCCGAAAGGGACGTCACGTGATGACGAGGTCGTCAGTTCAATTCTGGCGGAAGGCAATTTCTTCTTTTTGCCAAAATCTTTTTTTTTTCTGGGCTAGAATGTATGCGAAGAGCGCGTAGAAGTGGCTGTAAAAGTGCGGAAAGGTGTGTGCGTACACAGCGTGCGATAGCCGCATCTTGTCAGACCTAGACGTGAACCCCACAACACCACCCACTCGCATTGCGCGTGAACACGCTCACTCGAAGCCACATCTCTTTTTACTCATGCCGACAGCAGGGATGCAAACGTATACATCAACAAAAGTCAAGTGTGCACAGATTATAGTTGCGCGAAAGCCCCTTCTACGTCGCTCTTTCCAGATACCTCTGCACCCCCACAACACTACTATCCTACACCAATACACTTGCATTGCGCATGAACATGCTCACTTGAAGCTACATTCCTTTTTGCTCATGCCAACAGCAGGGTTTCGATCGTGTACTCAAACGAAAGTGTCGGGCACAGGCTATTGTTGTGCGAAAGTCACTTCTGGGTCGCTCTTTCTAAACCTTGGAAATCTACACCTCTTTCTGACCTCACAATCGCACTAATCGACCTACTGCTACATGCTTGTACTACTCACAACGTATGTTCACTTGAACTCGCTACCTTCACGACGGCCCTTGCCTAGCAATACCTAATTCCAAGAGGGCAACAGCGCACGCACCATCGACATGAACACCATCGTCATAAGATCCCCTCTATCCTCGACAATCTCGCCTGACATCATTTCATCACAACAATGCCCAGTCACATCATTGCAGTACTGAATTGGAACTCATCAATGTCATTTCCATGATACTTTTCCCGCATGACCTGTTAACACCAGATGCGGATCGTACCCCATGCACGCCATCACTGCCGCGGGATCGCATCAAGGGCATGTTTATCTTTCATTGTAAACACAAACACCTTTGGAATGCCGATATCATGCCGCGGTAAGTTGAAAAGACCCAAGAACCCCTTGCCTATCCAACAAGACCTTATACCTCTTCAAGGACGGTCTCCTTGAACTCGCGCTCAACCTTCTGGCCAGAGTCGTCCTGGCTTGACTCGCCGTGGAGACCGAGGAGGGCACCAAGGTCGAACTTGGGCGCCTTGAGGAGCTTGACCTTTCGGACGTGGACCTGTGCCATGTTAGCCTGTCATCCTCCATTGTCCATGCAGCCACATACGTTCTGGAGGGGGTAGATGCCCTGGGTGGCCTTCTCGATCTCGCGACCGATGACCTCGGGGATGAGCTTCTGGGTGAGCTGGGCGAGGGTGCACGAGCTGGCGTCGCGGGCCATGATCTCAACCATCTTCTTGCGGATGGCCCTGATCTGGGACGACTGGGCGTATGTGGTCTTCTTGACCTGGTTCGGTCGGCGCTTGGTGAAGGCGATGCAGAAGAGGCGGAGGAGGTAGTCGTCGGTGGTCTTGACAACGACGTTGGCCTCGATGAGGGTTTGCCACTTGCGGACGAGGGAGCGGAGCTTGTCGGAGGTGAAGTCGAGACCGTGGAAGTTGGTCAGGCAGTTCTTGCCCTGGACCTCGTCGACGCGGAGCTTGACCTTGCGGAAAGCGTGGTCCTCATCCTTCTGGAGATCGGCGAGCGAGACCTCGAATATCCGGCCCTTCAGAGCGTCGTTGGCGTTCTTGAGACCGGTGGTGCGGTTGACGAGGGTCTTTCCGACACTGCAGAGAGCGAAGAGTAAGCATAGAGTCCCCGTGTGGAGCAGCGGGAATTCTTACTCTCGGACGGCGAAAGTTCCTGGCGCCTTGATGTTGTACCAGTCCTTCTTCGCGAAGGTGTCGGTCTTCTTCTTGAGACCCTTCTTTCCCTTTGAAAGACGCTTGTTCTTGCCGACAGCCATGATTGCGAGTCTTGTTGTCGGTCGTGGAAGGGTGGTTGTCGCTGTCGATGTCGGAGACTGAGAACTCGCAAATTGGTGGTGTTCGAAATCGCTTAAGCGAGCCCAGTAGCGCCGCGCATCACGTGTGCCAAGCCCAAAATCGAGTGCGGCAATCAACTGCAGCAACACTCCAGTGCACATCACGGGGAGATCAGCAGTGAATGGGTACAGAATTAGGGTATGCTGATCGTGTTTGGATGCATTGCGGGCAACATAGCAGCGGTGATGCTGCACTTTCGGATCTCTCGAGTCGCCATATGTGGCGCATGCGATACCTGCCTTTGCTGCACCATAATAGCTGTATAACAGCAGGAAGGCGCGGCAACTGCGAGATGCGCATGATATGATATGGTCGTCGCAATAGTTGGGTAGAAGATGGTGTTGAAGCGACTCCATGACCACGCAACTCCAGTCTCGCGTCTCTACCTTGGTACGTCTGCGAAACCAACATCACCTGCATCACTTTGTCACACACTAACAATTTGCGCTGCCAAGTAATGTACATATGTTACATTGCTGCGGTTCTATCTACGCAGTTCATTCAGCTGTGGCGGACAGACTAACTACCCATCGCACACGCTAGCACCCCCATCCAAATTCCAGTTACATCTTCGCGTCTTCTCCAGCCACCGTCAGCAAACGTCATCAATGCGATCATCATCGCAGACGAGTTACTGCGTCCAGCATCACGAAGAATATGGATATACATCCTGTAACAATTTCCTCCCTCCTCTTTACATCTCGACATATCATTGTCGTGATGTAGATCCGTTGACCCGACCCGTACCCATTCCTGTTCCCCTTGATAGAAGAGACGTTGCAACGGCTAGGTGAATGCCCTCCAAACAGCGTGCAGTTTCCAGATTGGAGACCATCAGCTTGCGGCGACTTGATACAGAGTACTGTACAGTTGCTCATATAAGAGAACGTGAGTCTGGTAGGTGTAGCGGTGGTATGGCTGGTGTTGTTGATAGAGACGTCTTTGTTTATGACATCAGAGACTGATGCATGTCCAATCATGTCTTGACGTCAGAACGGTCTTGCTGGCCATATGGGTTCTGGTTCTGGCAGAACTTCTCAAAGTCAGGAAAGCTGATGTAGCCATCTGGAAGAATGTTAGTCTCATGCTACTTCAATCTGACATGCTCAGTGCTTACCCTGCTGCCTGTATTGGCGGACGTAGCGGTCACTCTCGGTTCTTGACATGGAAGGCCTCTCAGAGGTATAGGCCGGTTCCGACTGCAACCTCGATCGTGGAGTGAGCATCGGGCTTCCAGGTGGCGTCTCGCCTCGAGGTGTAGTAGGCGATGAAGCAACCTTGGCCAGGAGAATGGAGGCCTTGGTCGGGCTACCGGATGTTGATGTTCCAGAGTCGCGTCGAGAGGTTACAGGCACAAGTGTGGTGAGGCATGGCGAAGAAACCGTTGATGGTGTTAGAGGTGGCCGCCGGCTTGCTGAGCGAGATCGTGCAGGTGCCTCAGTAGGCAGCGAGAAGTAGTATCGTGGATGGCTAGACATGGCGAAAATGTGCGTCGATCGACAGAGAGCGAGTGTTAAAGTCGGAGAATTACTGCGGTATGGAATTGAAGAATGACGGAGGGCGGGAACGGGTAGTATGTATAATGGCGTCCAAATCGCCTAGACGCTATTCACCCCATACTACCGAATGCATGTATGTATAGTGACGCCTCTGCTCGTTCCAGGCACCCTGGTCGACGCCAGGTGCATCAGCAGCCCGGAGCTCCCCACTCGACATCGCTGGCCTTTCGGGCTAGTTATGCATGCCGAAGTGGGTACCGCCAGAAAACGTGGACGTTCTGAATTAGTCTGCTTGCAAGGGAGGTGTGCTGTCACGCTTTGACTCGCCCTGACTCGCCCCTGATGCACACAAGACCACCTCACCTCCATTTCTCTAGTCTGGTAGTCTGCTGCGAGCTGCTGCAGGTGTGAGTTGGCCACCGCCGACGATGCGGATGACAATCATGAAACACTTTGTCGCGATTTAGTCGGCAATGGCAGCGTACCTCGAGAGCCAAATCGGAAAGGTCGATTTCGCCTTGGATGCGCTTGCGGTGTGGCAGGTCATTCGCGTCGGCCGTTCCTGATTGGCATCGCGCTCCTCGATCCCAGGCCTCGCCGGAAGAGCGGGTGCACAGCCATAGCGGCGCCGTCGCATCCTCAAACCATGGCATCGGCGGATGCAAGCCGCACTCCCAATGAACATCCGTCATGGCTGCGCGGTGATGACACAGCCAGCGCTGCCCTGTTCTCCGCCCAGTTCCCGGCGAGCCTTCCTTGTTGTGTATCAGGAACGTTCGAGAGGGGCACACGTATGCTTATCCACAGCCTAATCTGTTATCGAGTCCAGACGTCGCTGCAGACCACCGTGCGGTTTGTGCGACGAGACAGGTACCGGACTGCAATGAGCCTCATTCATATCGGCCACTTTGTCGGTGACGACATTGTCTCAGCTGAGGGTTTCTATTTCTGCCGTGTCATGCAATGCGGATGACATCCCTTGTCATCGAAAGTCGAGAACGTCGTACTTGCAAGGGCATCCTTCCCCTACTTTCGTGCGATCCGGTTGGAGCATAAAGACACGCGAGAAGACCAACACTTTCGACACCGGTCGCTATTACATAGCCTTTTATAACTACCGATCGCGTGTTTCGATTTCGCATGTCACGTCGGTAGTGTCTTTCCGTGGCATCGCGGTTGAGGGGAAGCCACGTACTTGGCATTCTATCGCTTAGAGACTGCTACGATGCAGGTTATCAATCACCGCTTGCGATGACCAAAAGCCGATTGTCCTTTCTAGAATTACTAACAAGGCAGTCCAGAGATGCAAGAGCTGTTGTTAGAGGCAGTAACTACGAGCGTCCCGAGATCTTCTCGGGACATTGTGAGATGCCTTCAGGGTTTGGTGGGATACATCCCTGGATAGGAACACATCCGCCCCTCCATCTCGTAACTCTGCAACCAGGCGAATACTATAACCCGTATCTCTATCCGGCAGTGCTTGGGTTGAGTTGTTCTGGAACGATGATTACCTCGCCTCGCTCCACCTCCGCGTCAGCTGCTCTCACATGTTGCCATGCCTTCCGTAAGGAGCGGGCAACGCTCCGATTTGACAGTCCTACTCTCAACGCTGCATTCTCAGCTGGGCGCCTGATCCTGAAGGTTCAACAAAATATTGGTAAAGGACCATGTAAACTGTCTTTGGAAACACGATTACGGCCCTTCTTCTATATCTACGGGTCATCCGATAGGCAGGCCAAAGTTTCGCCCGTTCATCTCGAGAGGCTGATGCAAGAGCCGAAAGTTATCTAGCATCATGCCGTGCTGCCCAGTCCGTCATTGTGTACATACAATGTGGTTAGCCATACCGACGTGCATGCTAGACCCGGGAAGCGGGAACCCCTCCACGCCGTCATAGCCGCGGCCGTTGACCAGCAAGTTTGCAATTCCGCATCCTCATCGACGATACATTCCCATGTACTCTTTTCGGACCGGAGACATCCAGCACTGGGACCCAAAGTTCGCATGCCCCAGCGGCTAGCCATAACACCAAAGGCAACTTTGATGCGTTGGTGTTTCGTGACGGTGCTGAGGCCCTCCTCAACATACCCCTCACTCAAGACACCCTCAGCTCAGACGCCTCTGCCCCAAGTAAATTCTCCGCAAATCCAGACACGCTCCTACGGCAGATCTCGCCGCCGATCCTGTCCGAAAACTAACATACATACCCGCTCAACACCATACCGAGTCTTATGCTGCGTCTCGTTCTTGAGCAAGCGAGTTGAAAAGCGCCTGTCACTGCGGCAACGCAGAAACGGTCGCCGACAGTATGACGAGTTTACCGCCACTATCGTAACCACACTGCACTCCGCTCTGCAACTCTACCGATAATCAGCCAACTAAAGCTTACATCTGACCCTCTACGTGCGAACAAATAAAAACACATTCTTTTTGATCCACCCCGTACTCTACCTCACCGAACAACGGCGAAAGCGAAAAGAACCACCACACTAGATCACGATGTCCCAAAATCTGAAACACATCTGAGTGGAGTCGTACGCAGTTCCCAACCACCCACAACCACGCACGCACAAAGAAGCGGTAAGCAGAAAAGGCACCAAAACAGCAAGCAAAGAAAAAAAATCAACGTGTACCAACACCAGCGGTCAACCCAATAAGCGGGCCGCTCCCGGCAATCAATCGGTGTCCTTTGCTCCGTTCACACCAACAGCCCGTCCGTCTCATCCCCCCCACTTCCGCTACACACCAAATCCCAACACGTGCACACTTCCACCACAACACCCACATAACAATCCGCATTCTAGACCCTTGATTCCCACATTTCTCGCCTGCCTAACACGTGCAACACACCGGTAGATCGTTATCTCCAAACGAAACGGCGCATCTGCAGCTGTCAGGCCAGGTCATGCGCGGTAGGTGCGGGTAAGGCGACGCGCGGGTGTACCAGGGTGAAAGGGAAAACACAGTGACAGGGGCGATGAGGGGCATAGGGGACCGGGTATGCTGGTATAGGGACAGCGATCATAGTAGATGGGAGGAGGTCAAGCGGGAGGTTTTGTGCTGTTGCGGTTTAGTGGCGGTGCCGATGTATGCATGAAGTGACAGGGCTTGGGGCGTTTTCTTTCACGTGTGTTATGCGAGTATGACTGGAATTATGAGGTGGGTTTGCGTGGTGGGGGATGTGTATGGTAGCCGGTGGGTGTTTTGGCGATGGGAACGCGGTATGCGGAGGGAGGCGTGTGGACTGTGGATACGTGTGTTGAGGGGACTTGATGGTAAGCGATTGGTTGGGGGGTGGTGTTGTTGGATTGGACGGTGGCTTGGCTGTTGCTATCTGCACGTGAAGATGGTGGTAGAAGTATCAAATCGATCATAACATAGAGGTGATACAGTAAATATGTAAGCACGGTCAAAAGCGAAGTAGTTTGAAGTGGCATGATGTGTTGTATCTGGACAGTGCAGTTCTTTGTATGTACTATCATCACATGTCGACATAGGCAATTCGCACTGTACCACTAATGGTGGCTTACTCCTACAACATGTCACCTCGTTTATATCATCCAAGTTCTTCAATGCTAGGTTGGGGTCAGCATGAGATCGTGAGGAGTCACCAGTTGCACTTACGTCGACATCGTCCCAACCACGACCCTTTACGTTTGCCAACTCGTCCATCGACATGACATGGCCAGTTGTGACTGCGACATCCTGTTAGTAGTTGCCCAGAGCATCAGAGGGAGTAGAAACATACAGTAGCCAGCTTGGATCTTAGCATCAATCTCGACACGACTATCCGCCGGGATCATGTCGTCGGGAATGGGTACACGCTCATGGATAGGAATGCCTTGATCGACAATAGCATCGTGCTTCATGTTGGACATGCTGAGCATTCTGTCAATCTTGGTGATACCCAGCCAGTGCAGGATATCTGGCATCAGAGCCTGGAAGCGCATGTCCTTGACACCGGCAATATTCTCAGTGCGCTTGAAGTACTCGCTGGCACGATCTTCGCCTCGCTTTCTGGCGTTGTAGACGAGGTATTTGGTGACCTCGCCAAGAGCACGGCCTTCCTTACGGAAATAGATGACAACACCGCTGCCACCCTTCTGGGCCTCTTTGACTGCTTCTTCAATACCGAAAGTCAGGTAGGGACGGCATGTGCAGATGTCAGATCCGAATACGTCACTTCCGTTGCATTCGTCGTGGATACGGAGGGCGAGCTTCGCACTGGGGTCGGACATCTTTGCTGGGTCACCGAAGATGTAGACTGTTAGACCGCCAATAGGAGGGAGGAAGAGCTTGATGTCGTGACGGGTGATGAGCTCTGGGTAAGAACCACCAGTTTCTTCGAACAAAGTCCGGCGCAAAGTTCCCTCGTCTTTCAAATGCGTTAGTGGATGTAGTCAGAAATACATTTCGACTCACTTACCAATGTTGAAACGCTCAGCAACACCAGGCAAGTACCATACAGGCTCGACTGCGACCTTGGTGACCGCAACCTCACCAGTCTCGTTGACACAAATCTTGCCATCGGGAACGAGCCTGCCTTTCCTTACACTCTCCTCAAGTTCTGGCACTTTCATGTGTGCTCTGGTGATGGCAATGGTAGGTCTGATCTCAACATCATCCTTGTCCATCGTTTCCTTGTACAGCCAGGGTGCGAGATGGCCGTATGGGTCCATGGCCACGATCTTCTTTGGGTCGCTCCATTGCGGGAAAGGACCAATCTTTGCGGCAGGCTCAGTGTTGGTGAAGTCTGGCTTGTGTGTGATGTCGAGGTTCTTGCTGGCGACAGCAAGGGCGTTGTAGATGGAGTATGAGCCACCATGAGCACCGATAGCTACGAGAAGTTAGTAAACAACAAGCTGTACAGTTGTTCGGATGTACGTACCGTTACGTCTCCGGATAGTGTTCGCATGTCTTGACACAACGACAGGGCCACGAACAGCAGGGTCCTTGGCACCCCACTGCATTGGCAACGGGTCGACACCGGCTTGGCCGGGATATGAAGTCAAGATGATCTTTGAAATCTTGGATACACTCGTGCGACGTGGTTGGGCATCAGCATTTGAAGGTGGCTGCTCATACTGCTCGCTAACAGCTTCTACGGACTTCTCTGGCTCAACTTCCTTCGCCTTCTCGCCGTCCAGCTTGCCATTGGCAGCTTCACTTGCTGCCTCGTCCTTGATTTGCTTGATGCCTGCCAGCATGTTCACACGGCCGTTGATCTTGTCGACTGAAGCTGCCAGTACGGAGTTCTCCGAACGGAGCGCCTTGAGCCCATCGAGAATCTCCTTGAGGACAGCATCGCTGGTGGTGCTTTCAGTAGACATGTTTGGTAATGGGAAGCCTCATACAAAGTAGTACAGGATCTCTGGTCTTAAAGGCAAATAGCAATCGCGATTGCTGCGTTGGTATCGAGTCGTGAAACAAAGACCGGTGAGCTCCGGTGGTAGGACGAACACGCAAGATGATGTAGAAGTGGGGAGCGGACAGAGTCACAAACACAACTTTGAACAACCGTCAAAGGGGACCAGAAGAATCCAGAGAAGGAGGAGAAGGAAGGAAGAGGAGGATCAACGTGGTCAGATATTAGGAGCTCGCCGGCGGTGGCAGCAGCGAACAGCTGACTACACACGTGCATGATGGTCGCGGCGAGCGCTGATAGGAGCGGGGGCGCTTATCGGCTATCGACGTATGCGGCAGCTGCAAGGGAGCGACAGGGATCTTGGCGGTCGGAACCACGCGAGACTCGAGACGCATTCAAGCCAAACTCGCGATTTCGCGTCACTGCACACGACACCGGCGCGACAAGCACCAAACACGGCTCTGGATATCCCCACCACAATCGCTACTTAATAATTACGTGTACACACACCTTCCCCATCTGGCGACTCTAACCAACGCGAAGAATGGTGCGTTCCTCCCGGCTTCACGGTATCGCAGGCGCAGACTAACAGCAATGGCAGGGCAAGCGCAAATCCTCCAGCAAGCCTCAAGGCCCCAAGAAGGCAGGCTCTACCCTATTCCCCTGATGCCCTGCCGACTAACACCCCTGTAGAAGGAGAAACTCCCGACCACCTTCCAATGTCTCTTCTGCAACCACGAAAAGTCCGTCAGCGTCTCCATCGAGAAGAAGTCGGGTGTCGGCAACCTGCAATGTAAAGTCTGCGGCCAGACCTTCCAGACCAACATCAACTACCTCAGTGCGCCCGTCGACGTGTACGCCGACTGGATCGATGCGTGTGACGCCGTCGCGAAGGAGGCAGCCAAGGGCAGCGTCGAGACGGCGCGGAGTACAAATCGCATGGGCAGGATGCCGACGGCACACAACCAAGAAGACGACGACGGCGACGGCGGCTTCATCGAACACGACGAGCCTGACGCTGAGGGCGAGTACGCGGACTGAGTCGCCCGGGGGCCATCGCGCGAGGACGACCAGGCGTGAAGGCTTCAGGCCTTGTATAATACATGGGAACATGGGGAGCGGATCATGGCTTGCATGGCGTTTAGGTTACCAAAAAGGATCCGCAGATTCACGGTGGCGTTTCATTATCGTCGTCAGCGTCAGGCTGAGTGTGTTCACGGTTAGCTGAGCGCAGCCTGTAGAAGTGTACACAGTAATCAAGCGTGTACATCAATGACCCTGACACGCCTGTAATCATGTGGTTTTCTCTAGACGCAACCATGCTACTGCATGCCCAACTAAACCTAAGCCGCCCTGCGCCCAGCAAATGCTATCGATGAACCGGAGATGCTGTTGATTTCTTTACATGGTGTAGAAACGGTCGCCAAAGTCACCCAGTCCAGGGACGATGTAGCTACACGTCATATTAGTATGGAGCGGTTAGGAGATGGGAGTAAACATACTTCTTCTCGTCCAGACCCGCATCAACAAAGGCAGTGACTACCCTCACCTTGGGGAACTTATCCGCAAGGTTTTGTGCGCCTTCTGGGCTGGCAATGAGGTTGAGGAAGAGAATGTGCTCCTCTGGCACGCCCCGCGACTTGAGCACATCGATCGCCATGAGTGCCGAACCACCTATCTCCATCAGCAGTGCTTACGCAAACACGCCTTGTGTACTTACCAGTAGCCAGCATAGGATCCAGCAACAAGACCCATCTGTCGGCAATGTCCTCGGGCAACTTGTCGTAGTACAATTTCGGCTTACTAGTCTCCTCGTCCCGCTGGATCAAAATCTTTCCAATACGTACGCTCCTACAGCAGTCCCTCAAACCCTGCTCCATAGACTCTCCCGCACGCATAATCGAGACACCACAGATCTTGCCCTCGAACTTGACACCGGAGTAGGTGCGCCCTACTGGGGTGGTGATCTCCTGGGACTCTGTTGGCAGGTGGTTGAGACCTTCTTCGACAAGCAAACGGATTATGCGGTTGCTGTAGAAGATGAAATCTGCGCGGCCGGTGTTGCGATCACGTATCATGCTTTGAGGTTGTTAGTTTAGGTAATGGTGCCCGACCATGGTGTTGGTCATGGTTCACGGGGCTCTTACGTGAGCAATGCTATCAGCTGAGGGGATTGAGGTAGGATGTGGACGTTGGCCTGCTTGAGGGGAGTTGAGACGGTAGCTGTTGGTTTCAAATTTGAGGGACGGTATTCGGGGCCCAGGGATTGGGAAGGTGGATGCGAGTCGGAAGACATGATTAGGGAGAGGCTGAGGATGGTCAGTCAAGGTCACGTAGCAGAAATCTGGTAGTATGGAAATGTTTCAGAGCCAAAATACAGCATCTTAGGAGAAGCGTTTGGGAACATGCAGACGTAGTTACAGTCTAAAATAAGCTTACCGGCGCGTGAATGTGTGAGCAGAGCTTGTGCTGTTGGAACACAATTTGATATTGTGGGGTGGTAAGAATGAGATGGAGGTGAGAGCAAGACCAAACGATACAGCAGACTTTTATCAATGGATACGATGTCCAGATAAGAGGCAGGAAAGAGGAGCTGGAGCGTAGGTGGGCTAACAGTCTAGGCTCGTGACCGTCGGCGAAGTCCTTCACTCTGTTTGGGAAGGAGCAACCCATGCCCCGCTGTTTAGCGTGCCTGTCGTTCGGGACCCTGCTTGGATCACCAGCCACCATGCAAACAGCCGCTTTAAGCATTTCACCGTGACTGTGATGAAGTCGCGACAATGAGAGAATAGGTTTGCGGTGAGCGAACGCGTGTACCGACGCTATCAAGCTGAATGAGAGCGGGTGCCGAGACAAGCCATCCACGGTCCCTGGTGCCACCCGCCTGCTGCGAGATGCGCGTCTGAGCCAACTTTGGGAGCGTCACCACAACACGCCTACGCACCGACATGGCCACGACCATGTTCGCCAATTTCACGTCCGGCGACCGTCGCAAGAAAGTCTACGGCAAATCCGCGCGTCGCTCCACCCTGCCGCCGCCCCTTCCTGATTCCAACGATGATGCGCCGCCATCCCCAGACCGACCGCGGAAACATCCCGCAGCCTTGAACGGCTCGCTGAAGAAGGGCGGAGAGACATTGAAGGCCAGCACGGGTCTGGAGAATGCGCGCGCAAGGACCGACGATGTCGACGTCTTCGATGTACCCTCTGATGACGACTTCATGTCGCGCCCGAAGCCCGCGAAGAAGATCGTAGCGAAACGTCGGGCACCTGAAGCAGCCTTGGAAACCTCAACTTCTTCTAGAGGGGAGGCCGTGGTGGCATCCAAGAAGCCAGCAAAAGCTTCACAGCCATTGCGCAAGCCTGACGATGCGAATACTGCCACCGTAAAGAAGACGCTGCCAACGCCCGCACAGGCACCGCCACCGCCATCCTCGGATACGATCGCACCTCGGACACTACGCGGGAAGACGCCTCAGCCTGTGGGAGCACAGAAACAGACGGCAAGGGACCCGGAGTCATCACAGAGGCCGGTGGCCAAGGCAAAGGCGTCTTCCGAGACGACGGCCGTTGCGCCGACAGCTACCAAGGCTCAGAAGAATGCGAAGATAACCTCGGCACTACCTGCGAAAAAGACGGCAGGAAAAGCTCTTGCCAAACCGACCGATGACCTCGCTGTGTTCGATATACCGATGTCGGACGAAGAGGCTCCGCCAACTGTCAAAAAGATCTCACGTCAAGCTCCGCAGACAGCACATAAAGAGCCTCCCGGGAAGTCCAAGACAACATCGGAAGAGTCTCACAAGGACACTACCGAGTCGGACGAGTCGAATGCATCGAACAAGCGAAAGCGCAAAGGGTCTATGTCGTCCACTGCCACAGTGGCTACGCCAGTGGTACAACAGACGACTGAACAGACGGCGCATCAGCGGAGCCGGAAGGTTCAGAAGAACGAAGAAAGTGCTTCACCGGGGCATGCATCACTATTGCAGCCCGTCGCAGGCGCAACACGGAAAACGCAACCGCCAGCGCTGGCACTCAACAAACCGACAAGGACGAGGCAACGTACCGTACCCGTCATGGCACCGCGAAAGATGGTCAAGGGCCAGTCCTCTCCTGCTACTCTGAGCGGCATGATACCGAATCGCCAGGCCCCCAGGCCATCTCCTGTCAAGAAAATCCCAGACGTGCCTGAGATGGAAGACGAGACTATGTATGACATACCAGATCCGTTGACCACCCCTGTTCGGAAATCCAGACCTGTCGTACCTGGCTCCGTGACACCGCGACAGAGGGATCTCTTCAGCGGCTTGCTAAGCGATTCATCGTCCTCTGCTACACCAATGCCAAGCCTGGCGAACTTACAGCTGACGGATCGCAAACCGAGATCACTTATCGGTAACCTGGCAAGATCAAAGTCTGATGTCACTCACAGTGCCAAGGCCCGTAAGAGCAGACTCATTGACACTCTTAAACCAACCGAGACCAGCTCGGACGATGACGAAGAAGACAGCAGCAGCGATGGTGGAGAAGAGTCTGAAGCAAGCTCAAAACATCCCTCGTCTGCAAGAAGATCTGTACGAGAAGTCGGAAAAGAGCAAGCTTCAACGGCGTCCTCTGACGACATGGATGTGGACAAGCAAGCGAATGTGGACTCACAAACATCGCAGACAACGTCTGGTTTCGGCATGCGTCCAAAGCTCACTTACGCAATGGCGCGTTCGTACCTAAAGGAAGACAATCCAGAGGATGACCTACTGATCTCGATGGATCTAGACGATGGCTTTGGGTCTCAGTCCCAGATGGATACCAGATCTGTATCCGAGGATGACCCCGAGCAGAACAGTCAAGCACAGGCTCAACAAATTCACGAGCTCAAGACACGGGGGCGTAACATGATCATCGGATATGAGATCGAAATGATGATCGGAGACATATCCGTTACCAACAGTAAGAGTATGAGGCGTAGCGCAATGATCGATCTGTGCACCAAGATGGCCGATGAGACGTTCTGTCATCAGCTTGTCGACTCGGCTCTGGCCCATCAGTTCTTCCAGAACATCGCTGGCGGTCGCGAGATTATCTTCGACTTTGTCGCTGCCGTCGCCACAGTATTTATCCTCCGTACCAACCCTACCCACTCTGTCCTAGACGAGTTACAGGAGACCGGCAGTTTCGCTCACTTGATCGAGCTAGCCAGCATTGATGCGGATATCAAGGAGATCGCCAAAGATCGCAAGTCGAACATGTCTAAGATTGCTAAGGAATCGGTATTCACGTTTCGCACCCTAGTCCAGCAAAGCTCTATCTGGTCATCCAGCGTAGTACAGAAGATATCTCCCCAGCTTGTCGCGCTGAAAGCTATCGAGCTGCTCATCATTGGTATGCGGAAGGCTGGCAATGCTGATAAGCTACTTGATCAAACGATGATCTCCCAGCTCGTTGAGATTGCCTCGATATCGAATGACCGGTTGCAATCGGGCAAGGAAGGAAGCGCGGACAAAGTATGCCTGGAAACAGTACTTTCCATACTTGAGTCAATTTCTGCCACGAGACAGATCCAAGCCTCCTGGCCGACTGGTGTGCTTCAGCGTATTGCGGGCTTTATGCCTCGGTTCTTCCAGCCTGACAGCGCTGCATCAACTATGCTCGCTGTCAGGCTATGCATGAACCTGACGAACAACAAGCCAAAGGCTTGCCAGCCGTTCTCAGCAATGGCTTTTGTGCAGCCGTTGACGCATTCCATCGTTGGAAAGTTTGAGTCGATCAGTACGGGGCTAGCAACGGAAAAGCGGACAGAGGTTTTGGATAGTCTCATCTTGAGCTTGGGTGCTTCCATCAATCTTGCGGAGCTGAGCGACGAGATGAGGCTTAATGTCGCTGATCAGATTGACGCTCTGGTCGCCATCTTCCTGGAGGGATCAAAGCGTGCTTCACAGGTACGTACGCGTTCAGCAGTCATGCTTTCAGCAATGCTAACCCTGCTTTAGGCTGCTTCTATGGAAGAATCGCATTCTGGTGTAGCCATTGGATATCTTGCCGTGCTCCTTGGTAATCTGAGTCTCAACGACCAGATAAGGGCAAAGGTCCGCACGCTGCTACCGAACAAGCGACTTGACACCCTTGTCGATAGCATCAAGGAATTTGTCCGTGTGCACCAACACGTTGACCAGAAGGCAGGAAATCTTGAGGGAACAGAGGGTCAAGAGGCTTTGCAGTCCTACACGGCGCGCCTCATGCTTGTCGTGGAACGGTTACAGAATGCGAGCACTTGATGGTGCAGAGATGCGGAGGCTTGACTCTGGTATGCCGCCTGGGCATTGGTTCATTACTGATCAGACGCGCTTTGTCTTTACTTGATTGACCCTCAGGTTGTTTACCATTGGGCAGCAAGTCATTTCCCTCTTCACAGGTAGCTTCTTATTGGTTGGGTCTTTAATGGCTATGGCATGATACCCCGAATTACGCGTATGCGGTCATTGCTGGGAAGGGATCGCTTGTATTGTATATAAAGATTTCGATACCCCAGCATCTTGGACAGAGATGTGAATAGTAACGGTCGTGCAGCGAGGCTCTTCAGGCTAGCAAATGACCCGTAGCAGTTATATGAGAAACCTGCAAGCTTATACTGATTGAGCGACATGTCGTCTATTCGTCGCCGCTATCCGCTCGTATTCCCATCGCGTAGGCAGTAGAGGCTAAATGAAGGCTTGTAACCTCGCACGTACCCGTCCGTAAGGCTGCACCCGACCCAGAAGGCCGGCTCAAGTGACGCAACAGCCGGCATGTGGAGTGGCTCTGCCGTCGGGGCAATTTGCGAGATGCCTTCTACAGAACTTCCATGCAGCGGGCGTGTAATATCCGGGCGAGCAACTTTTTTCACTTTTGCAACGACTTGCATGTGATGGTTTCGCCTTGAGTCAAGAACGCCCGACATCATTTCGGCTAAGTTGTATGCTCGGGGCGTCGGGAAGGGCAGCGATAGTTTCTGACATTTCGGAGGTTCTGATGGCGCTGAGTGGTTGTAGGTGAATGGAGTATCTGCAGGTAGTGTGCTGGACAGGTTTGCGCTAGGCTCGAGACGATTGGTAATACGTAAATGAATGCTTCGAGAAGCTCTGGATTCGTCGGCTACGGGGTGCACTGTTCGGCTTGGATGGCCAGAACTGCGGAACCCAATACCAGCTGCTCGGTGCCAAACCCAAAGCGATATATCATGGTTGCCCAACTTTCATATGCGGCCGCGAGTCGTTGCTGCTATATCGAGATGGGAGCCGGCAGACATGACGGCATCAGCACCCCGTCGGGGACTTTTTTTCGTGAGCAACGCCTGCTCTTCACCTACAACTCTGGCACGACGCTCGCTGAAGTTTGCCTCGAACCATACATCCTCACGACAGTAGCTACAGCGCTCGGGCCAGTGAACCAGCTTGTTCGTGCCACACGTACCCATCACCTGCAGCTAGACGGCGTCATTCCGGGCTGGAAGCTAGCTCCTACAGGCAATTGGCAGGTCCGAAGCACCAAACGCAACCTAGGCAGCTACATCGCAGCGGTGGACTGAGACAGCCAAACCTCAAACCTGGCGAGTCGTTCAGCTTCCTCACGACCTCCTCCCAAACCCAGCAGCAAGATGGCGCCCCCTCCCAAGCAGAGAAAGGTGGCCATTGTCGGCAGCAGAGCCGTCGGTACGTGGTTGCCCGAAGCTCGCGCAGCTTCACATGCAAGTACCAACAAACAGCATACTGACGCGAGGGTGCACAGGCAAGTCGAGTCTGACGGTGCAATTCGTCGACGGGCACTTTGTCGACAGCTACTACCCGACCATCGAGAATACGTTCAGCAAGATGATCAAGTACAAGAACCAGGACTATGCGACTGAGATCATCGATACGGCTGGCCAGGTACATGAGGTTTTCTTTTCCCCCGCGTCGCGAAGCTCAGCCCAGGTTGACGCCCCACCTGCGATGCTTCACGCGCGTCTCTGCTGAGCATGCCATGCCGTGCACCTCAAGCTGTTTGTGAGCACCCGCTGACTCGGGTACCGCCTCCCAGGATGAATACAGCATTCTCAACTCCAAGCACTTTATCGGCATTCATGGCTACATGATTGTCTACTCGGTTGCCAACAAGCAGAGCTTCGAGATGGCGCGCATCATTCGCGATAAGATCCTGAACCACCTTGTGAGTCTGACATGTGACACGCTCCGCGCCACTGCCTAACCACCCCTCACACTAGGCCGTCGAATGGGTTCCTCTCGTCATCGTGGGCAACAAGTCTGACCTGCGTCCCGAACAACGCCAAGTCACGCCTGAAGACGGCAAAGCCCTCGCCGCCGAGTTCAAATGTGCCCACACCGAAGCCAGCGCGCGCTACAACGAGAACGTACAAAAGGCCTTTGAGCTTATGATTGCGGAGGTGGAGCGGTCCCAGAACCCTGGTGAGCCCGCTGGCGGCAGCAAATGTACAGTCATGTAATTCCAAGATTCTTGACTGACATGAGCGCGTGTACCAGTCGGCGTGGACAAATACCCGGCTCTCCAGAAGGAGCGCGAGGACAAGGAGAAGAAGCGGCGGAACAGTGCGCACCTCCTCAAGCACCCGTTTGACCATCTCACGAACGCGCTCAAGAAGAAGTAAGAGGAGGTATACTTTTGTTTGGTTGTTGTAGATGGCATAGACGGTGGCTGACTTGTCGCGATGATTCTTCTACGCGTTCTGGGTTTTCACTATCCTCATGGAAGGCAATAGTGTGTAATGGCGTAATGGTGTGAGCGGTGGTGTAATAGGCGTTATCATCTGGTATTCTGGGGTTCAAGCTGTTTGTCAATGACGATGTTTCACGGCTGTAGTACTACGTATCACTTTACGTTACTTTCAACAATAGACGGTATACGTTCATGTCAGCTTGAAGTTGTGTACATGAATGTTCGCGTGGAGTTCTGAAGGTCACGCCGGGCCCTGCATTTCGACTCGACAGGCTTGCGATGCACCGACCACCACCCACCATTTCTACCCACAGACCTTACAGTATTAGGAAGCTCGAAGCTTTGACGGAAAAGCTACTGCTTTCAACGGCACTTCTGTCCAGCCTACTCGATTCGGCAGTTTGAGCTTTGATGCTCTGCAAGATGTGTTTTGCCTCCGATGCTTTCCTGTAAACCTGGGCTTGGGAGATATAATCCATCTTTGAAATGCACAAATGTTGTCACATCACCGGTGCATACGTCATTCATTTCTACCTTCCCAATAAGGCAGTTTCGCATCCCGCCCATCGAGTGCAGCACTTTCAATTCGCGTGGTATCCCAGCGGAAGAGGAAAACGCCAAGCGTTCTGACCAGACTCGTCCTGATTCGCTCTAGTGCGGGTCGCTCAATCTAATCCCTGTCGCTGTTTGAGTAAGGTGCGGGACACTGATGAGTCCCGCGTTTTGTACATCTCTCGATACGAGTCTACTCACACCACACACGACGAATTCTGCTTGTGATACGCAAGCTTAGAGACGAACAGGATGCTCGATATGTACGTTGCCTCTTTTTTTTGCGCGAGGAGAAAGTGGGGGCTGCTTGGATGCGCACGCGCTGAAGTCGGGCCTGGAGGGGCTGGATTTGGGGGATTAGACATGGAGAGGGCGAGATTGGCGGTTACGTTGGGGGTATGAAGAGATATGGGCTGACATTCGCGTCTATACAGAAACGACTTCATCAAGGAGCGCGGCGGCGAGCCCGACGTATGTATTCCCCAAATCGTTCTTGCGCGACATTGAATGTTGTTCTCATGCTAATACTGTGACCAGAAAATCCGCGAGTCCCAGAAGAAGCGATGCGCGCCCGTAGAGATTGTCGACGAGATCATCGCAGACTTTGAAGGCAAGAGCGACTCCAAAAGTCTTGCCGGGAGGGTCACTAGAACTTACACCGGCTACAGACCACCGTCGCACACAGTACGATGCCACCCAATTCGGCTCCAAGATAAACGCGGTCCAGAAGAATATCGGCGCCAAAAAGAAGGCCAAGGAAGATGCCTCCGAGCTGCTCGAGGAGAAGAAGAAGTTGGAGGCCGAGAAGAAGGAGAAGGAGGCTGAGGCTGCGGAGAAACTGGCCAAGCTGCTCACAAAGACGAAGACGGTCGGAAACTACGTGTACAAGGACGTTCCAGTTAGCGAAAGTGAGGACAACAACGCGGTTCAGAAGACATGGGCTCCTGCGGACCGGAAAGCAGAGTTCAAGGCAGATGGCATCCCACATCATGGTGTACTAGCGCGGTTGAATGGATACGACCCGGAGAGAGGCACCAAGATTGTTGGGCACAGAGGATACTGCCTGACTGGATACGGTGTCTTCCTCAACCAAGCGCTCATCAACTACGGTCTTGAATTCCTGGTAAGCGCGCAAAGCACCAAGTTCTACAGAACGCTATACTGACGTGGTAATTCCTCAGTTCAGCAAAGGCTTCACACCCAACCAACCGCCCTTCTTCATGCTGCGCGACCAGATGGCGAAGACCGCACAACTCTCCGATTTCGACGAGGAACTGTACAAGGTCACCGAGAGCAAGGACAAGCCAGAGACCGACAAGTACCTCATCGCCACCTCAGAACAACCCATCTCCGCCCTTCACTCCGAGGAATGGCTACACGACAAGGAGCTACCCATAAAGTACGCCGGATACTCCACAAACTTCCGGAAAGAAGCTGGTTCGCACGGCAAAGACGCATGGGGAATCTTCCGGATACACCAGTTCGAAAAGGTTGAGCAGTTCCTCCTCACAAACCCCGAGAAGTCATGGGAAGCTTTCGATGAGATGCTAGCCAACTCTGAGGAGTTCTACCAGAGCCTAGGTTTGCCTTACCAGGTCGTTGCCATCGTTTCTGGTGCGCTGAACAACGCTGCTTCGATGAAGCGCGACCTTGAGGCCTGGTTCCCCGTTACGGGTGGTGGAGAGTACAAGGAGCTTGTTTCCATTTCCAACTGTACCGACTACCAGACGCGCGAGCTGGAGATTAGACATGGGATTAAGAAGTTGAACGCTACGAGGAAGGAGTATGTTCACGCGCTTAACGGTACTCGTAAGTTACTCCCGGCACCCCATCTTCTCTCGCTTGAGAAGGGAATCAGGAAACTAATCTGTGTGTTACAGTGTGTGCGACCGAGCGAACTCTTTGCTGTATCCTTGAGAACTACCAGACACCCGAGGGCTTCGTCGTTCCGGAGGTGCTAAGGAAATACATTCCGGGTCAGCCTGACTTCTTGCCTTTTGTTAAGGAGTGGAGGGCGCCCAAGGAACCTATTCCTGACCGGACGAAGTAGATGTTCGTTGCGCTTGGTGGTGGCTGCGAGGATGCATTGGCGAACGGCACTACGCTGGGGGGTTTCAAAAGGAAGAACTATACGAACGCTGAGTAATAGCCTTGGCGCGTAGTGAAGTAGTTCACGAACGAGATTACGAAAGAGCAATTCCACGCATCTTAGAGTGTTGAGATGTCAATGTGATCTAAATGATATCCTCCATCCCTAGAAACCACCCTGAAGGAAACAAAACATCTCCTTCTGATCCCCTCATCCCTCCCCCCGCCACCATCCACCGAACCATCACCACCTCACTCTCCCCCTGTCTCCCCCTCATCCACAAGCCTATTCTCCCAACTCCCCAACCACCTCCACCCCCTACACACCTTATCCAGCTCTCCCAGCGCTTTATCCACATCCCCATCCCCATCCCCGTCTTCCCCACCACCATCCGTCTTCCTCCCCTTGAACTCCACAAAGAAAACATAATGCCAATTCCTTACTCCACTCGGCCTCGTATTTATACTCGTGAGGTTAATCCCATGACGTGAAAACACCGTCAGACAATTCGCCAGCGCACCAGGATTCGAATGCTCGATGGTGAAGGTGATGAGTGATTTCCAGGTGTTTGCGTTATAGGAGCTGGGTGATGGCGGTGGCGGTGGAGTTGGAGTTGTGGTTGTGGGTGTGGGTGTGGTTGTAGATGGCATGGCATCATCGTGCTTCCGGCGTATGACGAAGAACCTCGTGCTGTTACCCTTTTTATCGTTGATTTCCTTCGCGAGTACATCCAGTCCGAATAGCTCTGCGGCGATTTCACTAGATAACGCGGCGGACTCGCCGGTCTTATCTTGACTCGCGATTTCCGCTGCTTTGCTCGTGGAACTCACGTCGTGCCTCTCAGCCGTCTTGAGGTACTTATCCAGAAACATCTTACACTGGCCCCAGGCTTGCGGGTGCGAGTACAGTTTCTTGATGTGCGAAAAGTCTTTGCCGTTTCTCCCATCTCTTCCATCCCTCCCATCTCCATCTCTTCCATCTCCATTCTTAGTCGCAGTGGATGCATACCCCAACAAACAGTGCTTAACAGCCACATACGCCTCTCCCGTAACAAGAATATCAGGATACTTGTTGTTGAGGTCGGCGAAGAGGTCGAGGGTAAAGACTACGCTGCCGTTTGAGCTGTTTTCAAAGGGGACGACGCCGCGGTATGCGGTGCGAGATTGGACGGCGGAGAAGACGTCTTCGATTGTTATGGAGGGGGTGAGGGTTACGGGTGGGGTTGTTGGTGAGGCTGGGGGGAAGGCGGAGAGGGCGGCCTGTGGGGGATGTTGTTAGGATGGGGATGTGGGGGTTGGGTGTGAGAGATGGATCTTAATGGGAGAGAGAGGGGGATTTTTGTCATCTATTGTTTGTGACGAAAGGAAGGATATACGGAAAAGTGGTTGTGACGAAAGACTGAACCAGTGACATTGTCTGTGCAAGATGTTGGCCAGATTTGAGTGAGGAAACCCAATCATGGTTATCATGCTTTTATAATTTGACTCACCTGATGTGTATAGCTGCCCTCTGGACCTAGGAAGGCCACGATCGGTCTCTTTTCTGCCGCCATGTTTGTGCGTGGCTTCTGAGATGTTGCGTATGTACACAGATAAATCACTGAATCTCGGAATGACGTCGGAACCCGGTATCGGCGCTAGTAAAAGCAAAGACTAACTTGTCATCCCCATGGGGCGTGTTGCGCCCTAATGTTTGTCTTGAAATTGATATCGAAAGGGTAGGGCCTTGTATACAGCACAAAACGTCACGCGCATCGTTATGAACATGGAATCTCATTTTCAAATCAATTTTATATTCAGCTGGAGTAGAGCGAGCGACAAGCTGACGCATATTGGGCGAGCAATCTGCCTGTCCTTCTTCCGTAAAGGACTACTTTTCAAGAGGTTCGCAATCGACAATTGACGGTAGCCACCCTTCTGGATCCCTATGCTTTCTAGTCCTTATTGTAGCTAAGTTAGAGCTTCTCAGACCGAGGTTTGAAGAGGTCGAGCCTGTATGAGGCTGCTGCCTCTCCATGCAAGCGAGAGCGGGTCGTGGTAAGAATGGTGCTGGTCGACCTTGTAAAAATTAGTCAATGGTTGCTGGGGGACGGATACTAGTCGTACATTGCAAACCCTCCATAGGCACTCCCATCTTACAATCTGGAAAGGCGAAGTGTCGTTGCTTCGACTACTCCGGCCTTGATCTCGGACACGTCTTTTTGACTTTTCGCGCAGGTAGCGGACGTTCCGTCACTCGGAGCGAGTGGGGACGCTACCTCGCAGTCAGCGAGGACGCACAACCGTCAATCATCGTAGAATTCATCTTCATCTTCGTCGAAGTCTTGCAGTTGCTCAAAGTTGAGCGCATAACGGAGGATGGCGCCGATACCACCAAAGCCCTTGACGAACTGGTTGCCCTCGGAAGAACGGTCGGAAACAAACTCCAGGTTGGCACCAAAGTCGCGGTACTTTTCGGCGAGCCACTCAAGCATAGAGCCTTGATCGATGACTTCCATCTCTTGGCCGGTTTCCTTGTCCATGAATATGCTTCGGTCCTCTTCTTGCTGCTTGGTGGTGTGGAGGATAATTTCCGCGCCCGCAGAGCTCTTGAGAACCCAGCGAGTGATCTCCAGGTTCTCAAAGACAATCAGAGTCTCAGCAGCACCAGCCTCCAGAGCCTTCAGGGTGTCGTCGATACCGTAGCAGACCTTGCCGGAGTCCTTGGAGATGTGGTCAAAGTACTCGTTGATGAGCTTCTTCTCCTGAATGAACTTGACGTTGCTGAGGGTTTCGCCAGCCAACTCGATGGCCTGGTTGAAACCGTTCTCGCCTCCGTAGGACACGTCGACGACCTTGATGACCTTGGACTGCAGACGGTTATCGAAGAGATCGGATTGGTTAAGGTCGTTCTTGAAGTCGGCGGAACCAGCGAGAATAATACCGGCTACGTTGACCTTGTCGGCGGTGATGAAGTTCTGTACAGCCAGTTCGGCGACCTTGCGGACGTAGTTGTGGCGCTTCTCTTCACGAAGACGGGCGAAACGCAGAGCGGATTGACCACCACGGCCGTGCTTCTTGGGGAGATCGACGGAGAACCTGCACCAATTAGTGAGCTGTATGCTAAAAGGTATTGGTCGCACTCACTTGTGGACAATCTCACGCGTGTTTCCAGACAGAGTGCCAAAGAGCGCACCGTTTCCGTCCATGATGATGAAGCCAAACTTCTGATCCGACTCTAGCAGTTCACTCAGGGCCTCGGTATGGAATTTGTTGTCGCAAAGGTATAGCGACGTGTTGATAGGCTTGAAGGGCTCGAAGTCGATGTTGATCTTGCGCTCCTTGCCTTCCGCGGTGATAATCTCACCACAGTAGACAACGAGGCCATTGGGCGGGACCTTTGAGTAGAGCTTGAGACGCTGCTGGGTCGAGGTAATGGCGGACAGGACGGAGAGACGGTTGACGCGCGACTTGATGTTGGAGGCGGTACCCTGGAAAATTAGTGACGGCGCCGGCGCAGGGTGTCCTGGTACTCACGAATTCTTCAGCCAACATCTTCGCGGCACGTGAAACCTGATCCTTGGGCGCTACAATGGTCAGTCTGCGGCATTTTGCTAGGTCGTCAGGTGTCACCTACGGATGATGAGGGAAATCATGGATGTGCCATTTCCGCGGGCTGCTTCGAGACGCTTGATTAGCTTCTTGACCTTCCAGATCTCGATGTTTTTCTCGGCCTCATTGGGCTGCTCATTCTTCCCGGACGACATGGTCGCGGCGGTGGTGTCGAGGTGAGGTAGTGGTGTTGGTGGGGTCGAGAGATTTTCTTGTTCGGCGAGGGGCAAGAACAAGCGACGTAGCTGCCGACTGGCGGCGGGAGGAGGGTGGAGAGCGCGGCCTGTGACTACTGCGCGCCTTGGCTACGTGAATGCGAAAGTCTTCAGGAGAGGCAAACGGCAGCCCACTCGGCTTATGTGAATTTATTTGTCCCTGACTGTGCCCGTAAGGCAGCACAGTCACGGTAGGGCAGTCGACTGGGCGCTGACAGAGGCTCGCTTGCACGGCCACTCAGCGGGCGGCGGGCATGGAGAGCAGCAGCAGCGCATGTGCAGTAACCCGTTATCAGCGCGTGCCTTGGGTAGCTCCGGCTGGGGGCAGCTATGACGGCAGACCGGCGGGGCCGCATGAATCCCTCGTGATAGCCATCTTGACTTTCTGCGTCTTTCTATGGCAGAAGTGTCTCGCTCGGCGCTTCTTTATATAATCAGGACGGTCATGGATAGCGGCTATCACCCGCAATCCACCAGGCGCAATCTCATCCCGACGATAGCCAGCTATCGACTCAAGTAGCTCCCGCCTCCCTGCAGGGTTTGAATCAACAGTTTTAGACGATATATCGCCTGTCCTGCCCCATACGTTCTTCTTGGTCGCGCCTGCTCCATCTGTCGTGACGCCCTGACGTACTCACCATGGATAACAGAGGGAAGCAGCCATCCGCCTGGAGCGCCTACGACTCCAACCGCCCATCCATCGACTCAGATACGGAGAGCCATGTGCAGTGGGACGAGCTCTCGAGGCGGCCCAGTGGAGAGAGCAATGCCGGGAGGTGGACGGGCACCGCGGGAGAGCTGCGCAGGCGGAGGTGAGCATATCGCGCCGTTCGCGTGACACGGCAGCTAACAGAAAGCAGGTCTTCCGTAGGACAGCAGATTAGCGCACTGGGCGAAGTTGGAGGCGTCAACAGTATCAACAACTTTGCGCGATCGTGGCAGCGTGCAGCCGGCTTCTTCGAGATCACCCCCGTGCGCCCTTCCTTCCGTGTCGAGACAGACGACGAAGGCGACGACACAGAGGAGTCCGACTTCTCGCGCAGCGGACTGCCCACGCCAGTACCCGACCAGCGATCCGCCCTGCGACAGGCCTTCCAGAATGAGGGCAGACGCGCATCCGACAATGCCATCACAGACGAAGAGAATGGCGCGACCGAGCGGAGCCAGCTGCTGCCCAACGGCGTCGAACAGCGCCTGAGAGGGAGAGGGTCGAGCATTTTCCAGATCGAACCTTCGCTATCGTCACCCTTCGGCGCGAGCTATGGCACGGGATACGGCAGTCTGAGTTCGCGCGTCAACGAGTCGTCCATGCGCCATGCCGGCCGACTCTTCACAGAGCAACAAATGAAGGGCGTTGGGGAGCCAGAACAAGAACGAGAGCCGCTCCTGGTCAAGCAGGTCGAGGAGGACGGACACATTATCAACGTAGTTGTTGGTCAATCCACCCTACCCCAGACAATCTTCAACTCCGTCAACGTTCTGGTCGGCGTTGGACTGCTCACATTGCCACTTGCGCTCAAGTACTCCGGATGGCTGATAGGCATGGTTTTCCTCGCGTGGTCTGCCATAGTGACCGGCTACACTGCAAAGCTCCTAGCCAAATGTCTCGACGTTGATGGTTCTCTCATTACCTTTGCTGATCTTGCCTACGTCTCTTTTGGAACCAAAGCGCGAGTGGCCACCAGCATTCTGTTCTCGCTAGAGCTACTAGCAGCATGTGTAGCACTGGTCGTGCTTTTCGCTGACAGCATGGACGCTCTTATCCCCGGTTGGGACGTCTTCCAATGGAAGATTGTCTGCGGGCTGATCTTGATACCATTGAGCTTCCTACCCCTCCGCTTTCTGTCATTCACATCTATTTTGGGTGTAATGTCTTGCTTTGGAAGTGAGTCAATAACCACATGCTTCATATACGTCAGCTAACACGAAATAGTCACCCTCGCTATCTGGGTCGATGGACTTGCCAAACCCGACGCTCCCGGCTCCATTCGTCAGCCAATGACCCAATATTTGTTCCCCGACAACTGGATGACCGTACCACTCTCCATTGGCCTTCTCATGTCCCCTTGGGGTGGCCACTCCGTCTTTCCAAACATCTACCGTGACATGCGACACCCATACAAGTACAGGAAGGCCGTCAATGTCACCTACATCTTCACCTACTTGATCGATGTCGGTATGGCCTGCGCCGGTATCCTCATGTTCGGAGACGGTGTCAAAGAGGAAGTGACAAGCAACATCTTCCTCACCAAAGGTTTCCCTCAAGGCATCTCCGTTTTCATCGCCATCTGCATCGCCATCATTCCGTTGACCAAGATCCCGCTCAACGCACGCCCTATCGTCAGCACGTTGGAAGTCCTCTTCGGTCTGGACACACGCTCTCTCGCCATGTCCTCGTCCATCGACGGCATGAGCGGACTCACTCGAGGAGCGCTCAAGATCACCCTTCGCATCATTACCATCGTCATATTCGTTATCATCGCAATCGTATTTCCTTCATTCGACCGCATCATGACACTTCTCGGCAGTGTCGCCTGCTTTAGCATTTGCATCATCCTACCCTTGGCGTTTCACTTGAAGTTGTTTGGAAAAGAGATATCTAGTGGGGAGAAGACGATGAACTGGGTGTTGATTGTCGTCAGCACTATTATGGCTATCATCAGCACTGTTTTTGCATGCCTGCCCAAAGAGATGATTGGGGCTTAGGAACGAAAGTATGGAGATCATGACGATGTCGGAATGACAATAGTTGTCTGGTAATGTGTTTGTTTAGTAAAAGTTTGATATCCGGGTGGTAATGGGCATGGCGTTCTTGTGCATTTGAAGGGTTGTTCTCGATATGAAATATTATTTTGCATAGCACCATGTAAGTTCAAGGTCACCAGTCTCGTAGTATGCTTCTTGAGAAGAGAGTGTGAGGCCTGTGTAGCAGTTGAAATCTGGGCGTGCAAGTGTGCAGAACAGAATTTGGGAATCATGTGACCAAGGCGCAGTGAATGGTTTGAATGGGTTTGAATATGCTTCTTGAGTGTTAGTGCGAATGGAGGCCAAACTGGACTCCGCCGCTCCACCGCTCACTTACTGGCTGCGTTTGCTCTCTCAACTTTACTCGATATCCTGCATAGACTCACCGGTCTCGACTCCTATCCCCAACTATTCAAACCCCCCTCCAACTAACTGAAGATGCGCGCATCGTATCTCACGTCACGCTCGATGGGGCTGTTACTGCTTTCCGCAACTTCTGTTGTAGCTATTGTTCTCCCGGCTGGTCTTTCTAACACTACCCTCATCTCGACAATCAAGACCACCTTCAACAACAAACTCCACTCCGCTACCGGAACTGACCCAGTCAGAACCGCCACTGGTGACCTATGGACACTGGCTGTCGCCCGTGGCGCCAAGCTCCTCCAAGGCATGAGGTCCAGCGACGCTGAAGCCGCGGCTCTCTACAGCCTAGGCACCACTGCTGAAAGTCCATTCGACGGGGACCTCGTCGCCAAGCTACGTGAATGGGGCTACAACGATGCGAATGAGGAGCTCGCCACGACAGGAGACGAAGCATGCGACTTTGACGACCCCTACGGCCACTCGATGAAGAGAGTCTTTGACGAACTAGCCATCGGAACCAAGAGCATGCGCCAGGGTGGTCAAAACCAATGTTTCCAAATCGAGCATTCCAACGGTCCAGCCGTGAAGAAGGACGAAAACGGCAAAATGCCGGAATTAAAGGATCAACGGTACGAGGTCTGCGGCAAGGAATATCGTAGTACGGGCGCATCATTCAATATTGGCGCCAACTCACAAGCAGGCGCAATATACGGAAACATTCTCTTCTCTCCCGCAAGAAATGCACGCTCCCTATGGGAAGAAGAGCCCCCTGCCGATGCCTTGCCTGCAATACGCAGTGTCTCGGATATGGCGTGGGCGGTCTGGAATCGCGTTCATACCAACCCGCGAGAATTCCAGAACATCAGGTACCTGTTCGTTATGCAGATCATCAATGGAGAGACGCGTCAACACGTTAAACGCGCCCGGCGTATGCTGTCGCCACCGAAGGGGGAGGTGCCGGACCCCTGGCCAGGAAACGATTTTAGCATGGAGACGGACGCTGGGAAAGCTCTGTTGGGAAGCCCTGTTGGGCGATGGGCTGGCTACTTCCTTATGCAGCATAAGAGGCGGTTGGGAGGTAACAAGATCATCTCCAAGGTGAGAGTGTTCAAGGCGGAGGAAGACGAGAACTGGCCGTATTTCCTGTTTTACGTTGCTGGTACCACGGCGTCTGCAGCAAACGAGGAGGCAGGTATGGGGGTGGCTGATGTATACAATGAGACGCGAGCTATGCGAAGAAGTGAGGACGGAAGGAACGTCGTTCGGGAGCATGTGTTGAGGATGACACTGCCAAAGTCCGTAGACTGAGCGTCTTGTTGTCGGTTCTAATCATAACATCTGACCTGTTGCCAATCCAACACCCATACATACCCAGCACTTCCGGAACTTGCAATAAGAAAAAAACAACCATGGGACTCAAAATCGTTGAAGAGAGACAAGGAAGTCAGCAACCCCAAATCTTGAGTGTGTTCGTCTTCCCAAAGGCTGACTAACCCCCATCGGTCCCTCCGCGGCTGAACCTCCGATGCGCAAAGCTTCAAGTACGTCAATCCAGACAAAAACTACAGCCCGCACTTGCAACCAGCCACACCGTCTTCGTCCTCCACCCGAAAACCCCCACGATACACGCCGGCGCAGTCTCGCGACCCCACATACACACAAGAAAAGATGGACTCCCTAGGTGGTGGCGGTTTCGGCAACGCCGACTTGAGCAAGCTGTCCGACCGCGACAAGCAGGAACTGCAGCAATTCGCTATGAATGAGGGACAGAAGGCGAGGATTCAATCTTGTATGTTTTGGCTTTCTCTCAAAAGCTTTCTTGGGGTGCATTGGCACTGTGCGTCATGGCTTCACGTCATTCTCTAGATACAACAGCCCACAATACCGTGCACCCAAGCACCTCCCAATTCCCACTCCCATAAGTACCCATTCGCTAACTCAACTCCTCCAAATAGCGATACACTCCCTCACCGACACATGTTTCCGCAAATGCATCCCCGCGGGTACCGTCAAGGCGGGCAAATTGGACAAGTACGAGGAGCCGTGCATGCGGCAGTGTGTGGATCGGTTCTTGGATGCGAATATGGTTGTGCTGAGGGAGTTGGAGAGGTTGAGGGGATAGATGGGGTATGGGAAGAGAGGGGGTGACACAAGTGACGAGAGAGGATGTGTATGATAATGAGGGGACTTTATGATCTGTATAACACTGCATCACGGGGAGCGTCGGGTGTATGGCATTGGGAATGGAGATATTAGGTACATGATAGACATTGCGCTGAGTCTAGCATTGTATTAATCTCTCCTACGCAAACTTTCATGGCTTTTTGAATGTTTTCGTGGCTGAAAGATCGATCTATACTGCATGTCCAGGAACCACAATTCAGGAAAGAGTATCATCACGGCACGGAAATGTAAAACTTGTTGAGGACCAAGTCCAACTTGGCGTCATGTGGAAATCTGATTCATTCGAGTCACCGTGACTACGTTTATCCCATGAACGCCCGCCATGCATATCACATCGCTTTTTCCATTGCCGGGTATAACCAGACCCTATCATGACCATGCCTTCCCTTATACAGAGACCACCTCTTTAAACGATGGCGAGCTTGGTGGCCGCAATGTCGAGAGCATCGACATCGGCGGTGAGGCGGCAGAAAGCCTTCTTTGAGCCGTCGGGGCGGATCAAGGTGTTGATCTTGACGCAGCTGACGTCGTACTGCTTCTTGAGGGCGGCGGCGATTTGGCGCTTGTTGGCCTTGACGTTGCAGATGAAGACGAGGGTGTTGTTCTCCTCAATCTTCTTCATGGCCGACTCGGTGTTGAGAGGGTGGATGAGAACCTTCTCGGCGTCCATGCGGGGGGCATGGGGGACCGACTTGCGAGGGTACTTGCCGGCGCGGGACAGCTCGAGGGTCTTGGGGCTGCGTCACGTTAGCAGGCAACATCTCGCAGTCTTGGGGTCGGGCATACCGGTGGAAGCTGGTGTTCTTCCTGATCGCGCGCTTCTTGTTCGCATACGACTGTCATCTCGTTAATTGTGCCCATCACACGAGAAGTACAGCCCGTCAGAGGTATGTTTCTGACACGACTCAAGAGGATCAAGGGAGGCTTACGCCGCGGAGGGCCGCTTTGGCAGCAGCATTGGCCTGCTTGCCAGTCTTGGTAGGGGCTGTGAAGGATATTAGCGATGAGCGCAATAGGAGGGTCGCTGATCGAGGCGCATTCGCAAAGTTCCCTTTTCCACAGACTGCTGCCGTGGTCCGGTGCCACTTTGCGACATTTATGCTCCTCCTCGATTTCGCGGTTGCGGTGTCTGCGTTGACGTACTCTTGGATACGGCCTTGGGTCCCATTTTGGCGGTTGTGGTGGTCCTGGAGTTAGTGTCGAGAGTCGCAATCGAAAAGTTGTGGTTTTTGCTCCGGCTACAAGTCGAGTGTGGGAAGAAAGCACGCTAGCACACTAGCGCCAAATCCTTGCATCTGAGCTCTCGGCGTCGCTCAACCATCACCTTACCTCAGCCATGTGACTGCAACATCAAAATCGTCATGGCCGTCAAAAAGCGCCAAAAGACTCTGTCGCATGGCCGGCCACCCGTCAGCAAGCCGAAAGAGCGGATGACCTCGGAGCGCTCCAGGACTATCATTCGCACCCATCACCGACTACAGAAGGAGCATGCAGCAGCTCTGAAGAAAGGGGATGTGAGCTCAGCAGAAGAGATTGCGCAAGCTATCGAGAGAAATGGAGGCATCAAGATGTACCAGGCTGCAAGCAAGCAAGGTCAGGCGAAAGACAGGGGTGGTGATTCTAGCAAGCTGTTAGTCGACTGGCTCCAGCAATCCAAGGTTTTGGACCCCAAAGCACGGGATCGCCGCAGCGCTGGCAACGCCGAACTCAGATGTCTCGAAGTTGGAGCTTTGTCAACTAAGAACGAGATCTCAAAGTACGCAAGCGTCATCGACATGACGAGAATCGATCTGAACAGTCAAGGGCCGGGCATCGAAAAGCAGGATTTCATGGAGCGGCCACTTCCTACATGCGACGATGAACGCTTCGATATTATCTCCCTATCTCTCGTACTCAACTATGTTCCGGATGCAGTTGGTCGAGGCGAGATGCTCAAACGCATCACCAAGTTCTTGAGAAAGGGCGTTGCATGGACTGAGACGGCCGATTCTGTGTTGCCAGCTCTGTTCTTTGTTCTACCTCTACCGTGCGTCGACAACTCACGCTATCTCGACGAGGATTTGTTTTTGGGAATCATGGGCGATCTAGGTTTTACGATGAGATCCAGCAAAAACACTTCAAAGCTGTGCTACTACTTGTTTACCCTGACAAATGAGCCCAAGGCTGTGACGGCCGAGAAAAAGAAGATCAGAGACGGACCGGGAATGAACAACTTCTGCATCGTCGTGGAATGAACGTCCAGATGACGGCAGCTTGTCATTAGTTGCTAGATTACGCCGTCCACAACTTTACTCGGCGACGAAGCAAGGCGAGAACGCGCTCAAGCGCAATTGGTTCGTCATACAGGTCACAGATGACCAGGAAGAAACTACTCTCGTATTCTTTGGGAAGACCAAGATGTCGCGACATCGCAGCGGTTCTGGTTGGCATGGCCCTGTTCCAAGCGGAGACTTCGAAGTGTGTGCTGTCACCGCGACTACGACAACTCTGGCTACACCCGAATGCAAGCGAATTCTCAGCGAACAATCTCTCTGGAAGGAGCCGGTATTTAGATTGATGGTAGGAGTATCACCGACGCCATCGCGGGGCTGTTGTTGTATGCTCTAGCCTGTTGTACTTGTGTGGGGAAGACTTCGGATCCACATCTACGCATCCTTACATCCGTTTATGGACTCACAGTTCTGATATGGTCAACAGTCTACAGATCGGGTTTCATCTAGGCGCAACGTGGAGGATGCGGGATCATGTAGCAGGTTCGTCGACGATGTTGCGGGCGCCTACCGAGTCAACAATATCCACCGGACCATCACCGGACTACGCTCGGTATTTCGTGTAATATATACACTGGTTCTAGACTCACTAGTAGTTACCACGCGACTGTACTACACGGCCGATAAAGTCCCGAAGTGCCACAAATCGGTTTCCTTGAAACGCTTTGGTTCCCGAATTAGTATCGCATAGCCACACAACACACTCGCGGCGTTACTGCTAAACAACGCATCATGCTACGGCTGCGCAACAGGCAGTTGTAGAACGTCGCTTGCGGTGTTCTACTTTTCAAAATCCGGTTCCCGGCAGCGAATTTCAAAAATACTGTGTGTTCCCGTCTTCTCATCTCACGCATGTTTGATCGCCTTTTAGCGCATCCTACGCCTTAGCGCCACACGACTCACAATGCCCCCAACTCATCATACCAAGCATTGACACAAGCATTTTCTGAAACGGACTCTGACTTGCTCAACCCCAAACGCCCGTCAATCAACGGACGCATATCACTGGGGCTGGACTAGAAAAAGGCGAGAAGCGCGTGGGTACCTGGCCGGCATTTTCCCGCTACGTTCGGTGGGTCGAGACAACGGAATTGGTGATCAAGAGATGAGCTTATTCGCATTCCTCCCGAGCGCAAATTTCCACATGTTAGTTTACTGCGTGGCGCTGCGTTGGGTTAGTCAAGTAAAATGAGATGTAAGCGTTGTTCGAGGCCTTTATGTAGGGCGGGGACGCCCTTTCGTAGAGCTTCAAGCTTCTGGTAACTCTCTCAACACGAAGTCGAACTTCCATCTTTATTTTTGCAAGCCGCTGAGCTGCTGCCATTCATTACTAGGACTCGTTGATACGATCCTACACAGTCTTTTCCAACAAGTCGTCGTTCGAATTCCATCTTCCGTCACCCCATCAAACAGTCATCAGACACCATGAAGTCCACCTTCTTCTCTCTTCTCCCCATCGCGGGTCTCGCTGTTGCTGAGTCCGTCTGCTCCCAGCAGACTGTCACCACAACTGCAACTGAAACAGTGTACGAGACTGCAAAGCCCGTGGATGTCGCCGACGCCACCGCTAGCAAGTCTGGCGCTTGCTCATCCAGGAGCACTGTCTACACTACCACCTACGAGAAGGTTTATGTCACTGTCACCCCCGGTGCTGGCTCTGCTACTCCCGACGCTGTCGAAGATGTCACATCCACCAGCACCAAGGAGATCCTCACCACCGTCACCGTTCGCCCAACCGGTGCTCCTTATGGCAACGCCACTACCTCTGCTCTCTTCAAGCCTGCAGGATCTTCCGGCTCGCCCTCATACCCTACCATGAGCGTTCTCCCGACCACCAAGCTAGACTACAGCTCGCTTGCCTACACTCCCATTCCCCAGAGTGAAGCATCAAAGTCCTACGCTGCCGCGCAGTCATCCAGCGCTGCCGCAGTGCCTGCCTCCGAGTCCAAGGCTCCAGCTCCTGCCGCATCCCAAGCCGCGGCTCCCGCTGACAAGGCTGCCGTCTCATCTGCCGCCTCCAAGCGCGGCGAAGCCACTTTCTACGGCGGAAACACTGAGGGCGGCATGTGCTCTTTCGTTGGCTACACCATCCCCGCCGGTCTCTACGGCACCGCGCTCTCCGACTCCAACTGGGACAACGGCAACGCCTGCGGTGTGTGCGTCAGCGTAACCGGCCCCAACGGTAACAAAATCACCGCCATGGTCACCGACCAATGCCCAGGGTAAGCAATCCCACCGTACAACCCCCACATGAAACAACCACTAACTCCACCCATAGCTGCGGCCCCAACCACCTCGACCTCTACCCCGACGGCTTCGCCAAACTGGCAGAGCCCTCCAAGGGCATAATCAACGTCGACTGGACCCCCATCCCCTGCGGCATCACCACCCCCATCGTCCTGAAAAACAAATCCGGCACCTCCAAATTCTGGTTCAGCATGCAAGTCATGAACTCCAACGTGGCCGTCTCCAAACTCGAAGTCTCCACCGACTCTGGCAAGACCTGGCAGCCGACTACGCGTAAGCCGTACAACTTCTTTGAGAACCCGGCTGGCTTTGGCGCGGATAGCGTCGATGTTAAGATTACGAGTGAGGGGGGTAAGGAGATTGTGGTCAAGGGCGTTGGTATTGCGGCGGATAGTAAGAAGACTGCTGGGGGTAACTTTGCTTAGAGTGCAGTGAGACTGAGAGAGAGGGAGGGGGAGAGGGGTTTGGTTGATGGGCTTGGGGTTTTTTGATGATGGATGATACTTTTGGTTTAAGCGATACCCTTCTTGATGCCTTGTTAATTCGCTTCTCAATATCTTTTGTGGTATATATCTTTATGTTTGCAGCGTAGACTGCAGTTGCCATTTGAATGAATAAAGCAGTGTCATCATTCAACTTTTGAAGTGTTTGTGTGCTATGTTGTGCCTAAGTCTTGTCCAAGTTGTGTTTCGTCGAAGCTGGGGAACGACATCGCACAGCCGCGTCTGTGTAGATGAAGGCCGGCATACCTTGTCACAACTTCGCAGTGACGCGACGCCAACGGCATCGCTGTTTATGCATTTCCAAAAATAAGCCAGACGTGGCGTGAGCCACAGTAGCCCTTCACACATGCCTCGATTGTCGTTAGTCGGTCACGTATTGATGAAGAACGATAGACCTCGATACACTCACATCATCACACAGATCAACAGCAACATCATCATGAAGAAGATTCTAGGTTCCGTATTGAGAGTAGAAAAGATCTATCATAGGAAAAGACCAACCGGACTCCACCCATGCTTGACATTCGTTCATGCGTAACATCCCTTTCGCAATCCCTTCCTTCCAAAGTAAGTTCCCCGTGCTTTCGTTACCATTACCAATCATCAGGTCGTAAGGAGGGTATCGAAATGCGCTAGACATATCCCGTGCAGAGAGGTTCATGTTTGCTCGCTTGCGCAAAGTACTCCAATGTTTCAAGGTGTACGAGGGTTCTTCGCGAGTTTGCTCAGGGCGCCGAGAAGACCTGCGGGATGTGTTAGTGGAGTCTTGTTGAAAATTCAAGAATGCGAACTTACCGGTTGCGCCGTTGGGCAATGTCGACATGGCGATTGAGTTGCGGTCACCGACGGTGACGGTCTGAACATTGGGAACCTTCCATTCCTCCTTCAGCTGCTCTGCCCAGCGGAACACACCCTCGTCACTTCGGTCGTTTCCAGCGGCAAACACAAAGTCAGGTCGACCCTTCTCAGGGTACTTGCTGAAGATGTATTGTGAAGCGGAGGCCTTGTCAAAGTCGATCGGCTCGATGACAACTGAGTCCTTGGTGGGAACCGCCTTTATGCGCTGCTGCTCGCATGCATCGTTAATGTGATTAGCGCAGTCACCAGCATGTCGGCTTGCGGAGTCATCCTTGTCGTTGGGCGCTCTGTAGTGGAAGATCATGGAGCAGTGGCGCTCTTCAACCCAGCTGCCCTCGACACGCTCGAGATAGTACTGCAAGATGGGCTTGACGGAGTCCTTCCATTTCACAGTCTTCTCCTCGTCGGGAAATTGTATCCATTCTTTCGCGCTGGGTTCGCGCAAGAAGCAACCGTTCTCCGCGATGAGACCGAGACCTCGCACGCGGTTAAAGATGAGCTCAGTCTCTCGAACAGTACGTCCAGTCATGACGTAAACATCATTCTTGTCATCAGCAACAAGGTCGTTCAGCACGACAATGACACGCTCGGTGTTCGCCAGGACGGTGTTGTTAACAGATCCGTAGGATGCGAGGGTGCCTTCGTAGTCGAGTACAAAGAGTCGTCGCTGAGATGCCTGGTAGGTACGCGCAAGATTGCTGGACGAAAGACGGGGAATGGACATGGTGTCGCGCTTGAACTGCTCCTCGTGGACCTTTGAGAGATGGCAGCTGAGGTTGTTAACCCAGAAGTCGCCAGTCTGGTGCATAACCGTATCGCGCAACTTGGTATATCTGCGTTCCTTTTCGGAATCAGTCATCTCCAAGGCGACCTTGAACGCTTGTGCGATGCTGTTGTAGTCCCAGGGGTTCACAGCCAAGTCGGCACCTTGGAAGACTGAAGCACTTCCGGTGAACTCACTGAGGATGACAGGACCGTGCTTCTTTGGACTCGCGCGACCGTCCTGGCAGATGACGAATTCGTGGCAAGTAAGGTTCATGCCTTCACGAAGACTGGTAATCGCGAGGGCATCGGCAATGGAAAGAAGCGCGAGATATTGCGAAAAAGCGATATCCTGCCTCAGGAAGACGAGAGGGTTATGCGTCAAGGTTGAGTGAACCGCGTCGATGCGAGTGACGATCTCTGAGACGGTTGCAGCGAGTTCAGTGTCTTCGGTGGTAGATGTGGCGACTTGGATCATAACAACCTTGTCTTTCCACTCGGGGTTCTTGTTGAGGAACAACTCGAACGCTAACAGCTTCTGCCTGACACCACGGATGTTGTCGAGCTTGTCGCGAGCAACGATGACCTTCTTGCCCTCGTACCGCTTCTGCATGGTCTGAATCCACTCTAGCACCTCAGGTTCCTCGCGGGCCAGGGCGAGAGCGCGAGGATCAATGCCGATAGGCGATGAGTGTACGTTGACGAAGCGGTTCTCAAGTTGGACACCGTCCTCAGTAGCCTCGACGGAGAGAATTCGACTGCACGTCTGCAGGAAGTGGTGGGAATACTCTGGTGTCTGGAAAGCGACTAGGTTCGCCCCGAGCATGCCGTTGAGCAGCTCCTTCCGCGCGGCCAAGCAGCGGAAGACTTCGGAGGAGGGGAACGCAGTGTGGAGGAAGAAGCCGATCTGTGCATCTGGAAGCTTCTCGCGGATCATCTGTGGGACCAGACACAGGTGGTAGTCGTGGATCCAGATGACATCTCCGCGCTTGTAGTTCTTGACGACCTTGTCGGCAAAGGCCTGGTTGACCTTGACGTAGAAGACCCATGAGTGGTCGAGGAAAGCCTTGCTCTTGGGGTGGTCGGGGATGATGTAGTGGAAGACTGGCCACAGGATGGTCTTGCAGTAGTGCGCATAGTGGCCATCGAAGTCCTTATCGCTGACGAAGACGGTGAGCGCGTCCTGCTCCTCCTCAAGCTTCTCGTAGATCTCCGTCTTCTTCTCCTCGTTCAAGCTGTCTGTGGGGAATCCGATCAAGCCGACAGTGATGGTGTCACTAATACATTTGTTGTCCACGGCACAGCGCAGCGCGTTGGTCAGGCCGCCGTTGCCCTGGACAGCTGGCACGACGGAGTACTCGGTGGCCCATCGCGGGTCCGTTGTAGGCTTGCCGGCGTGAGAGCCCTTCATGCGCTCCTTCTGGGCCTGCGCCCGCTCCTGCGCCTTTGCGTATTCGAGGATGGTGTCGGGGGGCGCTGGCTCGGCCCTGGACATGGGCTGGTTGAAGAAGAGACCGGTAGTACCCCATTCGGGGACATGGGCATCGCTACGTACCAGGCCCCGGGGGTCTGCTGGCTTGGGGAAGTGCGTGGCCGCGCTGGGCTGGCCGGGCGTGAAGAAGTCCTCATGCTCCGTCATACGCATGGGCGTCTTGGGCAGCTGGATGTGTGTCGGCGGCGCCCGCTTAAGGAGGCTCGGGGTCTGCTCCTCAGCTGCATTCTTGCTGACGGGCCGCGATTTGGCTATACTAGTAGCGGAGGACTCGCGGGCGGTCTCGCTCAGCTTCGGGGGAGCGGCGTCTGGCGGGCTTGGGGGGTTGGACTTGGACTCGTGGAAATCGACGGTATACGGGAGGAAACTAGCGCTGTTAAAGGGCGAACGCGGTGCAGATTGGAATCATAGTGCGCTATCTACAGGTTGATTCAGGCTGACAAGTGGAAAGCGGTACCTACAGGGAGACGACGTGGGTGGTCATGTTGGGCAGCAGTCTGGCGTGGGCGCCCGCTGGTCAGAGATTGAGGTTGTAGAAATGGTGGAGAAATGGCAATCAGATATAGGCGGGAGAAGCGGGTCCTGCGCAATGGCTTGGGGCAGACGAGGTGAAGTTATAGAGGCGGTGGGCGCGCGCAGTGAAATTTCCGGCAGCTTCGATCGATCGTGATGGCCTAGGTTACGCGTGTCGAGGCGGGCCCAAGCAAGAAAGCGCTGCCGACGTGCTGGGCTGGGGGTTGGGCAAATTCAGGATATCTGGCTGCTGTTCCTGGATGAGGCGTGCGGCTTACGGCAAGGGGCGTACTTGATACTTTCGTGTCCATGGCCGCAAATTGCAAGATTTCAGCCCCGCGGTATGACGTACGGCCACACCGGCACGCACAGCGCGTTTGGTGGGCCTCTCCACCGTCGCACTGCAATCAGCGAAGGCCTTGACTCGACGACGGTCATCTTTACGCAAGTTGCACGGAAGACCGTCGTCAGACTGTGCCGGCGCCTGCTCTGCTAACCTGACAGCTGCGGGAGCTTCCCCATTTAGTCGCGCATCACTGTGCCCCGCCCGCCAATTAGACACACGCCGGCTCGTGCAACCGTTGGGGCCATGAACCATAGCCTGCCTCCGTCCTGCGCGCTGAATCTCCCGGAGCCAGTCGCCGTCTGTGCAGCCCGCGCAGTTTGCAACCTTCACGTGAAGGCTCCCATCTCGATGGGGTTGGTAGGAAAGTGTTGAGAGCGACTCCAAGGCTAGTGCGCCGTCATGGCATTTCAGAGAATCCGATAGTGCGCGCAGAATTCGATGTTGACCTGCAGCGTGGCCCTCCCGCGGCTCACTCCCCCCACATGCTGCTATATTTTCCATGCATGCCGTCTGCAGAGACTTGACGAATCAGCCGTGCTGAACGCGCGCGTGGAATAGACGAGAAGATTGGAGAAATTGCGTGTATGCTGCAGGCCTTGAAACTCTGACCGCGTAGAGCGTCTCACGTATATATCGAGATATCATGCTACCTGGAACCGACACAAACTTCGCCTCACCCTGCCACGACCTGTCTCGGCCGCGGTATATGCGCCAACATGATATTTTCTTGACAACCCGAACTTGTCGACTACACGAACACACCGAAGAACGCATCGCTAGCTCTTGGTTCATAGAAACGAACGCACACGCATCATGTGAGGAACGTGATCAAGCAAGAATCTCGACTTCAGCATGTAGGCTGCGTTGGGCTGACCATGACATACTGCATACAACCAGATCAAACCGCGACGTATATATATCTCAAAAGTAAAATCACATCTCAGATCAAGCCTTTCTCGAAGCCTTCTTCGGAGCCTTCCTACCCTCAATCTCCTTCCTACTCTCAGCCCCCTCCCCAGGCACACCAAGCCCCACCAAATACGCCGCCCTCACAAGCACCGGCAGCACATTCAGCGAATTAGTAACAACATCCTTCTGGCTCCAGCTCCCCAGATCCAACACCCCCCTCGTCCCCATCTCACACCAAGCCGCATAGCAATGCCCCAGATCACACAGTATCAGCCCCAGCACAATCCACCACCACGTCTTCCGATCTTTCACAACGCGCATCAACACGCCCTCTGTGAAGGCGAAGAAGAGGTATGCGGATGCGAGTTGGTCGTATGCGATCTGGGAATCGGGGTGGTACGCGGACGTGGACGGCATGAAGGTGAAGTATTCGGCGGGCGCCCAGTGGAGGTGGTATGTGCCGCCGAGGGCGAAGATGGGCTCGAGGTAGAGGTGCCAGAGGAGGTAGATGAAGGGCGTGTTTGGGGGCGCCATGGCGGGCTGTGTGGCTGCGGCGTGGGTAGGAGGTTATGCGTGGCGTGGCTGCGGCGAGGCAGGGTTTGTGCAAGGGATGGTCGCGAGTTCCGTTGTGCTGGGTACAGTGAGGGTCTGGGATCTACGTGATGCGACGCGGTATAATGATGCGCTTCGTCCGTTTCTTCGCAGGATATGAATGAACTTCTGCGACACCAGCGCGCTCTGATGTACAATGTTGATGACGTAGCTTAACAGCCCGCAATGCGAGGGTTCCGGTCACAGGGACAAGGGCATGCCAAGTTGCGGAGCGCCTGACCCTGCTACCACGGCAAGTAGCGGGCGGACGAGCAAAACGAGTCCGGAACATGCCAACGCTGCAATCTACACTTGTTTGGTAAACTGCCTTGTTGGGAAGTGTGGGCATGAAACGGGCTTCCGGTGAAGACATGGTGATCGTCTCCCTTCGTTTCACTTCCGGCGTGGGTGCGAGTAACTTTTGGGTAACGAGGGATTAGAGGTCGAGAACAGGTACCGGTAGACACGTCACGCGCGCGACTTACAGGCGGCACTGACAAGTCTACATGACAGCTTGGACAGGTGTAATAAAAAGACGTCAAAGCGGAGAAGCGCGGTATAGACGGTGGACAGTGTTGTAAGGTGATTACAGAATTAATTGACTCGCTCTGGGGCTCTATGGTCCCAGCAATGATGCGCATGGATCATCGAAATAGATTATAATAATACATATCCGCCCAAAAACACGAAACGCTCCAAGAATGTAAAACTCCTTTCCTCCAAGCTGATTTCGCCCTGTGCATGTAGTACCTCAGCATGCGCCGATGAGAGGATGCTACCTGTCTGACTCCTGTTGCCCGACACGTCTTGTGACTGACCGGTCCGTGTTGGCCCTTCTTATCTTACGACTTCGCGGTTTGTCGGATTTCTGGTTGACCAGGAACATCGCTGAGCTCTGAAATCGCCCGCGAGTCGTCGATCAGGTTGTGGTGGCGATGCGCATCCCGGAAGCGACTGTCCGACATGTTTGATGGACATGACATACCGCCTGACGGGTTGAAAGCACGGGTATGATGCAGGACGGCAGCGGACCCTGCAGGTGACAAAGGGTACCGTGGAACCTGGGGACCAGACCATTGCCCCGGGTCCACGACATCTTGTATTCCCAAATGCGTCCATCATTCCATCCTACCCTCTTGCACATACACGTTGTGAGGTCCCGCACCGCAGTGCAACGCGCCGCTCGCCAGCTGTGTGAACTTCGGGTCAATAACATCGACAAGACAATGTTCGACAAAGTACCGCGCCGCGAGTTCGTTCGCTGCCAGCATGCTTGGGCAAGTCCCTACGACCTTTGTATCCTCGCCCAGGTCGCGGTTCTTGCTGCTGACTACCACATGATACGCTGACCGGCCGTCATGCGCCCGCGGAATCAGCTTCTGCGAATACAGGGCATCGCGCAGGGCGAGCGGGTATGTGCTGATGTCGCCGGGGACGATGGCGGGTTCGGGGCGGCGATGGACGAGCTGCGGTGCGGCGGCCTGGAGGGGAGGGGGCTGCGACGCCTGAGAATAGGGATGAGGCTGTGGGTATGCCTGAGGAGTTGGGGGCGCTGGGCCGCTGACTACCGACGAGGTAGGAGCCAGCCGCGGTTGCTGCTGCTGATGCCGGAGCAGGAAGTCGCGATGCTCGTCGAGTTGTTTCCGCAGGGCGTCGCTCGTGGTTTGGAAGATGCGCTCCTGGACGCCTGGCCCGAGGTTGCGCGAATAGTGTCGCAGGTCGGCGCTGCAGTCGAGCTGCAAAAGGCTGTGTTGGCGATCGAAGCCATGCGAACGTGCTGGTGCTGTTGCTGTCATTTTCAGAGGGGCGGTTTGCGCGACTGGACACGGTTATAGTAGATGGTGATGAAAATCTGATATGATGTGCATGACGCGGATATTCGCAAATCTTGGAAAGGCCCGGAGCCATTCCCTCCCGTATTCGCGTCTCCACGTGATCTGGCGTGGCAGTATCACGACGCGAGGTGTGTGTTATTGCTTTTGTGCTATTGTATCGAAAATTATTTTTGTTATACGTGTTGGTGCGTAGCTGTGCTACAGTACATCTGGGCTTCTGCGCCAGAGCCATTCCTTGTACATGGGTCGTTACATGACGTCGTGAGATCGGTGGGCGTGAACATGAATAGAAACCGACGATGCTGCCGGGATACTCCTCCAACAAGATCGCGCCGAAACTCCATCAGTGCCCACCGTGAAACGCCATGACAACAAAAAGGAATCAACCCACTATTAAAATCTCGTTAGAGAAACATCATACAATACCCCCTGATCGTCGTGTAAACATCGCCTAGGCGAAACCACCAACAGACCGCACGCGAGTGTTGTTACCGTTGCTAGAGGGCCATAACTCCGAATGTGGGACAATAATCTCACTTAACGAAGCTGTAGCTGACGGATTTGACAAGCTTTAAAATCCGCCGCCGAACGCATCGTTGGCCTCTTGCTGGAGGGCCTCGTAGTACTCGCAGAGGTCCGGGAAGGCCACTATGGTCTGCTTGACCGGGAAAGGGATGTCGCAGACGATCTTCTCCCAGTCCTTGGGACGGTTGCGCACGACGCGGATGAGCTCTTCCATGCAGTTCAAAGACATGCTGCACATCTTATGAGCCCATCCCATGTCCACGGAACCGTTGAGATGCTCTAGATCCTGTGTAGCGGGGTTGATCAGGATAGACCAAACGAAGTTCTCGTGAGTGGGATACGGCTCTACGGGCGATGTAGCAGGCGTTCCTCCGTAGGCTGCACCCATTTGGAAGAAGCGCTCCCAGACCTGGTCGAAGAGGCTCGCGAAGGGGCTTGCTGGGACCCTGCTGCGAGAGTTTCCTGAGTCATACTGACCTTGACGGAAAGCCATCTCCTGTACAGCCAGATACTCGGGGATGTCGGTCATCGTGCGTGGAAATGCTGGCGCAGGGTTGACCATGGTGGATGGATGACGCTTGGACTTGCTGAACGACGCGAGACCAGATGAACGCCAGTTATCGGACCTCTGGCCCATGTGGGAGATGCCACGTTGTGAACCAGAGTGTTTGGGATGATTGATCTTAGCCGGCGCCATCTTCTGGGTGTAGTCACTGTACTGCTGAGTGCCCTGGGGAAAAGTGAACGATGGAGACGCATGAGAAGGCGGCATGTTTCCGTTGACTGTCATAGGATGAGCTCGCTGAGGAGTTGTTGGCTTCATGTATGTTAGTCACAGTCCCTCGACATGCTAGGGTGAAGCGAAACCCACAAGCTGCTGCTTTGCGTGTGGCATCTGGCTATTGACTGGTCCTCGAGAAGCATCCATAGGGCGGCTCATGGCATTGTTGTAGCTGAGCTGCGACGATGATCCTCCAGAAGCGGAGTGTGAATCAGTGGACGCGCTTCCATTGGATCCGTCTTCTGCCACAGTAGGCAAGGACTGCTCGTCCCTCTCGAAGCGCGGCCGGAGTGGACTACCATAGCCGCCAGTCGTGCTACCGCCTATGAATCTACCCTTGGTGGGCGTAAGTGCCTCGAGGACTGTCAACAACAAGATTCCACAGAAGATGCAAGAGCAGACGAAAGAGAAGACGACTTACCTGAGGTGATGAGAGAGACATGACTTCCACAATCTTAGCAACAATGATGCGATAACAGCGCTATAGCGGGTGCGGAGGGTGCGGAAATGGGTGCGACGCGACCGTGTGAGCGTGGTGCGGTGGCGGTGGGAAGAGGGTGGACGCGGCGACGAAAGGCCTCGCCAAGCTGACAGCTTGAGCAAACAGGCTTCTAAGAGATTCAGTCGCGATAAGGTGAAAGTGAGTGCTCAAAGTGGGGCCCCGGACCCCAGATTCTCGTCGTGCCTTCTGCTTTGGTGGTCCGCGTGGTGAAGATGAGTCCACGTCCGGAAGGGGAAAGAGCGAAAACATGACACTGGCTTGCCCTCAACCCAGAGATTCGTTCCAAAGTTCAATTGAAAGCTGGTATAACACGAAATCCTTCTAGGGCATATCGAGAGCTGTTGTTCTTATTATAGAAATCCACGACGTAGTGTGGAGCCACAAGGACGAGAGCACCTCATACAAGAAAAAAACTGAACAGGTCTGCAGGCTACATTAAGCCAAAACCTTGCAAAGGCGGTGATCTAGCGCTAATGTAGGCTCCAGGCTGTTCAGTTTTTTCCTAGGTTGGCGTGAGAGTGCACACATGCGACCTCCACATTGGAAACATAAAGAGAGATTGCAATGCGTTTCATACTGAAATTGTGGTAGTAGGGCTTGGAACAGTGGGATTTCGACCTTAGAAGGCAGAGTAATCCCGGAGATTTGCGCGGTGATTGAGACAGAGCGACAGATGGAGACTGGACTGCTGAAGAGTTTTGGCAGAACGAGAGAGGAGCATTCGTGAGATTCAAGTGGAAGCACAGTACGTGCAAAGAGAATCAAATCCCCAAGGACGTGGAACATCGGCTATTCCTGAGTGAGTCGGCATTGCAAGAAAATTCCACCTCACCTGCATCAAGGCCGATCGGCTATATGGCATATACCTCTAACGTCGGCGTGATATGAGTACAGCAAGCCACTACGATATTACCGACCTTGCAGTTACTATGAATACCAACACTGGCTATGCGCAATCGATCACACGAGCACAAAGAAATTGCTTGTAGCCGAATTCTTCGTGTGCTGGGACCTTGCTGAGCTTTGCGATCTATCGCAATATGACTTCTTCAAAGACCTGCGTTCTGGAAAGAACCACACTGGGCGAACGATCTTTATGTGCGAGATGACTGTCACAAGTCTTGACGTTTTCGACGGTGATGTAGTGGCGTCGAAGGGCCGAAGAAGCCGGAATCGTCCGACGAACATGCGCGACCAATCACGGGTTGGCAGTTGTCATAACCGAGGAAGCTTGAGTGGCGCCCTGACGCTACAACTTCGATGATAGCAACACTTTGATCTTTAAGCCCCAGCCCGCACTCTCCACTCCACACCACACACAATGGCCTCCACACGCGCTTTCACCCGTCTGGCTACCCGGAGAATTGGTACGTACACCGTCCAGTGTCACCGCGACAGCTGAGCACTGCTAACGCTCATCGACAGCCGTACGGCCGGCAGTTTTCTCCCGCGGCTTCGCCTCCGTAAACGACGTTCACGCCCGCGAGCCCATCTCCAAGACCGCCGAAAAGATTGTACCCAATGCGTCGCGATCGCCCATCCCAGAGAGCAAGACATCGACGATTGAGGACCCCGAGGCCAGCGCAGATGCGAAGACCAAGACCTTTCACATCTACCGATGGAACCCAGATGAGCCGACCTCCAAGCCCAAGATGCAGTCGTACACGCTCGACCTGAACAAGACCGGACCCATGATGCTGGATGCGCTCATCAGGATCAAGAACGAGGTGGACCCCACCCTGACGTTCAGGCGGAGTTGTCGCGAGGGTATTTGCGGAAGTTGTGCCATGAACATTGACGGAGTCAACACCCTGGCATGTCTCTGTATGTGGAATTGCACCGTATGAAGGAATTGGAAGGCTAACATGTCATGACAGGCCGTATCCCCACCGACACAACCAAGGAATCTCGCATCTACCCGCTCCCCCACATGTATGTTGTCAAGGACCTCGTACCGGACATGACGCTCTTCTACAAGCAATACCGATCGGTCAAGCCATACCTGCAGCGCGACACCGCCGCACCAGACGTACGTACACCCTTGGAAGTCGGCCAATAGACATCTGCTAACAATATCTCAGGGCCGTGAATTCCGCCAGTCCAAGGAGGACCGCAAGAAGCTCGACGGACTCTACGAATGCATTCTGTGCGCTTGCTGCTCGACTTCGTGCCCGTCCTACTGGTGGAACCAGGAGGAGTACCTCGGCCCCGCTGTCCTCCTCCAGTCCTACCGATGGATCGCCGACTCGCGAGACGAGAAGAAGGCCGAGCGCCAGGACGCCCTTAACAACAGCATGAGCTTGTACCGATGCCACACCATTCTCAACTGCTCAAGGACGTGCCCCAAGGGACTTAACCCTGCGCTGGCTATTGCCGAGATCAAGAAGAGCATGGCTTTCACCTAGATTGTTTTTGGATTGTTGTAGTAGAGGGGAGAACCATCGCATCTTGTTTGCTGGATGAACCTGCGATTTTGCGCAGAAGCTGACACTTTTTGAGCCTGATTTGTACTTTTTGAGATGTATATGCAAACAAATTCAAGCAATTACTTCAATTATGTCTACGCGGTTTATACGAAGAGAGCTGTTTCTTCGAGCTTGCTCTTCATGCAACTTAATCTCTCCTGACTACGCTAACACATGTGTAGGTTGTTAGAGAATGTAGATTCCAAATTACGTTTTGTACGGTACCATAAGGAAAACCCGGTAACCTTATCCTTCGCAAACTAATCCGTCATACTTTTCACATCATGCTCGATGTCATTGCCCTTATCCAACACCCTCATATACTGGTTAATCAGAGTCATTCCCCTCCGAGTCATGTTCCCAGGGGTTCTTCTTGGGAGCAGGATCGATCTCATACATCATCCACCCACTGAGCGACTGCAGCGAATCCAGCTTCTTCTCCTCTGCCCCAGCACCGGAGTCATTGCTGCTAGTGATTTCGATACCCAGCGATCCAGCGACCATCTTCGTCTTGTACTCTGTACCATTGTCGTTCACCAACACAGGCACAGAGGCAAAGCCACTCGGAATATCATCGGTATCCGCCCGATGATACGAAACTCCGTCCAGTTCCAACAGCTGCTTGTCGGATTCATCGACGTTCCAATCCTGCGTTCCTGTCTTCAGATTATACATGCATTTCCCCTTGTCGTCCCAGAAGCAGAATGCCGTTAGCCAGCCTCCCAGATATGACGGTCCGCTGCCGCCTCCGGAGCGATGCGCGATCTTCTGCCAGAAGTCGCGGGAGGCAACGGCCTGCTCCGGATCGAACGTTGCGATGAAGTTGCGCAGAACAGGGCGAAGCAGATCGGCGAATGTACTTGCTTCAGGACCCAATTCAACGAGTTTCTCCAGCCTGGCGAGGATGTCTTCGTAGTCTTCGCGTTCACCCAGTAGAGTGACAGAGGGAATACCACACATGATACTCATCTTGTACGAGAAATAGGCCTGCATAGTGCCCATCATGAGCACCGCAGCTGTTGTGCGATCGCTAACTGTGGTCGTGCTGAACGCAGGCATGATCCAATCGCGCAGATCGGGGTCCTTGACATTCTCCTGAATTAGTCCCGTCATCCGTCTAGCTAACGCCCCAATATCCACAGAGTGAATGCTGCCCACATCTTTGACCTCGAGCTCTTTCTGTCCTTGGTGCGAGACGAAATGATCGCGAAGGGCTTCCGCATTGGCGTTGACGTAGAAATTCAACTGTGAGAGAATTGCGAACCAGACGTCTTCCGGGCGGATGGTGAGATGATGGTGATAGCTATACGCATCGAAAGCTGAGTGGACGAAGCCATTGTTGGAGCCCACAATGCAAGACTTCTGGAGTTCATCAGCGGAGACCGAACTCCGGATTAGCCATTTGCAGGCCTGCGAGTCTCGTGAACTGGTATGTGCGAGGAGCTTTTCTGGGGTGTCGACGTTGTAGGTTCGGCTGCGTGAGCTTTTGGAGTCGTGGTCTGCGACTGTGAGGGTGGTTGGCATGGTAGCAGGAGTATGTGATGGATGATTTTGACTTTGACTTTGAACTTTTGGGATTATTTGAGGATGAGAAAGATGTGCGGTCTTTCATGTAGCTACGTTCGACTTTAATATGCATGCCGTGTGAGCTTCAGGCTGCTGCTGCCTAGGTATGCCTAGATCAGCCGATGTTTGTGGATTGGTGCCTTCCAACATCTCGATGCGCAGACGCGCAGTTGCTCAACGCTTCGCGGGGTAATCGCGTCCTTGTACTCCAACACCTCACTTTACAGCAACAAGGACCAATCCGGTGCGATAGTCTTCAATCACATCGTCCAATCACATTGCGCTAGATTGGTATGATCATCGCTAATTCCACCTGCAGTGTGATGCCCGGCTCGGAGAATCGACCAGACGATGCCGTCCTGCAGGTGGCTACCAGTGGCCAATGATCTCGACTGAGAAGCAGCAACTGCGCATCTGCGCTTTCCCCGCCACAATACGACTGACAGCGTGCGAAAATCAGGACATCAGGCTGCAGTCTGGTCAGCATAGCCAAGCATGTGGGGTCGGTGTGGGGGAACCTCAATGACACAGCATGGCCAACGTATACTACTACCACTACTGTGTCTATCTTCATGGCGTATGTTGTCGTAGGAACGCGTCTTCCAGGCGCGGTCATTGAAGACGCATCGTTACCTGGATATCCAGCGAAGTTCCCACCAGATCCCTTGTATGATGCGCTTCCTACCCCACTATCATTTCGTCTGATCGAAATCATTACCGTTTTTCCACGTCTCAGCTGCAAGATGAAGACTGTTTCGCTCACAGATCACACACCTTATCAGGCTCTCAGTTACTGTTGGGGTTCTCCAAATCGGAGCGTTACTTTATGGTGCAACGGGTTCAAGCTAAAAATCTCGCCGAATCTCGCAAAAGGGCTGAAGAGGCTCTACGCGTATGCAGTAGGGGCCGATGTAAAGTCGTTCTGGGTTGATCAAATTTGCATCCACCAAGAAGACAATGCTGAGCGTACCCAACAAGTCCGTATGATGCGATCCATCTATCAGCGAAGTACGCATACCATTATCTGGCTTCCGCTCAAAAACAGTGAGTGTCTCCACAGAACTGCGACCAAACGATGTCCCAACGTCGGATCCATGCAGCATGACCGATATCCTGACTCTGATGTCGCTTACTGACGACTTCAAGAGATTGCGAAGGCCGCAAAAAGCATTCTGGTTGATGTACATCGCTACATACTTTCAACCAGGAGTGAAATTCCGTCAATTGACGACAAAAGATGGAGCGCTCTAACCCAGTTGCTTGAATCGCCATGGTTTGAACGATGCTGGATACTACAAGAGATAGCAGCGTCTATAGCATGTCCTGAGATCCTTTGTGGTAACCAACGATTGTCATGGAAACGTTTCCAGGAAGTCATAGTTTGGCTGAACAAGTCTGGCAGTAAGCATCGTACTAAACGCATGGAACTTGTTAACAGCATCCAAGAAATTATCAGTAGACGCTATGAGGGCATCGAGTTGGCATATCACTTTTCCCACCTGCACGTACTGCTACACTTGACAAACTCATTTCGCTCTACCGATCCAAGGGACAAAATCTTTGCGCTTATCGGAATGAGCCCCGCAGGTTTCGATCCAGGAATTTGGCCCGAGCAATTAGCACCTAACTACGCAAGGTCGGTGCAGGATGTATACGCGGCTGCGGCGAAGTACTGCATCCAGCAAACCGATAGCTTGAGTGTCCTAGCGCAGTTTGCTCATACCAAGGAGGCCGGGTCTACTCCATCGCGGCGATGTTTCCCTTCCTGGGTACCGAGGTGGGACCTTGCGGACTCTACACACCGAATCAGTGCCTTCTCCTTGCACCGGGAGCCTGAGGGTCTTCGCAATCTGACTGAGAAATTCAACGAAGCATCTAAAAGAATCAAGATTACAATGGATCACGATGCACCGTTGAGAATTCTTCGTGTTCGTGGAATGCAGGTCGACACAATCAACATATGTCTCCCTACGGTAGTATCAGATCAAGCAAAGTTTCATGCGGGAGTACCAGAACGTCACGGGGAATATTTGTTAAAGCTCATCCCGCAACTATACACAATGAGTAAGAAACACGTCCGTCACTTTCCGCGATCGTTCAACCACACGTTCTTCCTTGTGACAACAGCAGGCTTGACACGCGAGCACAGAGATGCCCGAATCGAGCCCCGGAAACATTATGAGTTTATCGAAAACCTCGCAGAAGAATGGACGAAATGCCAGTCAGCTCCGGACGACGCAGCTGCGGCAAGCTTCGCATCCTCACTGCTGTTGCCACACTGCTCAGACGAGAGCCCTTTCCATAGGCAATGCCGTCATGAACCAGATAATATACAGCGATTAGCTTGCTATTGGGATCGTTATATTTTCGCACTTCAGCGTCTGATGAACCGCCGCCTCTTCATCACTTCATCGGGCCATCTCGGTCTCGGTCCAGCAAGCATGATGTCCGGAGACACAGTCGCGATCTTGTTCGGCGGAAATGTTCCATATATCCTGCGACCTCTCGAGAACAAGCAATGGCACTTCGTCGGGGAATGCTACTTGGATGGGTACATGGATGGCGAAGCACTCGACAACGAGGGAGAAAATCCGTCTAACCATGAGTGGTTTGAGATGGTGTGAATCACATCCTATCGGCATCGCAAGACGATAAATTCACCCGGAAAACCTATGGAAAGTCATTGTTAGCTACAGTACAACATATCCTTACACGACCAACGCGGCATCAGGCTGTATAGCCATGGAAATTAAGCCAGGAACGTTCCTCTATAGTCAAACCTCGATTCTAAGGAGACATCACATTACATGCGATAATATATCGGAAGAAGTAAGAAGCAAGGAGCAAGCGATCGGGTCAGGCTTGTGCTAGCCTCTTCTGCAGTAAAGCATGCAGCAAGACTGAACTTGGGTTCGCAGATGCTTTAGCGAGGCGAGCTAGAAGAAGGATCACAGGGACGAGGCAATTGTCAACGGCCTGCATCGTCGAAGCATGATGATGGAACGAGGGTTTCTTCGCATGCCGATGAGACGCGCAAGTGTAGTTTGATCGATGCCAGATTAGTTGTTAAACGCGCTGTCCACGATGTTAGTGCAGCTCCGAGCCATCTCCTACGTTAGCAATTCAATGCAATCCAATGTAATACAACGCGACAATCGCTCAATGGGTATTTGACTTGTTCATTATTACCACGAAGCCCTCTCAAAGAGGCATTCGCACCACAGTGCCTCCCCAGCAGGGTCAGCCCGTGTTATCCTATACGCGAATATTCAAACACATTATACACAAGCTCTTTGCCCGGTCCACATAACAGCTCTTATGACTTTCGTATCGGGGGTCATGTCTTGTCCGCCTTGAAATCGTACTGCTCGGCTTCGCTCCAACTTCGAATCAAAGGGGGGTATCTTATGCCATGCCTTTGCCAGCTTGCCTCTGTGGTGGGTGTTAGAAGGCTGTATGGGAAAAGAATTGGGTGGTTGGGGTGGTTGGGAAAACGTACCTTCTTGTTGATGAACATGGCAATGACGAGGATGGCGACGAGGAAAACAATGACGAAGACGACAATGACACCGGGCTCACGCTGGGCCCAGTTCTTGTCGCGCTTGGCGAGCTGGTGGAGAGCGTACTCGGCGCGAGCGGCGATGGGCATGCTGATGGCGGCCATTGTGTTTGTTTGTGGGTTTCTGGGGTGGAGATGTTAGAAAGGTTGTTCGTACGAGCAGCTGTGAAGACCTGGAAGGATTCCCGGAGCTGGAGAAGCACAGGCCAGGCGCATTGGGCGCGTGCGATTCACTCCCAAGAGAGGTCTCGAGCGTAACGATCTTCGGCCAAGGCTTGTCGCGAGACTGGTCCCGATGGCGGTGATGCGATGCGATGCGACACGACGCGACGGGATGCGACAACGTGACGCGAACTCTCCCCGGCAGCTCCAGAACAAGGCGGCATTGAGCTTACATTTACGAATTGAATCGGTCCACTGTTTGAATATCGAGCTGAGGGAAGCTTTGTTTTGGCTGTTGATGGCAACGGAAGCTGGTCAGCGCGATCGGATCAAACCCACGGAAACGGTCGCTAGGCAGAGGGACTCGGCGATGTTTAATTGAAAGGCGCAGGTCGACAGCGATGCAGCATCAAAGAGTGAGAACGAAAAAGCTCTTAATAGCAAGAGGGTGAATGTCCGCTTTTAAATGCGCCGGCTCGCCGAAAATTTCTGCACAGTTGATGAGGCATTTTGTTTGGCCCCGGGTCCTAGCGGGTTGTCCGGGAGGCTCCAAGCTTGCAAGGGTGGGTGCAGCGTCGCTTCGGCCGGGGAATGGGCGCGGGCCTGGAGGGAGGGAGTAGGGAGCGGTACTTACGTCTGAGGCTCGTCCGAGTGGGTAATGGATAGTGGGCGCTGGGGGATGTTGGAGACTCGGGGCGAGGAGCAGCGTGAAGAGTAGATGAAGGTTGGGTCGGGCCTAGCAACCACCCGCGAGGGTTGAGGGAGCTAGGAGGGAGCTACCCAGTGCAGCCAATGGCGCGACATGCCATCATTTCGTCGTAGATGAGCCGACGATCGCAGCCTCACGTCGGAGATACTCACGTTCTGATGTGTAGTCACTATCTGCTAGTTGCCTGTCACGAGAAGAGCCGCTTTAGAGCTTCACCGGTCGTTGATACCAAGCCATCCACTGTAGCACTCCCAGCACTCCCAGCACTCCCCATGAACCTCTCGCTCGCGCCTCCACACAGTTGCCCAGGTGCGTCTGGCGCTGCAAGCCGCTGACGCTACTCGTCGGCTCCACTCAGCCAGCACCCCTGCCACCTCTAAACCGTTCTTGTGCGGCAGAAGCAGCATCGATGTCATCGCCCATTGCTTATCGTCCATGACTGATGAAGGCGGCGCGAACCCACCTGCACCCTCGGATATCTCGCCAGGGCCGTTTGACACCAGCCGAACCGTGGGCAGCATCAACCGGGCAACAGCAGGCCTAGCGCACCGGAGCCAAAAACAACGCACGTCAATAATGCCTCATTTCCAGACGCTGGCTTCGCGTCGACAGGGCGACGCGCTACGCCGATAGCGCCCAGGCAGACTGGAGACGCGTGGGGTGGCCTTGGTAGCTCGATGCCGGGATCCTCACTAAGCTTCTGCTGTGCCTGTGCCCCCGCATCTTGGCGAAGCATGGCACACGAGCCCTACACGGCCTTTGAAACGCTGCAGAGCATCACCATGTCACAGGCACCATCAGCAGAAGCAAGTGTCGCGAGCTGCACGCGCGCCTTGGAACGTCTGAGTTGTGTTGCCGCGTCCGCTATCGCGACGCTGCCCGTACTGCCAATATTGTTGCTATCCGGGATCGTGGAATAGCGTCGCCACATGACTCGGCGCCCATGTGACCGCCGTCGCTGTTGGCATAAATCCTTATTCAGCCCATCATAACCACCGCAATGTGCAGCCAGCCATCGAGATATGCCGTCGCGCGCACCAGCTCCTCCACACTCGCGCTCAGCGGCAGCACCGCTCCGTGCAACACGGCCTGCGCCAGCAGCGGACTGCGTCTGCTCGGAAATAGTGTCGGCAATATCGCGTTCAGTGCTGTCCCGATGGTCTGTGGTTGCCCTGTCTGCCGTCAGCGCCTTCCACACCTACACCGCAATTACACGTACTAGACGACAGGTTCGGCGTCACCAGCCTCTGCACTACTCTCAAACTCCCGGGTGCCGTCTCTTCTTGCACCCCTTCCGACGACGCGTGTGGGAGATAGAGCCGCACTGGTAGATGTCTCAGGTTGACTCCTTGCGGGTTCAGCAGCTTCTGGTTAATGGGGTTGTACACCGCAAAGTCGTGGTTCTTCACTCCGCTCCAGAGCTGCGTGCTGTCTTCTTTGCTCAGAAACATGACTGTCTTTCCTGTTCCTGTCCTGAGGTAGTCGGCCTCCTTCACGCTGTGGATAAATAAGTCATGCATGTGCTTGTCGTCGTTATCAAGCTGAACCAGCTGTTCAGAAGGGAAGTCGGAGAAGTGTACTGTGAGTCGCCATGGTAAATGTTGACGCTCTTCCTCTGTACTCTCGATCTTGTGCGCTTGTTCAGCCTCCGTATCCGTGTCTGAAGGATACGCGGGCTCAGCGCCAGAGTAGAGGTCGTAGAGGAGACCCAGTGGATAATGCCATTTCAGCGGCACATCTTCGTAGGATAACCATGCGTCTTTGGGCGTGACATCCGGGTAGATGAGGCTGCGTGCGAAGAAGGCATGCAGTTTGTGTATGAGCAGCCCGAGATACGATATGCGTGGAAATTGTATCTACCTCTAGTCAGCCATAGCTCATCCGATGTATCATCGCCAGACTATGTCGACACTGCACATACTAAGTAAGGATCCGACTCGTCGTACGTCCTACAGTCGCCCTTGTGCAGGCGTATCTCGAGCGGGATACTCCCATTCCAAGTGCTCTGGCGCAGTCTACTCGCAATGTCTCTCTCAGCCATGGGCGCGAAGCATCCAAGTCGCAGGTTCGCCAGCCGCCGTTCTGGTAGCCTAGGCGCAGCTGAGCTGATGGATAGTGGGGTAGGTCGCTGCGCAGGCAAGGCGGAAGGCGCGTTGATGGCGGGGTATGCAGGGGGAGCTTGGGCCTGACGTGCAGGAAACCCTGGGTCTTTTCGCTCGTGCGTGCGTCTCTGCGACAACCCCAGACCGACTGTCGTAGGAAGATGGGCGCTGGTCGTGTCTTCTTCTCCACCCACAACGCATGTATGCCGTGACGCCGTAGATGGGTGACTTACTTACGCACGACAGCTGGACCATGGATGTGGCTCTTAGCCGCAAACGCTCGCGCCTGACTGTTGACGAGGATGAGGACGAGGTCCAGCGGAGGAGGGAGCCGTCGCCTGCGCTGCCGCCATTGGGCGATGCGCTGAAGAGGTCGAAGACGCAGTGCGAGCTGGAAGAGCTAGATATTATAAGTCCGGAGGAGGCATGGAGCGTGGATGTGGATGCGATACTGGGTAGCAGTACGCTCGCGACTCCTGTAGGCAGTATGCTGGAAGCGCATAATAACTGGGCAAGGTATAAGAGGCAGGCGTCTATAGTTGTTTTGTGCGTGCAAGGGAACGTTCAGGTCCATTATGACCTGCTTTGGTAAGATCATCCTGAACCATTTCAAACCACTACTAACAACCTACAGCTCCTCCCTCCCAGATCTCTACGCGCTCTCGCCCTCCCTTCAACCCTTCGTCCTCTGTCACGACCCATCAACACATAGACTCCCCTCTTCCGCGCCCTTCTCGCTCCCCTTGATACAAGCCGCAACTCCCTCGAACAACCACTTCGTCCGCCTGGGCCTACTACATCCCCTTGGTGGAGGCAAGTTTCCGTTAGATGCACTCGTCGTGCTGGATAAGAAGGGCAGAAGGAGACTGGTGCTGCCATTCGGCTGGGGTGCTGGTAAACATGCGGACACACCTGCGGGACGGAATATACAGCTACGGTTGATGGCGTTGCTGAGGAGCTGTGTCGCGATGTTAGAACAAGAACAATGAGAGCTCTTGTGCGGCTTACTTTGACGTTTGGAGCAATGAACGTGAGGTATATGTGTGAGCAGGGAAAGGCTCAAGATTTCTGCAAGCAACATGAAGGACGATATGGCTATGATTGTAGCATGCACACACCATATGGTATTACTGTTGGAATAGTGATGAAGCAACGTGATGGTCATCAACATGTTTCATTAGGTGTGTAGTACTACCCTGAACGCCATCCTCCTGCTATCCTTCCGGGTATCATCGCGAAACAGACCACCTATGAACGCCTATGCCTGGAGGGTCTCCGCTAGAAGCAGAGTCATGAAACAAAAGGGATGGTGGGCTTTGGAGACTATAGCCTCGTTGTACCCATGCTCGCATGAGCGCGTATGGACCACAAAAGCCTACAGCGGCTTATGTTATCCTCCAACAAACAATCAGGAGCCAGGTCCAGGACTACCTATGCCCATCGTGGTGTTGTTTATCATGGTCGTGTCCTTTTTTGCAGACTTCGGGGGGTCGACCATAGTCGTGTCCTTCTTTTCCGACTCCGGGGCTTCGAGCATGGTGATATCCTTTGGCTCCACTGCGACGTTGCCGCCCGCTTGAGGAGGAGGAGGTGGCTGAGACTGTCCCCCGTTGTCAGACGAGATGACGCCTTGGCTGGCTATGACGAAGGTCATGTCGGCATCGGTACCGTCCTCGATAAGAACTTCATCATGTTCTATCTCCCGGTTGGTGCCACCCTTCACGGGACGGATCGGGCTGGTGGATGCGAAGGGTGGGTTGAAGGCTTCATCGTCCTCTTCATCTAGCTCCCGGAATCGCGAGTCGCCGCTCGGCAGTAAGCGGTTTTGATGCTGGTATCGTCCGGCGCGGGGTGTGAGGGAACTGCCGTCCACGCTCTGCTCAAGAAGGCGGCGACCGTCAAGCTGTTCGAAAGCCGACGCAGCCGAGGGTATGTGAGATGGTGTAAGCGTTACATCGTCGATGAGACGACGCGAGCTAGGACCTCGACCGTGGAGCTCCCGCGAAGCACGACGTCGATGTGCCTTATTCGCGCCAACTAAACCCTTCTTGTGAGCTTCGAGCCTCAGCTTGACGTTTGTCTTGACTTTGTGCAGGTATCTGAGCAAGTATCCTGCTGTAACCACTGGCAGTCCACTGTAGAAGCTGCTTCCGTCGAAGACGTCTTCATACACAATGATGTGAGTCGCGAAAGTACACATGACCTTTTCGTACTGAGGTACTGTGAATGCCTTCTGACAGAAATCCACAGTGAACAGCTTGTGATGCTCGACCAAGCTCCTGAGCCCTTCAGGTGTCGATCCATCTTTAGTAAGGGCATTCCTGAAGAACTTGAATGCGAACTTTTCGAGGCACTCCATACCCATCTCAGTCGCGCAGAGATATAGCTGCAGGTGCATCGCGGTTGCCGTTGTGTCGCTCGGAATATCTTCTTCGGCGAGGCTGTACTTGATACCGATGATGGAACTGGCAACAATCTTGACAACAGCCGGACTGTACTGCTTGGTGGGGATCTCAGCGAGGTTGTCGATCTTTAGTTTAATTAGCCCAATAGTCAAATGATGACCCCCCATGAAATCAGGAGAGGAGAGACAGAGACAATTCTAGACGCGTTTTGACCCATCCAAAATATGTCTAGAATATCAAGTGGGAAGCGCGGGACAATGGCTTCCCAGACCACATTGCTAGGAACTTACATTAGTGTGGATCCAGATGGACCTTGATACTGCCAAGTCCTTGTTGACAGTGAAACTAGTTGCCGCATCGGAAGAAGGGAGTGATAAGCCACACTGAAGGTTACGGCGGTCTTGATCGCGTGCGCTGTCGGAAAGTCAGTCGGAATACTTCCCTGTACGAAAGACGAGAGGTTGTCTTACGTTTCGAAGATCTCATGATCGCCAAAGTCCAGCTTCTCGACGGACAGTTTACCAAGCAAATGATCAACATAGCCAATATCAGCCGAATTGGTCCCTGTGGTCAGCTCGCCATCTTGCAAGGAGGCGGTTTGTGGCTGCTGTGCTATAGACATCGTGGATTGAAGCGCGTCTGATTCCGCTGGTTGTTGAGACATCAAAGGCAGTTGCTCTAGATGTGTGTGGTGGGGGGCGAAGAGAGTTGGTCTAGACAGAAGTCGAATTGGCTGCAGAATGGCGCAATCACGCACTATGAATATTATTGTGTTGTGGTTGCCTAGCCAGCCTCGTTTGCCTGACTCCTAGAACAGTAAGGAATGGCGGCGAACGTGACGGACCAGAATGACGTATTATGCTCAGTGTCGTAGCTTTGCGTTCCCTTCACTCCACCCTCACTGATCAGTGGGCCAACACATTCGACGCGGGTTGATCTTGTGTTGGACGTGTCTATAATGAGATATATTCTGACATATACCAAGTTGCGCGGTTCGGTGGTTGATTATGCGTGTTATCGTTCCAAGTTTCGGCTTGACAATTCACTTAGCTGTTTGGTGAGAGGTGACTTTATTTTTGCCTGTGTTCGATCCCGAGATAGACCACGCTCTCTCTTTTTTGCTCGCGATTCCTCACAGATTGCGTCATACGCAAGGGAGCAAACAGCCCAGCGCGGAGACGGAAGCTAATCCTCCCTAGCTCTTTTTGGTGATATAGTTATAGCGTCCAAAGCTCTCTTAAATCACCCAGCAGCAGCGAAAGAACCTTCCTAGAGATGGTAAGCACACAGCTCTGTCGCCACGTCGCACAATCCACTCGAGTCTGACTATATTAGGAGAACATGTCGGTCGACCCAAAATCTCTGGACAACTTGGTGAAGCAACTGTTTGTCGGCTTCAGCAAGCCATTGCTCCCGACCCGTTCGCAGGCCAAGTAAGTCCAAATCAGTCTATCTTTCAGGGTGAGCACTAACCCAAACAATAGGCGAGGCAAAGCAGTGCTATCGAAGCGCCAGGGTTGCGACTTGACTTTCATTTGCGACGGCGTTCAGTTCGACGTTCACACTGCTTTCCTTCTGGGTGGCGCAGAGACGATTGAAGAGTATCTACATCCAGCAGGAGTATGTCTCTCCACTCCGAGTAACGTCAATGCCTGCTAAGGATGTGACAGAACGAGCAGAATCCCCCACCGGTCACCCTCGTCTTCAACGAGAATGATTTCAGCCCCATCATGGTCGATCGCTTTGTCAACTTCGTATACACCAACACTTATCAACTAGACAAAGGTGGCCGCGCGCGGAGCCTGCACCATGCTACATACTTACCTCCGGGAAAATTGAGCGATGATTTCGCCGTCCAGCTTGATTCATCCATCCAGTTCCACCTCAAGATGTACAACATGGGGGAGCGGCTCAGGTATCAGGAGCTCATGACGGTTGCGCACGCGAAACTAGCAGAGGCGATGCTGTGGGCTAGCAGACTGACTGTTGAGCTTCTGCTGAAAATACTGAGCTGGATTTATGGTTCTCCCGGAGACGAGACGACCAAAATCTGCATGGACCAGACCGGCATACTACGAGACATGGCCGTGGCGTGTACTTTGCGTCATATCTACAGAGGACTATGGCCACTGCAAGATGTCGTAGTCTTCGAGAACGCTACTCAGGAGAGGAACGAGTTCCGTGGAGAGCTCCGCATGGCTGTTGATACATACAGAGACATCTTGAAGCTGCCGGAGAAAGTCAAGATCGGTAACAAGCGGAAGAGGAGGGGATGAGAGGTCGAGTACCCTAATACGTCTTCAGCGAAATGGTACTGAGCCTAATATTCTCGTATTTTGTGTACGTGGAGAGTAGTATGGCGATGCTTGTTAGCCGCTTCGTTAGTGGAGCTCATGTACAGGGCGGAACCACGGAAGGGCATGAAATGTAAGACTGTCTACTAGACGGGACAGTCTTTGGGAAACTTCGAAAGAGACATAGTCGTAATGAAACGTGCCATTCGAATACTATGCGATACAGTGTTGAATGCGATGGATGATAAGGTGACGGAGGAAGGAAGTTTGAAGCATTGGGTGAGGTCGGTACGCCGCGGAGGAGCGCCCCACAACTGCCCCGACGTATCCTGGCGGCGCCGTCACTAGGGGCGGCCGCAACCCGTGTCGCACACTACAAGTCTAAATCCAAGGTAGAAGTATACGTTGTCTTAAGAAGTGTCTACTGATTAACATCTAGTAATGTGCGTGCAGCAACATGCGTCACGAATCCTGATTGAACGTGTTCGCGCTCCGATTGTCATCATTGAAATGCCCTGTTTGAAGCGCAATACATTGCCCATTTCATTGTATCTGCGTTACAGGAACCTATCTTCCCGAGTATCATTTCCAGAAGCACCACCTGTGAACGCCAGACTTTGAACGCCAAACCTAGAAGTACCATGAATGTGAGTTAACTGAGCAGCTCCCATGCCAGCTTCACTCTGTCTCTATGACGAGTGAGCCTTGAAGCTCATGCTCCATGTGATCGTTGACCTCGCCATCGTCTCCATCCGCAGACACGTCACCCGCGATCAAGTGTACGAGTTCTCCTTTGGTGTAGTCTGACTCGAAGTACGACTTGTTTCTCTCCAGCATGTTGGCGAACTCTTCGGCGGTGGGCTGGCTCTCGACAAGAGAGTTATGGTAATGTGTAACAGCGATGGGCCAGAGCACCGGCATGGCCATCTTTCTCGCGCACAGGTATACCTTGAGGTGGAACTCTGTTGGTGTATCGTCAACCCGTACCGTAATACTATCGTCTTCGATACCAGGCTGGGCCTTCTTCAGATGTGTCAACTTGTAGTTGTCGAGCTTCTGGGTATGGTCTAGATGGTATTCGACGTCGAGGATATGCTGTATCATCATCTCAACGACAATGAAGTCGTATTCGTGCATAGTCACCACGCAGCGGCTGTTTCCTGCAGCGTCCACCTGTCGAGTAGTTAGTTTAGGCTATCGAGACAGCGCGATGTTACCGTGCGTAACATTGCGGAAGAATGGCTTTCCGCGGAGTTTGAACTAACCTGCTTCCCAATCTCGTCTGATCCGCCTGTAGCAAGATCCTGTGGTAGAGTGCAAGTCGCGCTCTCATTTCCCAGTTTCGCGACAATGGTTACGTGCCTGCGTGCGTTCTTCACGAGTCGGGCGCGCCACCTGCTTTTGTCAGTGAACTATTCGTCCAGTCTGATAGGTGTTCGACAATACATTCTTTCAGTATCCTCAACCGTTGGGTATGCCTCCTCAGGTGACATCTGACCGGTCGCGATGGCAAGAAACTGCATGTCCGCACCGGGCCTGCTGCTTGTCGACGCCATTGCCAAAGCCTTATCGCGTGTAGGATTATCGACATGTCCAACGATGGCCGCGTGGAGTGATTCGCTGTCACTTTGATTGGGATTCTGACTAGCCATATCGCTTGGTGAGCCCGATGAAGATGTGTAGAAGCTGAGTCGTAGTGGAAGTAGAATTCAGACGCGTAGACCATAGGAAGTGGAGGGGCAGAGTGGAAAGACAGCGAACGTCAAAACTAGCGCTATCAGAGATGAGGTCACATGCGTAGGCTCCAATGTGCGAGAGTAGAGTGTGAGCGGAGTCAGAAGCGGCTTCAGTCTTTCACTCCCTGTGTGTTTGCGGTTTGTGAGCGCTTATGTTTATGAGCGACACCTTCGTAGCATCACCATATAGCTATCAGTTTTCCGAATCTTCCACATCCCTTCACTGCAAAGTAGCTTGAACCATCAGCTGAAGTTCTATATGAAGACTTACAACATGGGCGGCATCTTCCAGTATCTGTGTTGATAGCTGTTGCGCATACCAGGATGGCAGCGGAAATACTGGGGAAGAGCTTGATTGGCGCAGGAATTACTGAGAGCCTCGTGAACTGCACATATAATACATCTGAGCATCCGCATCCTATCTTACAGTTCTGATACTTCCGGCTGAGGAAGCCGCGAGATAACGATCCGTAGAGAGTGGCATGGCGGCAGCCGGGAGACAGGTTGCAGGGCTATTTGCAGGGTGTTGGAGCGTGTAATCGATATAAACCGTAGCATAGCCGTAGGAAATCTGCTCAATGGCCGTGTTGCTGATGTGAAGCGTGTGATGCGCGGTTGCAGGAAGTGCGAAGGCACGTCTCCGTGAGGGTGGCTGGCGACTAGCGTGGTTCGCCACCCTGCCGCGATGACATTGGTTGGCGCGCCGTCGAACGTTCGATCACCTCTCCAACGAACATGTGAATCTCCACGTCGACCATCTACTGAAATGAGGACTGACAATAACAGCTTCCTTTTGTGATACGGAGGCCCGAAAGTTGCGCGTGGAGATGCTATTCTTTCCGCTGCAACGCGTCCCAGCAGCCTCCTTACATCAAGGTAACGTGAAGACGCGTCAATTCTGCGTGTGTTCGCGATTTTATCTCGCGATAATCCGATTACAAGTACTTTGAACCCACCTGGGACGGCTACTTATGCGATGGCGCCGATGTGCTGGCGACGTCTGAAGTGGTAATATCCTTCTGGACAAGACGCCCCTGTTTGGTACAATCCCGGCCCGTGCATCTTGTTTGCACACGATCTCATTTCCTACCAAACCTCCTTCCTCACCTCCCGTCGTTACACACAAAATCCCGCCATGCCACCAATCCGTACAGAGAAGAAGAACAGTGTTGCGCAAGCTGCTTCTTCGCGCGGTCTCGCTGCCTTTGGCTTTAAACCTGCCCCGAAAGAGGAGGTCGTAGCCGCAGCGGCCCGAGCGAAGCCTTCAGTCGTATTACGACCCGCTGCAGTCCAAGTAGAGCAAGTAGCACAAGTAGTGCAAGACGCGCCGAAGCCAAAACCTCGTCTTCCAAAGCCCCTTGTCAAAGGAAACAAACAAGCCGCCTTCGAAGATTCCAGATACCACTGGGACGACAAGTACCACAAAATCGTTGGAACATCGACACGGAAGATCGTCTTTGGAAGAGGCTTCAAACTGGCAGAGTAAGTCGCACCCCTTCCCGATATTTACAGTGTATACAATGCAATACTAATTTGCGTTTTTCAGTAAACATATAGACGACATCCTCTTCTTAGGTCCCAAAGTCTGCGACTTGCTTACGGAAATTCATTTCCAATACTTGGATACTGATTACGACGCTCACAATGGTACGGCTCGATGGCTATGCAAGACTTAATAGAACTGTTACTGACTGACGACAGCCTGCCTTGTGACAGACGAGGGTATCAAACGCCTTGCTAGAGGCTGCAGAAACTTGAAGAAGGTGTTCCTACCCGGGGGTAGCGGTCCCAGCATGAGTGACGAAGGTCTAATTCACCTTCTTACCTTCTGTCGTGACATTACCCATCTGGAATTCTCCGGTCGTGGTATTACCGAAGCCGCTTTCCAGCAAATGGCCGCTAACCCAGATCTGGCGCCGAACTTGAAGAAACTACGCCTGAGCGACCAGTCTTCGGACAAAAACTACATGCGTGGCATGCGAGAGTTTGGAAGGTCGCGACCGACGCTACCAATCGAGCAGGTTCATCGTTCGCATTACAAGAAGTATGATTCGTGGTACATGTCGACTAGTCATACAACATACATCAATGGTAGAAAGGTGTCTACTAGTATCCCTGTTGACACATGAGCTATACCTAAGCGGGCCAGGCCATAGGTACTTTCTTTCTCAACATATATCTTTCTTTGGTTGGACAGTATCTTGGGCTTATTGGAGCACAACTAGCAGGATGTCACGAACTGTCAAATTTACAGCGCCGCGCTAGTCAACGACAGAACTACAGGAAGGATTGGTGGCTTATAAGCATCACGAGAGGGCGTTCGCCATGTGCCTGCCACATCGTCCAAACCTGTTTGTATGCACTAACGCAACCAATCGCAACTGGTGTCGAGATATTGGGGGGTTGGTACAGCTGGGTTGAGTTTCAGCCGTAGGAAAAAGTAATGCCCCAATGTAAGATACGGCAGAGACCCACTTACAGGTATGCGCTATAAAATCTAGGTCATCTGAACATCGTTCTTTTGTTATTGTCTTTTCAGTCTCTGTTTTCCCCTTCGAAGTTTCGACAACTTCAGCAGTTATGCCACCAATTCGCACACAAAACACAAACATCGCATCTGAGGGCAGCTTTGCAAGACTGGGCTTTCCAGTAGTCTCGAGAGATGAAGCGTTAGCAGCGGCCAAGAGTGTAGTGGTAGCTGCGCAAACAAAGGCACCTCCGCACCAGAAGCGCGTTCGTCGCGCGAAGATGCAGTCGCGTTCGGCACCAATCAGTCGAACACCAACAACCCCACCTGTCACACCGCCAACCCCGTCGACTGTGCAAGAAGAGGACGAGGAAGAGGACTCTGGCCCAGATGTTCTGAGTAATTGTTCATGTGGGCGCCAATGCGTCGCCGAAATTTTGACTGATTCATCCAAATGGCGAAAACCCGCTCATCTTTCAACTGGACACGGTATCACTATTGAACCAGAATGCCATTGGAGTTTCGAGTGGAGTAAGCTCATTTGCGAGCGATGCGCCGCGGGTCGTCAGTTGGACGTAGGCATGTAAGTCAACTGGACGTGTTTCTCTCGGCAGACCGCTTGCTGATAACCAAAAGCATGACTGATGAAGCTCTTCTGGCGGTCAACATGAATGGGAAGATAAAGCATATCCACTCTGGCCAAAAGTAAGCTGCGTTATCTTTCTGCAGGAAGCAGTCATCCTGCTAACTCGAATCAGCACTTGGGAATCCAGATTCTTTACGGGACAAACTGGCACAGAGCAAAGTCTGATTCATCTCATTCACCACAGCCCTAGTCTGCAATCTGCTCATCTGAAAGAGTCCCGCAGTCGAAACGTGTTCTTCGCACTCGTCTCTTCGTGCCCAGCTCTCCTCAGCATCCACCTATCTGGGGACTCTGATTATACGGATCCAGCCGAACTGTGGGCTCTCGCCGAGCACCCCGAGTGGGTACCCAATTTGCGGGAACTAAGTCTATCGTCAGGCAGGATGTTCTTTCATCCCAAACGGATGCAACCGGAAGGTTTAGGACTTGCTTTAACGACACTTGCGAATGCAAGACCAAACCTCATCTTCAGCTTTATTTCGGGCAAAAGGATAGTTTGGGCCAGGGTCCCACCGTGGATCAGTTTCGATTGGTATCAAGACCATCGGAGGCCGTTGGGCAATGCAGAATTCGATTTGAGAGATATTGTGGAGGCTACACCTTTCGTTTCGAATTGGGCATGAGCTACGGAAGCGGCACAAGCTTGTCTACCCACCAAAGATTTGGTACATCGATCTTATTTATTATTATCACGCGTTGTGTCTGTATCGTACAGAGGAAGGGCATCAGCCAAATCACTTGGCTCGCCGCCATCCGATCTTCGTCGGATCCTACACCTACGCATTTTCTCGATGAACCTTCTGCTCCTTCTCCCCCAGCGGCCCCTCTACACCTGGATGAACACTCTTCCTCCTCTTTTCATCTCTCTGCTGCCGACTCTGATCGAGGCTCTGCGCAAACTTCGAATTGGCTCTGATCTGCGGACCTTTCCAGTACACGATGTAGATGGGAAGGGTGACCAGGAAAGCAAGGCAGGCTAGGATAGTTGAAGCGTATTGTAACGGTCGACCAGGGATATTCGAGTAAAGCGGTGTGGAGTATAGAGAAGCGATACCGGCGAGGGCATCACGAGCGAGATCGTTGCCACCGGTTGCCGAGGAGGCGTAGGGGCCGTATGCGGCGGTTTGGTAGTCGATTGAAGACTGGTAGATTGCATACTGGGAAGTATTAGCCACTGAACACCACATGAAAGGCTCCAAAACTTACATTCGCCATGCCAACCATTGCCGAGAAGATCATCGGCGCGATCCAAGGAATACCATAGTCTGGGCCAAGTGACGTCCAAGCAAACCCAAACAAGCCTATAGTCTCCAGCGGAGCGAGGAACAGTAACCACCAAAGTCGGGCCTCCGGTTCGACTGATCCTGGATTCTGTCGTCGTTTCTTCCGGAAACTGATGATCGACGGCATGTACGAAGCGTAAGCCAGGAAGTAACTGATCAAGATGGGAAGGAAGGCTAGACCTGCGCCAACGACGCCAAAGCCCCATTGTTCGTAGACGGGACCAAAAGACTCCAGGAATGTGAAGATCAGGGCGTCGCTGAAACCACTGAGGAGTGAGAGCCATAGAACGATTGGTTCGGTGAAGAACATGTAGAAAGGTCTATCTTATCATTAGCATCGAAGCCATCAAGCCTTGAAGCCGTTACACACCTCCAGAAGATAGTGCCGACCTCTTTGAAGCTCATCTTATGGCCACCTCGGATCTCATTTGGGCCATAGATATTCGGGTCTTCACCTGTCTTACGTCGTCTCTTCGCCTCACGGTCCAATAGGATTGTCGAGCGAGTCTCGGGGTTGCAGACAAAGTGAACGAGCTGGACGAAGCCTCCGATGATGAGCTGGACCCAGAATATCCACTCGACCGACTTGTACCTAGAGAGCTAAGTCAATAATTGCTAGCGAAACTTGCCAATGATGTACTCACCTTTCTACGAACGCTCCGATGATGGCACCAACAACAGACCCACCAACGGATGATAGCACTAGGAAAGCGACAGCAAACTCTTGTTCATCCGGCTCCCACATATCGGCGAGTACACCAAGTGTGACCGAGCCGCCAGCCGTTGATAAGCCTCCGAGCGTCCGGACCACCACGTATGTCGCATAGTTCTTTGACAAAGCAGCTGGTATTTGCCAGAGATTGACAAGGAAAAGACTGAGTTGCTGGATGGGCCACCGTCCATACTCTTCTGACCAGGGAGCCCAAAGCTCGCAGCCGATACCGTAGGCGATCAAGAACGCTGCCTGTGGTACGCGAGCTGCTTGTTCGCTGACGCCATGGTGTTCAGACACGGCGCTGACGGCATGCGAGTACATGGACGCATTCGTGTTGATGCTGATCTGAATAAAGAAGACGACGATGAGGATCTGCCTATCGTGGAATCATTGTCAGCGCCGTACATTGAACATTGCAACACGGAGAGAGCGATCGCGAGGAGGTCGTAAGCCCATGATAGGCTCTCATGATGCTCCGCCACAATGGTCGGGTCTCACGGCAAAGCGGCATCCAGACAAGAGACATAAGCTCAACTCACCATTTGCGCCAAGTTGGGAACGAGTAACCAAGCTTGTCCCAAGCATCACTGTCTTGTAGCTCGACTTTGTCGCCTGTGATTATTCGGTCCGTCTTCTCCTGCTCAAGTTCTGTGCCTTCGCCATAGTTGGGGTCGCGCTCTGTGTCAGGCACAGCTGTCGGCTTGCCATCGTCTACAGTAGCCATGTCGAAGTCCGCACGCACGTAGGAGGATGAGTGCGAGAAAGAGGTGTGAAAAGTGGAAAACGAAGAAGTGTACGAGATATACTTCACACCATCTCGCCCGCAGTGCATACGCCTCTTCGCCTTTCGCTCACCCTCTACGCGACATCAGGCTGCCCGTTACTCCGTGCCTCTGATGTCAATAGGCGGCTGGTTACATCTTCGGTAAGCTTACTCCGCCAATGTGAGGCTTGTCATTTTGAGCCAAGGCATACACAGCCGTGGCAGCCAAGAGTAATCAACTGATCGCGGGGTAAATAAGGGTGCATCGACCGATGATGGGGAATGCGATGTGCGTGATGTTTCCCATGTTTGGTCGATGCGGGTGTTGGGCCAAGAGAAGGAATGAGGCATGGCGTCATAGGCGTTCTATACGCTGCGGTTACGCGGCGTCGACCAGGAAGTCAGATCCTGCTCATACAGTCGATATATGCAGAGTACCTGGCACGGAGTTTGACGCCGGTTTGCGTGATGTCATGCACCCAAGCAGTTATTTAGGAGATGAGTGTGAAAGGATGTCGACACGTGGTGGACGGGCATACGAATGGACGGCAGGCGCGCTAGGCGCACGCGACCTGGCAACGCCGACCAGAGAGTGGTAATCCGCGGCATAGATGGGTAAAACCCGACATGTACCTCATGGTGATCGGATTACTATTAGGAGCACTTTTGCGACCGACTATCGTCCACCAGCTGTGCCATATTTACCGTTGCCGTGTCTGACTACCTCCCCTGCGGGCTCAACAGCAGCGCCGTTATCGCATCAACACACGCATAGAACTTTTGTCCCACCTCTGGCTGAGCGAGGTATGCTGAAGTCTTCTCCTTAATCAGATCTTCGTGACTCCACTCCTCCAGTGGCACATCTTCCAACCCCGTCACATCAAACCGAAAGTACTTCATCCAATTGCGCTCCATCAACGCAGCATGTTCGGCTTCGAATCTATCACCCCACGATCTTGCTTCAGCCTTCCTATCCTCAACGCTATTCGCCATCTCGGGAATCTCATTTTTGCGGTTCAGGCCGACGCCCGTACCGACTGAGACAATGATCATCATGTCGTTCGCATATCGGAACAGCTTCCTGCATTCATACAGGATGTCGCGGACTGGATTGTTCTTTGTAGTCCCATGGTCAACGAGACCCTTTTGAATCACGAAGCGTTGCGGTACGCCTGGCTCGGATTGCACATATCGTGGGGCCGCCGAGGTCGCCTTCATCGCTTGCCATATGGGCATGTTGGGTTCCAAGTCCGGTCCAGTTATGCGCCGTGTTTGGTAAGATCGGATAAGGGCAGCTTTGTTCGTGCCTTCAATTCGTTAGTGAATTTTACTACGCTTCTCACTCCAGTACGTGCCGATATCCATTTGTGTCGTAATTGCGAAACTTTATCGAGTCAGTATGTACGTCGCGGATGAATAGGCTTTACTCACACGTCGCCCGAGTCGGGCCGTCCATCTAGGAGTACTTCGTCCGGGTTGCCTAGCTCCTGCTGAACCACGCTCTTGATTTCGTTCTCTAACGCGCTGTCGTCAGGCTTCTGTATCTGTGCATGAGGGTCGAGATATCTGAAGTAGGCCCTTTTATTGTCGAACACTTGCTTCGCGATCTGTTTGTAAGCTTCTCTTGCTCTGTGGGCTTGCATGCGCAGTCGACATAGCATGATGGCTATTATACCGCCAAGAGAACTACCACCTGTCAAGTCAAAAATCTGGTGGCTGTCTAAGCGCTGCCCAACTTTGACGCAGATCGCGTTGACCAGCGATTCAACTAAAAGGAGAGCAGATAAGCCCCGGATACCGTCACCGTCAATGGAAAGCAGAATCTTCGTCTCTCTCGTTCTCGAAAGGATGGCTGGTAGAGGTGCTGCTTGGTTTGGTGTCGGATCACGTAAGGCGGGATCGATGTACTGCGAAGATGGGCGCATATTGTTTTCAGGAGCTGCTTGAACAGTGGGAGTCGATTCTGGCGGTATTTGGGTGGCGCCAGTTGGCGCCGCAGCTTGAAATGCGTACGGGGAAGCATACACGGTTGCTGTCGTTGCTGACGAAGGCGTACTATGATCGCGTGGCGAGCCGGGAACAGCATTCTCAACTACCGTTGACGGTGAAGGTGTCATGAGACCTGCTACCGTAGTATGGGTGACAATCGGTTGTGATGGAGCCTGGCCGTATATGGGAGCTAGTGATGGAGGCCCTGTAGCAGAGGGAGGTGGAGACGGCCATGGAATGTATCCAGAGTAAGGATCCCGGATAAGTCGCAACTCTGCTTCTTCTGCAACGCGTCGGACATCCGGATCTTGAGCTTTGCTTCGATACGTTAGTCTCACTACGGGTGATATCTGGAGAAGACGCGCGACGTACTACTTCACGTAGCTGACGTCCCAAGGCTCCCAGCGACCGGACAACAAGAACTGTATCGAGGAAGGAAAGGCGGAGTCATGAAAGTAGTGTGTGCCCTCTACCGCCGAGTAGCGGACACAGCTGAAGTCCACCGGAGTCCACGACATGCTGTTGTATAGTGGTTATAGCGCGTACCAGTGGCCAAACCGGTAGACGGAGAGCTGGAATTGAGGCAGCACTCAGCCTTGTACTGGCAATCTAGTGAGAGCAGCGGTGGATCAGACGGCAGTCCTAAGAAACATGCGGTAAGCCACTAGCTGCCGCTGGGAGCTAGACCGTTAATCAGGATGAAGTCGCTTCTGAGAAGGGCTATTGTATAGCCAATCGCTACGCGACAAACGGCCCGCCTGCAAGGTATGCTCTGCGCCAGCTCGTCAAAATATGCTGCTATGCGTAGCGCTTCAGCGAGAATGCGGCCGCGTTTGACCGGCCAGGCGAGGCCCTGTACGGGCAACGTGTATGGACGAGGCCGCTCGGCAATTGGGCAGTTTGATGGATCTGTGAGACAAGGGCTTTGTGATACCCGGCCCATTCCTGCGTGTGCGTTCGTCACGAAAAACTCCCATCGCAGAGGCGATCGGATCGATCGCCAGGCTCAAAGTATACTGATAAGGGAAGATCTCGGGTCAAGGGTGTATGCAACTGCTGAACATCGCGACTGCCTAGGTGAAGACGGGCGATTCGCTAGCGGCTAGTGCATGACCATCGCTGGATTGGTCCACGCCCGCGGCCCGCAGCGTTCCGCTTGCTCGGCTCTCCCCCTCAACAGCTTTTCACTCTTCAGCCACACAGAACCCTTTCGCGACACGAATAGATTTGGACAGCATCTTGCGGCGTTGAGCTTAAACTTGAACTTTCCCGAAAGAGTTGGCGTGAACGACTGCACGGTGACGGCGTATTCGAATAAAGAACCTGGTCCCACCTGAGCAACGTTGGGGAAACCACTACAAACACCATTCGTCCAGAATAGACATGGAGTCAGGACAGAATCCACTCGGCACACTTTCAATCCTGGCAGTGGAACTGCGCGAGGCCATCTGGTCATATGCACTCACCGACACCACGATCGTGTACCATGCAATTACCGAAACGGTGCCAATCCCATTGCTCGGCTGTTCCAAAGCGATTCGTGAGGAAGCCATATCTACAATACTCCGAGAGCGAAGCGTCACGTTCCAGACGCATGCTGCACTATCGGGCTTGCTCACGAATCACAAGAGCCAGCAAACAACAGACACGGTCAAGGATGCGATAGCCCCACAGAGTCCAGCTAGATTGCCGAAGAAGATCAGGTTGAAACTGTTCTCGGAGAACCAGAAACTGTTCAAATGTACCGAGAGCAATTGGCTGGAGTATACAGAGGAGGAGCCGAAACTTGCAAGGGAACTTGATGGTTGGCGGGAAGCGCTGCTTCAATATCCTATTACACATCTCACAACAATAGTCATGGACTGTAATTCCAGTCCCACATACCATGGCGGACCGGGCTATGCACTTCCGTGCATGAGTACGTTCGTAAAGCGTGTAGCGACGCGAATTCGCATGGTGTCAAAGGGAAGATGCCAAATTTTACTAGTCGCACCGCCAGGCACCGTGAAACAGCTCATCTGGCACGCTGGTTCAGCCTCCTTTCTGAGGAGCTGGACGCCAACCGATGACGGGTGGTCTGCAAGGAAGATTCAAGAAGCGCTCGACAAAACGGTCGTTGCGAATCCGTCAACACCCACACAGAGGAGCAGAAAGCGACGACGGACTACGGCAACGATTGAGTAATTTCTGTCAACATAGAGTAAACTTTTGTACATATTGTGAAAATCTTCACGTTCCTTATTATGACTTATTACTCACATACGAAGTTACTGGCACCATTGCAGGCTTATGAAGTGCGGTAGTATGCATTACTCAGGGCAAAAAACATCGTCACGAGTTTCCCCCCGAATTGACCTTCATGGCCAGTTTGCGAAAGCCCATCCGAAGCAAAAAAAGAATGCATGAGATGCTCTCCAGCGGGGAATTGAACCCCGGTCTCCCGCGAGTTGTCTGTGAAGATGACAAGCGGAAATACTGACCACTATACTACTGAAGATTGAGCAACCGAGATGGTTGAGTAGGTGATTCGATGGGAAGCGTTGAAATTACAAATATCATAGACCATATGTTGCGCACAGCGCAGCGAACGCTGCGGCGCCGACTTGCTGCGTCAATAGGCAAAAGTTCTGCGTGCTGAATGCCCAGGTGTGGGCGGCTAGCCAGCTCTGGAGGGGCTATTTTAGCTACGGCACATGGCATGCGAATAGACTAATGCTGCTTACATAAGCTGCTGCAATTATCTAGGATCCATTTACATTCTTTTCGAATTGGTATACTTGAATACTAAAGCTTGGCCCAAGACCATGGTACGCACTAGTTGGCACTATGCTCAGACGTAAAGCCCCGCTTGAATCAAACTTGGCTGTATTATGTGTACGGACCAGAAGTGGGTTCTGTTCTGCCGCGCCCTGCTGTCACTCTCCTCTTTGATTGAGACCTTCCGCCCGGGCTCATCCTAAAAAGGCCATGTACGCATAGCTCACGTTGCATATACTGCCTCACTAGACATATGTCATGTTTACGTATTTATACAGTAAGTCACAGTTAGTCTCCACAGGCATGGAACTGCGACTTTTTGTTGTGTTGAAAGTACACCCAGAAGGCTTTGTGCATGTAAGCGATCTGCCGTCACGAACATGCAACATGTGGATGAGACCAGGGAAACATCCATAGAACCATACCCATCACTGGGACAACGTACACACCGGCATTGAGACGGCACCAGGATTTGGTTTTCGAAGCATATTCATTTCTCGCCGAGTCGATTCGTCGTGAAGACTCTAGCTTTATTCGTTCATGCAACCCATGCTCATTTTCTTTCATGAGCTCCGAATCCCACAGAAGATGATGAACCGAATGAAGTAAAACTCCGAACCAATTCACATGCACCACGCTCTTCAGTATCTCATGATCTATGCCTCGGTGGCAGCGGCCTGAGCCTTGGCACCCCTGGCCTTGGTGGGCTTGGACTCCTTGACGGGCTTCTGGCTCTTGCGGATGGCGGAGGCCTTAGCAACGGCGTCCTGGCGGAGGTCGGGGCGGTAGTTGCGCTTGGTGGTGGAGTTGACGATGGCGGAGTATGTCCTACGTTGGTCAGCGAGCGGTCCTTTGATATGCAGTATCGGCGCAGTCGAGCGAGGACAGCCGTGACTTGGAGAAGACGTACTTGCGGGTGGACCTGCTGGGGCCGAAGGTGGTGGTCTGGATGGCAGATGCGGGCTGGTGGTGCTTGTCGGCCTTCTTGATGAGAAGAGTGACACCACCCTCGGGGCCGGGGATAACACCGATAGCCTATTCCAACGTTGTCAATACCGTGTCCTGTGTTGGTTCGCATGTGCGCGCGGCGCATTCGTGGTTCGTGGTAGTCGTACCTTGTTGGCAATGGAGCCCTCGTTCTGAGCAGAATTAGTCAATTATCCCCAAGAATACAACATCCACACATACCTTGCGGCTGTACACGTTCCTCAGGTTAAGAGGATCGCGCGAGAACTGGATACCGTTCGCCCTCTTGACGAGCGTGGAGCTGCGTCCCTCTGCCATATGTCAACCCCAGTCCCTCCCCAATGCGCGTCCCAGTCTTTCACTCACTGGTAACCTCCCAGGCAAGATCGTGCGAGATAGTGGTGGCCATTGTGTCTGTATGGAATGTGGATACGGACGATGTCGATTGCTTGACGTTGGGAAAGTTCGCCAATATTGAATCGAGGGCCCTCGTCTGCATTACCGCATGCGCTTAGTGCGTGTTTCGGGGATGGATCAACGTGCGTGCCGACGCCAAGAGCGGAGCGGAAGTGACGATGCATGAACGCGACGTGAGGCGGTGCAGCCGAGCGTTCTTGTCCGCGACTCCGTGGTTACAAACCATCGTTGTCTTGCATCAACCTCCCCTAATGCCTTGGCTTCAGAGGCCCTCATCTACACACTACCGCTGAATCTACTTCACATCCGTTTCTTTTGTATTCATCACCAACTCCTTTGTCGCGCCGAGCAGCTCCCTCCCGCACTCCCGAAGACCTCCGCTCTGTCGCATACGCTATAGACCTCTCGCGCAGCCTCGGAAGCAATCTTCATCATGGCCTACATCCTCTACTCCGTCTCGCTCTTCGTTCTGGTGATTGCGACAGGTATGTTGCCTTAGTGAACACCTCATGCGCCACACTGACACTGCGCAGCTGCCTATTTCACCCGGCACCGCTGGATACACCTTCTGCCTATCCCCGGACCCATCTACACGCGCCTCCCATCCTCGTTCCGCGACGACATCGAAGCCGGCCTTTCGTCCTCAGCGTTTGACCTGAGTGGGAACGTGGAAGCCGGCGACTCGCGCCAAGGCTTGGACGACGCGGGGAAGAAGGAGGTTATGCGCATTATGAAGAGACGCGGCTGCGACTTCGACGAGGCACGCAGAATATACATGCAGGAGAGGTTCAAGAAGAACAACATTGGAGCCGATGGGATACCCCGCGACCCCAAGTTTGTCAGCTTCTCATAATTGCAACGACTGGGTTCAATGGCGGTTTTCATTTACAGGGCTCTTTCGTAATTCTTTCTTTTGTATGGGGTTTGGACACATTACTACATTTCCTTTGTTGCCTTCAGTGGCCTATCTCTGTCTGACATGCTCTTGGCGGGTATCTTTCTGCGAGTACGGATTTGGACGCCAGATATCCTGTGTCCTCTATTCTTCCGAGTTCTGCGTCTTTCTTTCGCTGACCTTTCAGCGCCTTTTCAAATACACTTTTGATGTTTTCCCTTAATCGACTCGAAGCCTGGCGAATACCATGCCTCCCCATCGTGACGCCATCGTCTCATGCTGCTTCATGTCGATCAAAGGCCATGACTTCCGCGATTTCTGCGGACGGCTATTATACCGACAGGCCTGGTCCCCTGGCTCGCTGAAGTACTGGTTCTAGCATCTTGGAGACTGCTCAAGCTACAACGCCCATATTCAACGTGATTGTCATTGATCCCTTCGCGTCTCTTCTCTCTACCTCGGTGCCTGAGCGTAGCCGGGAGGCCCTCCGAAACCTGGGGGACCGCCGAAGGCTGGCGGTGGGCCGTTGAAGCCGGGCGGAGGAGGGAAGAAGTTCGTCGGAGCGCCGCTTGGTGGGCGAGCAGGCAAGCCAGATGGGGGTGGTGGAAGACCTGGATGGCCAACCGGAGCTGCGGAAGGAGGTCGGCCATAGCCTCCAGGGCCGTTGGGAGCGTAACCAGGAGGTCCGCCGGGAGGTCCGCCAGGGGGTCCATATCCTGCTCCAGGTCCGCTTGGTGCGCCGGGCATGCCACGTCCATCCATGCCCATGGCTGGTCCACTCGGTGCAGCACCTGGTGGAAGTTGGAAAAGATGTGCGGGCAGAGGTTGCACAGCAGGCGCAACTCCGTGGGCCTTGGCCTGTTTCGCGAGCATACGCTCCGCTTCGTCTCCGTGCCGCTCACCCTTTCCGTCTTTCTTGTATGCGTATTGAACCGTGATCTGCTTGCTCATGATGTACTGGTTGTGCATGCTCGCGATAGCCGCATCTGAGGATTCGAAGTCGCCGTAGGAGATGAACCCGTATCCCTTGGATGCTTGCGTGATGTCGTCGCGCGCGACCTTTGGCGCATTCACCAACGGCCCGAAGCGGCCAAATGTATCGTACAGTGTCTTTTCATCCACTCCAGGGTCCAGGTTACCAATGAACAGCTCTGCGCCAATCTCAACATTCTTCTGCTTATCTGCGGACGCCTTGTTAACACGTATCCGGCTTCCGTATAGCGCGACGTTGTTCATGATCTTGGGCGCGTAATCTGCTTCTGCTTCCGTGTGGAACTCTACGAAACCGAACCCTTGATGTTGGCCGTTGACGCGATCGACGGGCATGTTGACATTTCGTACTCGGCCGGCGTTGAGCATCAGCTCGTGAAGAATGCGGGGCGTGATGCGCTCATGGAGGTTTCCGACGTAGACTGTGGCTTCTTTATTCTGTTCCCTGCGCGTTCGTGAGTCCATGTTCACTACTTGTTCGCTACTCGGAATGCTGCAACTTACCAGTGACGCGCACTCGGGGCAGACATGTTGAAGGGCTGCTGTCTATAGGCTGGAAACTCTGGATCCTGGGTCGCAATAGAAATCCGGACGATTTAGTTGGGGTCGTGAGGCGTCGTGAATGGGGATTGGTGTTCAGGAACGAAGTGAAGGCGTCTCGAAGATATTGGAGCTCCAGTCTGAGCTTGCGCTAACACGCATGCGGCTAATCCCAAAACTTTGAGCTTTACGCATCATCGCAACTTCGTTCTCTGGGCCCGCCTTCACCCAATACCGCGTACAACTCGACCACCTCAACCCCAGGCCGACTGCATACTCAACATGTACCAGTTGTCAGAAGAGTCCAAGGTACGTCAATACGCCAAGTACAATCAGACCGGGCTTCCGTTGACCCCATACAGGAGCGCATCGCGCGCATCATCGATGTCTCCCGCGTCGCTATTCACTACGGCTACCTGCCTTTGATCCTATACCTCGGATACTCCCGAAGCGAGCCTAAGCCTTCTCTCATCCGGTGAGTACACCGCCTATTCCCGCCGTTCCTATACCAGCACGAGGTTCTTCTTCACAATGGGAAAGAACTTCGCCGGCTGTGGAAGTCTGCCTGGCGACTTTCGAAGACTGGAAGCAGACTGTAAAAAGGAGATTGTCGTATTGTTCCTACAAGATTACACTAAGGTCATAATGGGCCAGCCCGGCAGTGTCAGTGGAAGACCAAGGCATCTACGGGGATTATGGTCTTTCCGCTCTTCGAGTCGCTCGCTTCTGTTCTGAACCTCTTCCTCAAAATATCGCTCCATCATGGCCGATGTACTTTTGGGAACTTAGCTGACCCTTCTAGTCTTTTCTCTCCCCTCGCATAAACACCAAACGACGATATGACAACAACGATTTGCGATTCATTGTACAATACTACACACTCTAGGCGCATGGATTCTCGGGTATGATTTGGACCGTGATGGTTGGGAAGATGGGCTATACAAGTACCATGTGTTCGAAAATTCCTCTACTCTATCACGTCGCACGGAAGTCGGCAAAGCGTATCCCACAGGAGGCGGGATTTGTACATGTATACCAAAGTCTTAATACGAATTGACGGTACCCTGCAGGACGGCCGGTGCCATGGCTGCCCGGTCCGAGTGGTAGCCCGCTCTTTGCACCAAACACATTCGTCTTGCGCATGCGTGTCACAATTGCTGGAACTTGCGGAGTCTAAGCTTGCGCGCACGTCGGTCCTCATTGAGCCCAGCGCCGGTTGGCAGGTATTGGCAGCTACGCGGGGCAAATGCCGGTTGTGCGGTTGACGCCAATGGCGAGACGCTACCTGACCCACGTGGTATCCCGGTCGAGCATCGCGACCCATGCTCCTCCATTCTCAACCTCTGCGAACTGGAACACCCGGCCACCGGTCCCCACAGTACACGCGGGCACTCGTTATGGAGTCTTATATCCCAGGCGCACGGCGCTGGGCCTGCTCTAGTTTGTGCTGCGAATCTTCATCGCATAGCCCCCACGCCTCCCGTGTCCACAGTATATCGAGAGCTCCCCCGGATGTTCTCTACCTATTCTCTAGACCTTATGGACACTCCGAATTGCTATCCCCATTCCCATCCGTGCGCTGTCTTACTACCTGGCTGATTGCTCAACTTCGTGCATGACCCGTCATCGTCCGCCACCATGACCGTCCCCAACATTGGGGACATCTTGGTGCTGTCGCAGAAGGCTTGGAAGATTGGACGCACCTTTTCTGCTTGCCAAAAGAATGCGCCAGTGGAGCTTCAATATGTTGAGACGGAAATCGGCAGCCTCGCAAAATCATTGGCATCATTGGCAGAGACGCTGCACGCGGAGTCCGTGCGGCAGTTGCTACAGGACGCTGACCAGGAAATAAGATATGGCGTTGGTACCATCCTAAGGTCTTGTCAACGGACAGTAGATGATCTTGACTCGCTGATCGACCAATACCAAGTCATCAAGAAGCACCGCACAGTTGGAGGGTTCGCAATTGAGCGCTCGTGGAGCGATCTGGTATTAGCCTCATACAGGACGATGATCTGGACTCCCGAGGGCGGAAACCTCGCAGATCTGAAAGAGATGTTACAGACACATACGAACTCTATCGATGAGTTGACGGAAGCATTGCAAAGGCTAGTGCTGCCAAATCCATGTCACACATCTACTGACCATGGTGCAGCAAGTCTATGGCTCGAATGGACAGCACCGTCATACCAATGGCAGAGCGAGTCGATAACATGCACCACTCGGCTGGAAGCATCGATCAGCAGCTTGATGAAGTACATCGTATGGTAGAGGACCTAATGATCGCACCACACACTTCACATGTGCCACCCGTACCCGCAAAGAACCCTGCGCGTTCACCGACCACCGAAAACGCCGACCCATTGAGCCAAACGTATCATGCTTTATCTCCCCCAGAATCTTCACTCAGGTCACAAAATGTCAAAATATCTCTACCACGGATCCCGCAGCGCCCAGAGTCCCACGAACAGTCCTCTATAGTCAGATTCAACGATGATGCTCCTGTTCCGACATCTCCGGCGGATGTCGTGTCCGCCTCAAGAACATCCTCACCCGTTCAAAAACGTGTGTCGGAATTTAGCTTTGGCGGCTCATCTTTGCGATACTCCAGCAGTAGCTATGCATCTTCTGACGCTGGTACCAGCTCAGTCGGTTGGCAAAGTCCATCTTCGTTACTACCTGACTCTCGACTGAGCGGACAGTTTTCGACATCGACCAAGAAAACATCACCTCTTCCAAGGACACCGGAAGTATGCGAGCCGGGCCGAAAGGCTGACAATCGGCATCATACGCTACTCCCACCTCCGGCTATGAAGCTCGGCTCACTCTATGAACTCGAAAGAACACCTACTCAGACATCGCATGCCATGTTAAGCCCTTACCCTTCGTTGCAACCAGAGATCATGAAACTTCACAGAAGTTCAACCACTACCAGTCAAAAAGCCGCCTTCGAGAAGGAAGCCTTTCGAAACTCCGCCATTTTATGTGATGTGTAAGCCGTCTTTGCTCTTAGTCCGTTCTTCTCAATGTACGTGTTCAGTAATGCTAACTACAGATAGCCGCGGTACGCTCGTCGAATACTCGCACCGGATAAACCAGGACGACCCAAGAGACGTCGAAATGATCCAGGCTTCTGAAGAGTGCAGAATCGCCGTAGTACGGAAACGCATAACCGACCCTGAGACGAAGGCAGTGCGCGTCGTGACATCCGTATGGGCGTTTAGCGACGACAACACCACCCGCGTGGAGCTACGTATGGAAGACGACCAGATGTACATACCGTACTCCAGCTACTTCAACCCAGCCAAAGCCTCCATCACAGTTCTCTGCGAGCTCATATTTCACGACGTCAAGCACGGCAATCGGCCAGTGCGTGTAGAAAAGACTAGCTGGGTCAACTACGTCTTCGACTCACCACAAGGTAGACTACCGAAACAGCATCTAAGGAAGAAGACGATGACTAACTGCATACCCAGCGGCCGCACTCTTCCAAAACGAACTTATGGGCCGCACTCTACTCGCGACATTCCGCACAGAGAAAACAATGCGCATCCACGAAGGCCTCTCCAAATCCTTCTCCTACGCCGAGCAAATGTGCGGCCTGGAAAACCTCCGCGTCTGGGAAGACAACGACACAGGCGCCATCATCGCCCTAATCCATTTCTCCGCCGACTTCCGAAACGGCTACTTAGCCTTCTACCTCAACTCCTCCGTCAACCCTATCAAAGTGAAAGACGGCGGGGACAGGGAGGTGAAGATCAAAGGGCTGAGAGTGCCGATTGATCGAGGCGATCGCGCGATGAGGAAGGACAGTTTTGCGGAAGCTGCCACTGCTTCTGTTACAGGGAAAGGTAAGGAGAAAGTGGGGGCTGGGAAGAGTGTGGACAAGGGGAAGGTTATCAGCGGGGCGAAGATTGAGTTTGCGACGGAGATGGAGAAGAGGGAGTTTTTGGAGATGTGTAGCGAGATGCAGAGGGAGTTGATTGAGTTGCCGGATTTGTTGGGGGTTAATTGAGGTGTCGATCCAATTAGACTTTGCCGCTATAATGAGCTCACGATGAATCGCTCAAGCGTGCGCCCTTCCGGATCCGTGTCCTTTGGGCTTGCTCATCCGATTCCTGAACACCAAGGCAGAGCACGGCCTACATAGACATCGGGCTTCTTCTACACCACCTCATTGCATTCTCTTAGAGAGACATATTCCTTAATAGTCTCCTGTTGCAAATGCCGTAAAGGCAAGTCAGCTCTCGGATCTATTGTTTAATGTTAGAACATTACTCTCAGATTCGGTTAGTACCTCCCAGACCTAGTGTCCGATATCAGACAATGCTCTCATCTGTACACTCATTCAAAGTTCCCAATCTCCTTCCCTCCAAAACTTGTCGTAGACTTCTTCAAAGTCTTCGTCCAGGTCGTAGCAACCAAACACAAGCGCTGCTTCCTCAGGAACGTTCTTCCTCTTTCCAGACCACCGCTGAGCCTCAATAACCCGACGACGCCCCCATTCTTTACTCTCGATATACCAGCAGATAGCTTGCCAATGTGCCCTTGGTACATTTGTGAGTGTGGAGATCCTGACATAGTTATCCCCCATCTGTTTGGACGTCCGGGGCCCTGTCATTTTACTGAATTTCTCTACTGCAATCCTCGTATATCTCTCGGTATCGCCACCCGTGGTCAAAGCAACATGAAGCGCATACGACCTGTTGTCCAGCACCCAGGTCGTTCGGCGGCGAGTCCGAAACAGGAGTCCGGATTTGCGGATGAAGTTAACGAGGTGACGGACTGATTCTCCCAGCGTACCGCCCTCCATCATGTATCCGTGGCGGACGAGGAAGTCATGTGCGTCGTATGCGTACCTCGGGAGAGAAGCGTCAAAGTCATCGTAGTCTTCTGTCCGGAGGGTGGCAAACCAGTCGAACGTCGCTCTGATAGGCCCTTTCTCGTCTCCGATTACTCGTAGACTTGAGGCGTCAGTTTCGATCCGCGGTGTGACGCTAGTGATAAAGGGAGCTATCTCCATGGCGTTTTGACCCGGTAGAAGCTGTTGTGTGGTCTTGTGGATAATATCTGTGGCTTCGTTGTTGATGGTCTTGCATGTAGCGAGGATAGCTGTGGGCGCTGTGTACGTGATAAGAGTGAAGCTGTTCGTGGTCGTTCCGTCCTCGCTGGAGTTGACGTATCGGGTATGGATGGTGCGGTTTGGCATGAGGCTGTATACCATGAGTCGTAACTCGACAGGCAAGTCGAGGAATCGGAACGGTCGAAGCATTGTGTTCGTCGAGACTATAACTGCTAGCGCCTTATACATGTTAAGTAGTTTGTTAGATAGAGGACTATGACGAAGAGTAATTAGGAAAACACAAATTAGGTCTTTGAGCCCGCGCCTTGGCGGTTTTGTCTTCACCTTCACTCTGCCTCCAACTTCGCCCTCACCTACACAAAAAGAGACTAAAACAACACTACCCCAACGCTCTAACCAAGCCTCAAACCAACACCTCTACTTAACCTTTAACAAAAATACATATAACAGTAGACTTTTAAGTAACCCTACCGGTTGTGTTTCTCTAAGGTATACTGTAGTGTAGGCTTCTCTTATCTACATACAACAGTAGACTTCTAAGTAACTCTGTGTGTTGTGTGCATCTAAGGTATACTGTAGTATAGGCTTCTCTTATCTACATACAATAGTAGACTTCTAAGTAACCCCGCAGGTTGTGTTTATCTAAGGCGTACTATAGTGTAGGCTTTCCTTGTCCACATGTCACCCTACTTATCCACGTACCAAAGGGGGGGATCAGTACCCAGAAGTAAGCGCCAAACCTCCCACTGAACTATCCAATGCTTGTGACATTAACAGATAGAACAGTGGTATGACGTATGGTCAAAGTGTGAGAAGGCTGGGTGATGTTGATGGAAGTCGCAGAGCGATGACGATGTTGCTGACCCAACACAAATGGCAGTAGCGCCCCAGCATACAACAACCCCACCCTTCATCTCAACACCTCAAACATCCCCAGCAGCCAACTTCATGATTACGACTAACTTCAATAGTTCTTCAGCTATCTGCGTGGTATCAACGTCAAACATGCAACAAGTCGCGCGCCTTACTCCAAAGAGCCTAACCAATCCATTCAATTCCAATTCATCCATATCCTCCATCCTAGCCGTGTATACCACCTCAATAACCAACTTAACAGCGGGGACTCAGGACTCCAAAACCAGCCACTGACTATGCAAAAGAACCATAAGAAAAAGAATCTACCAAACGATACACCGCTGAGCGATCTCAATATCCAATCCATGCTATTATCCTATCCAAACTCTTGATGTGGTTTCCCGGACGGCTGGCTATACAAACGCCGGGGTAAGAAGAACCCTATGCTCGAGATCAGTCGTGTTCTACTCGCCGTTGACCTCCGGCTCGGGAGCGGTGCCGTTGGCGCGGTCGGCGCCCATGTACCGCTGCATGTATGTGATGTAGTCGAATTTGGGTATGTCGCGGTCTTCTGCCATATCTGGGCCTTTGTGCTCGGGCATGGTGGAGAGGAGGTCGTCGATGACTTCGTCGGGGACGAGGGAGTGGCGGAGGTCGAGTTCGGTGACGTATGGCTGGTGGGATATTAGTAGCTGGTGAGGGAGAAAAGAGGGAAAGAAACTGGTATAGACTGACCTTGCCGTCGGCGACCTCTTTGAAAGACTCAAAGACTTGCTCCGCGGTATTTTGATCCTCGGTTTCGTCCACCATGAATCGGATAAACTGCTCGAATGTAACATAGTCTTTGCCACCACTAGTTTCGCGGAATCTCTCGTGCATTTCTTCTTCGTCGTATACCAAGCCCAAACTAGCCAATGCGGCAGAGAACTCCAATTCTGCTAACGAATTCGACACATCGCGGTCAAAATGCCTGAATACTGATTCAAACTCTTCAAGCTGTATTGGGGTAAGGTTGGTCATGTTACGTGCCACCATCTGGTTCTCTAAAAAGGCAAGCTTCTTCGATACCGAACTGCGGACCAAGCCCAGCTCGTATTCTAGCTCGTCGTATGTGTATGTTGTGAAGTCGTTCTCCTCGATGTTTGCTTCGGCGCATTGCTCGTCGATGGACGCTATGAGGTTGAGGTATTCATCCAGGGGTGCAAGCGACTTGCTGATCTCCTTTGTGTGCTCTAGCTGGTCCTCAACATCGCCTTCCAACGCTGATATCGATGTAGAGAGTGTGTTGAGGGCCAGGGCAAAGTCGTTTGCTTTGTCGGCGAAGGATTTCCGCAGAGCGTTCTTGATGTCTCTAATTGTCTCGTTGATGACCTGGGAGCGTTGTCTCTCGGCCTTCATCAATCCCGTCCAGGCGCTGTCCAGTGCTTCGAGGCTGAGCTCCGCGGGCGGATCGTACGGTCGCAACCGGTATGTGGCCAACTTCGTCCTTATATTCCCTAGTAGTCCCACCAGGTCCGACTTCTCGGCTACCCATGTTCGCTTGCTTTTGCGCTTCCAGGCGGTGAACTCGGTCGACTGGTTCCTAGCGTCTGCGTATGTCCCGTCGAACTTGGCCTCCTCCCATTGTGTGCGCTGCTTGGCGATCTGGTCCAGCAGCTCGCGCATGCGTCGCTCGAAGTCGTTCTGCATCTGCCAGGCTCCCTGCATATTTGCGACGAACTTCTCGACTCGCCGCCCAGCATTCTCCACGCGCTCCATCTGCGAGAAGGCGTGGAACCAGTAAGCAATGTATGTCATGAGTGAACGCTCGTCGGGCTTCGCGACGTCGCACACGTCCTCCACATCCAGCAGGTCGGGGATACCAATCTCTTTGGAGGCGATATCGAATGCAAGCTGCATGTTGCCGCGGTGGTCGCTCTTGTCTAGGCTGTCGTAGTCGATGAGATCGGGACGGTGGATGTCGAGCAGGGCGCAGCTGTCTGTTGTTAGCCCAGTCTCCCACCAAAGAGTGCTCCACCTACAATGCCAGTCCGTCGTTCCAGCTCGTAGAGAAGTCACGGACTTCAACCTCATCGTAGCAGGCCGTCTTCCGCTGACACCACAGCAGCAGACCCTCCTTGGCACTGAGACCCTCTTCGTTGATGTCGCTGATGGTGAAGCGCAGAATGAGGGTCCATATCAGGCCCAGGATGATCTTGCTGTTGCCGTCGACGACATCTTCGGCACCGGTATTGGTAAGCTGGATCCTCCGACTCCGGATGAAGTCGAGCGACTTGTTGACGTTCTCAAACTTCTGCACGCGCAGCTTGGGTCGGGAGGCATAGCGGCCGAGGGATTCGTTGCTGAGGATCTCGAGGAGGTGTATGAGTATGATCTAGGGGGCGTTAGGACGTGATGCGGGGAGAGGCCATGTTGGGGGCCAAGCGGGGCACGTACACCGTCCGAGAGGTCGATGATGAGGTCCTTGATCTCGACTTCGCGGATCTTGAGCTTACTGTTCAGCCTGCAGCGGTGTGAGTAGTAGTGTCGGGGCCGGGGCGGCGGCGGGGGTTGCAGCGTACCACTTGGTGAATGTCTTCTGCTGGACCTTGACCCATTGCTGTTCAAGCGGCGCCATGATCAGTGTGCATCAGGCCTCTCACTCGGACTGGGCGCATGCAGGTAGGAATATATTTGGGTGGATACGGGATGCTAGCTGGCGACTACTCGGGCGTGTTTTCCAGAGTCCTGGCCCAAAACAATGAATGGCTGACTGCGGGCGCGGCTTCGGCTGTCGCTGCACCCCTGTCCCAGTAGCGGGGCCCCTGGATCCACACGGCCTTGGGCGCCCGAGTCGCCTCTGGTTGGCTGGCTGCGACGACACGCGATATCTGGTCTACAGTCTCTTCGTCCAATGCTTGCTGAGACCGAGAGACAATGCCCAAGATACCCTTGGAGTAGCGCCTGTATCTAGTCTATCTATCTACTCGCATCCGCTTGCCTCGTGGCTGCACCACGCCGGGTACAGCAGGCGCCACACGCCATAGTGGTCCTTCATCGCTCTTGCCTGCATCATGGCTGGAGACGCGTCTCAAGATGCCGCGTCGCTGCCATATCACGAGCCGGGCATCGTTGTCATTCTCGTGCTCACGTCTTTCCTCCTCCTCCTTAACGTCGTCAATGCTGCTCTCGACAGGGTGCTGTACTGCGGTCTGCTGGGCCAGGTTTTGGTTGGCATTGCATGGGGCACGCCAGGTGCCAAGTGGCTATCCGAGAGCTTAGAAGAGACGGTCGTGCAACTAGGCTATCTGGGATTGATACTGCTTGTCTATGAAGGTCTGCATGCGCTGCATCGCCTAACCCAACCCATATCTGTGGCATTGACTAACGCTCGCCAGGCGGGCTTTCTACTTCGTTCCAATCACTGAAGGCAAATCTGCTTCTATCTTCTGGCGTCGCACTCACGGGAATTCTAGTTCCTATCGGGCTCTCGTACACTCTGCAAGGCTTACTGGATGCTAGCCCAGTACAAGCTTTCGCCGCTGGCGCTGCTCTATGCTCCACCAGCCTGGGCACAACCTTCACGATTCTCGGGTCGAGTGGCTTGGCTACCACCCGCCTAGGCGTCGTCCTCACAAGTGCCGCTATGATGGACGACGTCGTGGGGCTAGTCATGGTGCAAGTAATCTCCAACTTAGGTGGCGACAACTTCAGCTGGGTAACAGTCGTTCGCCCAGTCCTCGTTTCGGTTGCTTTTGCGGTCATCGCACCTCTTGTCTGTCTCTTCGTCGCGAAGCCTTTGACCGCATGGCTGAACGTGTACCGCGGGGCTCACCCGGGCGCACATCTGAGCGCCTTGCTACAGCGAACACAAACAGCCTTCGTGATCCACACGCTGGTTCTCATTGCTCTTGTCGCGGGAGCTACATATGCGGGCACATCGAATTTGTTCGCTGCGTATATCGCAGGAGCTAGCATTAGTTGGTGGGACTCTGACGTGCCCCATGCTACAAGCACTTCAGCTACGAATGCTGTAGATGAGAAAAGACAGGCAACTGTCGGTCCAATGCTTGAGAGCTCAGAAGGCTCGTCTCCCGATGCGTCAAAGACCACAGCAGACCAAAATCAAGGAGCAATTCCGTCTCGACCCACCGACATGGAGAGTGAAGAGCATATGGTTGCGACCGGTGGTGCAGCCATCTACGAGCAGTACTACCATCCCGCAGTGTCGAAGATCCTACAGCCGTTCTTCTTCGCGTCAATCGGCTTCTCGATACCCATCACACGAATGTTCAGAGGCGCGATAGTCTGGCGAGGCATCGTCTACGCTGTTCTCATGACCTTCGCAAAGCTTGTGTGTGGTCTCTGGCTCGTCCGGGTCTCCATATTTCCAGGCAAGAAAGCACCCGGCAGATTTTTGTCCAAGGTGCGCCTGCCTTCGGTGCCTCACCTGTGGGGAAAGAGCGGCGGCGCACCTCCCGCGCAAGAAGGAGTCACTTCAACGCAGGCAAGAGCTACCCCATCGCGAACCCGCCCGATAACTTCACCAAGTAGTACCGAAAGCGAGGCCCGATCTTCGCCCAATCCACCAAAGCCCTTTTCGCTGCACCCGCCACTGATCCTCGCCTTTGCAATGTGCGCTCGTGGAGAGATTGGCTTCCTAATTTCCGGTGTCGCCGAGTCCCAGGGAGTCTTTGGAGAGACTTCAGGCGAGCCAACCGACATGTTTCTTGTCGTGACTTGGGCCATCGTTCTGTGCACTATCCTGGGTCCTCTGGCTGTTGGACTATCCGTTCGCAGGGTAAAAGCACTCCAAGCGCGCAAGAACAAGGAACAGGAGGGCGCGGGCAGGGACGTTTTGGGCGTTTGGGGTGTAGGATAGACTAATCTCCGGAGTAAACCAAAGCTATCGAAATGCGGTCGCAACATGCCCGGGCAGGTTCAGTGCGCTCGAGTTTTTGCTGCAAACTGTTCACTTTGTGCACATGTGCCCCTGTTGTCATGACGTGCATCGCCGGGTGTCGCGACAGGGATAGCGGCTGTAATGGTGGGGTCGGAGGCGGGCATCATCCAACAGACGGTTGAAACATGCTGATTTGTACTCGGTGTATCGAGCGCCGTGGGACGTGAAACAATAGGACATGATATATAGTGGTCGCCGTCGCGATACCTTCCCATATATACAGGCGACCATGTGCGCAGCTGCAATGGATGCATAGTGCGAACTGTAAAAATGTAGACGAACATCAATGACATTTGACACAACGTGAAATCCCGTAGTTTGGTAGAGAACCCTTCTTTTGCACAAGCAGGCAAGCAGCCACCGACGTCGCGAGCGGCACGGTTTCTAAATATGCACCGGTGGAGGCTGTGGAAGGTTTTGGCGGCCAGCCAGAAGGGTTTCAGACGTCAATTTGCCTTCTTCTGAAACGCTGAACAAGATGGTGTACTTGCAACCGCCGGGCGATCAAGCCGGACCCTCTGCCGTTGTCGCGCCTGTCTGCTGATGAAACGTCTGTAGTAGACTCATGCCGCTGGTAGTCCTCCGCTGCTCGAGTGGCAACAGCCAATGAGTGCACATCGCGTTCCTTTCAGGCTCGACGTCCGAAGAGGAGTCGAGCGCACGTGAGAGAAAGTTCCGTGCCGGATGCTAGCGCGCCAGTGCCCAAAGCCAATGGTGCCAGGAGAAAGGGTTCCACTCCAGGCCCTACCACGACTGCGTGCACCAGACACGACTGCGCTCTCGCCCGCAGCCTGCCAGCTTCTCCTATTTACCCTGCGTGTGCAGTTTTCGAATGTGGCATCCTCGCTGAAGACGACTCGGCGCGACGCTTTGCGATTTGGATTGGCAGCAGCGCCCGCTCGCTTTCAGGATCAGGACTGGTATCCCGCTCTGCTGCAGCCCGACCCTCGCATTGCTGCTTACTCGACGCGACCCCCATCTCCGGACGCTGCGTCCTCGACACCACCCCAGCGCCCTCTGTCTCAGTGAGAGTTGACCCAAACCTCGCTCAACATCGCCCCGCCACTTACTTGCTCACTCCATTGAGCACGGGTCCCCCGCTATTCACCACACTCACCCTCGACTGCCTGGCCGCACCAGAGGCAGTGAACGACTCACGAAGCTATTGTAGCTATTGTATAATTCGACTGTTGTTGCTACAACGATAGTCTGCCCATGTGAGTCCCCTGGCGCTCCTTCCTCAGCTGTCGTCTGGCTGCTCCAAACACCGCTTTTCAACCCCAAACGGCAGCAGCGTCACCTGCCCCGTTTCAATCAGACTGCCACTCGCGAGACCGGCCGCTGACCACATTGCTCCAGCATGTATCCCAATGGACATTTCGAGAACACCCGTGCAGCACCAAAACCACCCCCACCCAAACCCACCACCGAGCGCAACCTTTTCCCCGACACCAACCCCAACATGCCGGGCAACATGGTCGGCCGGAGTATGCAGTCGTCTGCTTTCAACAACGGCTCGCAAATGTCGCTTGTACGCACACAGTCCGAGAGAAGCGTCTCGACAACGGCCACAGTCAAAGAGGGCATGGTCAAGGTCAAGGATGCAAACGTGTTCAGAAGTATGATTTGGGCCGAGCGGTGGCTGGTACTGCGCGAATTCGAGCTGAACTTTTTCAAGAGCCCTAATGCCTCCAAAGCATCAACCACGATTCAACTACGAGACATCCTCGGCGTGGAGCGATCAGACACGCAGCCTTTGTCCTTTGAAATCACCAAGGCTGCCAACGCCAGCAAGGGCTCGTCCCCGCCCCGCGATGGCCCTACAAAGATCATTACATGCAAGGTCGAGACTGACGATGACGTCTACTCGTGGATCGACAGCATCTACCAGCGCTGTCCCAGCATGGGCGGTGTCAGCAACCCCACCAACTTCACCCACAGAGTGCACGTAGGCTTCGACCCTAACAGCGGAGCGTTCGTCGGTCTGCCGGTAGAATGGGAGAAGCTTCTCACCGCATCTGCTTTAACTAAAGACGACTACGCGAAGAACCCCAAGGCTGTTTTGGAAGTTTTGGAGTTCTACACCGAAAAGCTTGTCAAGCGCTCCGAGGACCCTCAGCAATACCCGAGTCTCACTCCGACCCCGCCAACAAATGCTGGAATGGAGAAACAGCTTGGATACGGTGGCAGCGGCAATTCCGTTGCGCCTCCGCGCCCTGCACCGCCTGGCAATTATCAGCGAAAAGACAGCTACAGTCAAGGCTATGGCGGTCAACAAAACTCGGCTTCGCAGCAACAAAACCGCTACGAACAGGATCGCTACGAACAAGATCGCTACGAACAGGACAGGAGGAGGCAAGAGGACCAGGTCAGGGCACAGCGCGAACGCGAACTCCAGCGGCAGAGGCAGGAGTACGAGCACCAACAAAGGCTGCAGGCTGAAGCTGAAGCTGATTGGGAGAACGATATTCCAAAGAAGGTTACTCCAACGGCGAAACAAGAAATTGGCGGAGGCGGCTATTCGCGAGATCATAGCCCGTCAGGCCAGAGGTACAATCCCAGCCGCCCTGCGCCATCCACTCCCGGTGCAAGAGGCCCACAGCAGCAGCCCCCGCGGCAGCCAGTCGCACAGCGTCCAGCACCTTCTGCACCTCAGCAACAGAATGGTGGCTACAGCACATCTCCTTCCAAAGCGCAGCCAACTCAGCAACGACCACCCATGGCCTCGAAGAATTCGAGTGGCCAGGTTCCCAGGGTTGCTAATGGTCAAAACCAACAGCAAAAGCAATACCAGCCAGGTGCTGCACCCAAGCCGTTGAACGTTGCTAAGCCTCAGAATGCTCCTGTCAGTGATGCAGTGAAGAAGGCCGAGCAGGCCCTTACTGCTAAGCCCAAGGAGGAGCCAGCACGGAAGGATGTGCGCATGTCCAGCATGTCCGAAGGCGAGGTCATGGCGAAGCTCCGGGAGGTCGTATCCAAAGAACGGCCACTGGACTCGTACAACAAGCAAAAGAAGATTGGTCAAGGTGCTAGTGGTTCCGTGTATGTTGCTCGCATCCGTGAAGGTGCCACTTCGCCCATGGCCCGAAGGGTTATGCAAGAAAATGGCCCACGTGCACAGGTCGCTATCAAGCAAATGGATCTCCGCAACCAGCCACGCAAAGAACTTATCGTAAACGAGATTATCGTCATGAAGGACAGCAAACACCCCAACATCGTCAACTTCTTGGACGCGTTCTTGCAAGAGGAGCAGTCCGAGCTCTGGGTCGTCATGGAGTTCATGGAGGGAGGTGCTTTGACCGACATCATTGACAACAACCCTTCCATTAGCGAAGACCAGATCGCGACGATTTGCTTCGAGGTAAGCTATGTAGCATGGACTTTCGGGAATCTACACTGACAATCATCAGACCTGCAAGGGACTTGAGTACCTTCATAACTTGAACATCATCCACCGAGACATCAAGAGTGACAATGTCTTGCTCGATGGCCGTGGCAATGTCAAGATCAGTATGTACCCGCCACGCAGCCTCCATCGACAGCTTGCTAACCTTTAACAGCCGACTTTGGTTTCAGTGCGAAGCTCACCGAGCAGCGCAGCAAGCGTGCGACTATGGTTGGAACTCCATACTGGATGGCCCCTGAAGTCGTCAAGCAAAAAGAGTATGGCAACAAGGTCGATATCTGGTCTTTGGGTATCATGGCCATTGAGATGATCGAGTCTGAACCACCGTACCTGAATGAGGAACCGCTCAAGGCTTTGTATCTCATTGCCACCAATGGCACTCCTCGTCTCAAGAAGCCAGACAAGCTCTCGAAGGAGCTCAAGGCTTTCTTGTCGGTCTGCCTTTGCGTCGACGTAAAGTCCCGAGCAAGTGCCGGAGAGCTGATTAGCCACGACTTCCTCAAGAGCGGATGCAGCCTAGCGAGCCTATCTCAGTTGCTTAACTTCAGGAAGAACGGCGGCCACTAAACCCCTACTGGGCACACCACTACAGCATGAAGAGTTCTTCCGGTTAGAGCCACAAGAGTAATGGCGAGCTGTTTCACGCTTCTGGACTTCGATACCCTTTTCATGTACATTTTCCCAGCTATACCCAAACTTCTCGGCTTCCGTCCTTACCGAACGATCGACGACATACCACGAAACCTAGGAAGGCGTCATTCGCTTGGGCAATATCAGTCTGGTCATCTGTACCCTCTGGTCGCTACGGAATTTGCCTCTATACATCCCATGTAACTACTCCATCCGCTATTCGCCTTCTCGTCCGTCTTTCAGAGCGCCAAATCAAGCACCCTACGAGTGATACATCTGCCTCCAAAGTCTACAAACGGTGCTCAAAGATTATGGAATTTGGAGGAGTGAGGTTCATTGCTCAACTACAATACCAAGTCCTTCCCTTCGGGCCCGATGTGCGTGCGTGCCAGGCAACTTGTCATGTTTGTCCTTTTCAATGTTCCACAGCGTAGCGATATCACACGGTCTGGCAATCTTAAGCATCCAGGCGCAATATTTAGGGCTCTTCGTAATTAAATCCTTTGGGAGTACATGTGGATACTGATAGATCAAATGGCAATATCATAAAAGTCAATGCGAGCTCTTCTTCTTTCATGCTTGGCTGGCCACCAATGTCGCAACATGGCTGACCATTCATCACATGCCATGAACACTACACCTGATCCCACCTCATCAACGTCTCCACCTAATGTCCCTTAGTAGCGAAATTGAATTGCTCTTGCAGGTTACAGCAGACTCTAGTAGATCTAACAACTGGTAATGCATATCCAGGGTGGCTCTCTATATCTGCACCAGTCAGGACAAGATGAGCAGCATTGTGTTTTGGGACTACGACTGCGTTCGTACGCGACTATCTTCTTCTGACATGAATGTGTTGCTGCATCCGCGCAGCTAAGACTCATGGTATCGATTTGGTCGAAGGATGCGATGGTGAGTATGGGTCTGCAATAGTAGAAAGAATGGGTGACAGAGACGGGACGCGGAAAGAATGGAATTCACGCTCTTCCTTCTATGGTGCCAGAGCGCTGTGTGGGCAACCGGGGAATAGAAACTGCAGGCTGCGGGAAAAAGAAGAGACTGCTTCTGCGAATACTGATTGAATTGAGATCTAGACGCAGTAGGGTGACTAGACGTTGAGTGATCGATGATGGTATGCTTGCAGAAATGCCTGAGATGTGCCGAAATGACAGGAGGATGATGACTCGCTAAGATGCATCCAATTAGGATATATGACGTAAGAGATCAGAAAGAGATGGGATCTTGACCGCGACTTCTAGAATGGAAGAAAGGGTAGCTTGAGGGACTTGGGAAAGTGCGAGGGACTGGTCGCGGCGGGTTTGGCAGCTGCTCAACCCAAGCACAACAGATGCGGGCTCAATGCGACGGTGCTAGACTTGGGACTAAGCATTTCGTCCCACCATCCGTCGTCGCGCTGGCATGCCGCGTTTTGATTTGCAAGCCAGGTACGCATACCGCTGATACGCCTGAGCACGGGTGGGAGCGTGTTCTTGTCGCCTTCTCGTATTGGTACGACGCGCTGGTATAGGCGGTCGCGCTTGTCTGAGTTTGCAGTGACTGCAGCGATAAAGAAGGGCCAGACGGGATAGATGGCGGTGTATAGTGGACCTTTCACTGGTAACGAAAGGAGGAGAGTATGGAGTGCGTCGGAGAGCTCGAGGATGGAGGAGTGAAATCTTGTGAACCTGGAGACATGTCAAAATGTGAAAGCTTTAGGCTATATAAGATGCTTACCCGTAGACGCGACAGCGCAGGTAGATGAGCGCGGCGAGGCGAAAGGCTTCTGCTGTGGCGAGCAGGATTTCTTTCTCTGGCCCATCTGGCTCTGAACTCCACTGCTTTAGATCTTGAAGCTGTTTCTCTTGTGCTTGGGCGTACATGAGTTTGTTTAGTCTGTATGGGCCCGTCGGAAGTGATGTTATGGATGAAATGAGGAAGAGCAACTGAGGTGAGACTCCCAGAGTAGTCGAAGTCCTGGAAGATTCGCTTGGCGATATACTATCCAACCAGTTCGTGGTCTCGAACGTATGCTGCCGAGTGTTGCTTAACTGGTGAGAAGTTCGTGCGGTACGTGCCAAGATGAGCTGAGCGTGCAAGAACATGACGGTGTCAGAGTTGTGGGTGATTGCTTCCGGGGGAATCGCATCGAGCACATTAGCGTGACATGACCAGCACATTAGGGAGTCATCTTGATTGATCAGGCCGTGGTGCATCAGTAGCATGCTAGTAGCCAGGGCACCGTTATAGTGATGACCATCGCTGATTTGTGATGCTAGGGCTTGAAGTGCTTGCGTCGAGTAATACAGTTCCGCTTGGTGATAGGTATCCTTGTCTTTCGGCATCTGTTCGCAGAGGTATGATGCTGAGAGACTGAGGATAGCGTAGCGTGTGCTTAAGCAAGTATCCGCAACCTGTAATAACGACGTGTACACATTCGTCTGCGATGCAACGGTGCGACCCGGGCAGATGCCCCTGACATAGAAGTCGATAAGGAAGTTTTCCATATCTGCGGCAGCGGGGACCGTGCTAAGTGGGAAATACTTGACGAGACTTGCGGGTCCTGTCTCCTGTGAAGATATGCTGTCACGAGAACGGACAGATCGCGTCGGACTACGTGAGCATATCTGTAAAGCTTCCACAGTTAGCATTGGTGAATCGACTGCTCAGATTAGCAAGCTACGTTTGATACCCTCACGGTGAAACGCATACCTTTAGCGCCGATAAGATCCGACAACTCGGACAGAAAGTCTTGACAAGCGTCCGCCTTTGATCTCTGAATGTATCGAATGCGCTGAATCACCAGCGCTACTGCGTTCGCGTCTTTCACCAAAGTAACGTATGGCTGTCGTTGCTGAAGTGCTGCTTTGAACTTTTCGAACTGGTTGCTATTGAGCTCGCCCAGCCGCCAATATAACTGACCCAGGACTTCGAGAAGCACAACGCCGGGGCCTTCACTAATCATCCACTGTCGGATGACAAGCAAATTCCGCCTGCTGTTCCTTTGGTTTCCCTCGGTTGGTAGGTCGACTACCCGCCCAAGGAGTCGGTCGATATGTGTGCAGTCTAGACTTCCGAAGTCCGCGGTTATTGAAAGATGTTGGAGAGCGTCGTTGGCGGCCTCGAGAGCTTTGGCGAGCCGTCTGTCTGCGTCCATAGTGATGCGCTGCACGGTCGATCGCGTCGGTAACAGTACGTAGTATGTGTTAAATATGTGTGCCGTGACTCTGGAAAGATAATTACAACCGTACCAGACGAGTGTTGCGGGCTGGGCTCCACCGAGGATTGTTATATCGCGTTTGGCCTAGAGAGAAAATATGTACTGAACAATGGGCCTACACTGAAGTAAATGGACAAGGGGAGGTGAAGCATAAACAAGAGACAGAAGCGCCAGAGGCACGGTACCTTGTCCAGCATCGCGTCTGAAACTCTGCAAGCATACGGTGCACCCAGGTGAGGCTCCGCCTTGCTCGCCATGATGAAAATGCACATCAAGAGGCTGACTTCATGCAGGCTGGGCTGCAGATGAGGCCGTGTAAGTCCCCGATTTAGGTCACCACAACGTTAGCTAGCGCGAATTTGGCGAGATGGAACGGATGTGGTCATGAAACAACATGTCGACTTCCAGTTTCCCAAACGCTGACAGGAGACGGCGCGCCACCACCTGGGCGTAGTACCCGTAAGGCTGGAAGGATGGGGCTATTCAGCGCAGACGTGCGGCACAGCGCTTGGAGACGCATGGAGCACATGGCACGGCGCACGTCGACAAGGAATTGTTCGCGATAGCGAGAAGAACGTTTATGGACTTGAGTCGTCTCTCGCCGGGAACGGCTACGGTTGGCGAGTCTCGGTCATTGTTGTTGGCGACGTACAGGAAGGGCGAGCTTGAAAGAAAGGGTGAAAGCCGGCGAGCCAGCCGAAAGAGGAAAGGTGCATACTTTAGCGACGACGGTGAGGATCACTCAGCCACATCCCCAGCTTGAGTTTCCCTTCTATCGGGATTTCACCCAAAGACCATGCCATCGGCGCGCCGCTTCTGCAACGTCGGTGCACACTGCTCTCCGCACCACCGACATCCTCCTCAGGGCCCGAGCGAGGCAATCGCTCTCCGACTCAAAGTACATGCGCAGAGCCTCGGATGCCGAAGAACGGCCTGTCGGGGGCATCCGCTCCTCGTGGGTCTGAGCGGCAAGCATCGACCTCTCGTTCTTACGTAGCTGGCTTGATACCAACCCGTCTGTCCGCTTCCTGCCTTTACAACGATCGCGAACTTGTCGATCATTATGAGGCAGGTGTGATCCGCTTAAGGTTCATGGATACCTCTGCTAGCTCTCAAGACGACGACCGACATCGAAGTCCTTTCACCAGGTTGACCGCTAGATGCACTTGTCACAGGATCAAGACAACACAGCCACGATTTAGTTACAGGCATTTCCAGCTGCGGCCCCAGGGATCTCAAGGTCCAGGCAACTCTTATACATCTAATAGGTATATCTGCGCAGGGGCCGAGTCAATCGTGAAACGCTAAACCGAAACTGTATAAGGAAAAGTGACTTCGATGAACAGTGCATTTGTTGAGAAAAGCATGGAATTTGACGGAAACTGATGATACGCAAAGTCCTACTACAGCGCCACAAGGGCTGCCACAGGACGTGACTGTCATTCCGTCTTCAGCTTCTCGACGCAAAGCCACATCCCCATAGTCTGCTAGGTATTTGGTCCGCTTCAAGCGACATTTTCGGGTTGTTCGACACGCTGGTACGCCGTATTGTTCCACTCTTGTTCAGCAAGATGGTCTGTGCTGGCATTATCATGAGTAAGCTTTCCCATCGACCTAAAGCCCTTACCAGCAGGTGTCCAGAGGTCTGAAAACACTCGATCGGGACGAAACACTGTCAATGCTACAACTGCAAGGACTATCATTGGCCCTTCTAAGACCATGAATGTAGCTTCGTGGTCAGCCAGATCTCCGCCGAAACTCGTTCTGAGCTCAGCGACACGGTATATGCAGCGCACACAGATGAGCACAGTTGCAAGAAGAAGGCTCCACTGGAAACAGATGATGTTCTTTGTCAACGAAGCTGGATGTACAATGGTGGCTGGGTGCATGGCAAGCTGCTTGAGATCTTCGCGCGCCGCAGACGGAGAGGGAATTTGCCCCCAAAGAGTCAGGAAAAGAGTCAGGGTATGATTTGGGACATCAGACCAGCAATTATGATATTGACTCCCGTACTTGAGCTGTGCTTGTCTCCTGCAGTTGCGGCCATGCCACCACCAAGAACCTGTAGGACAAGAGCGAGCGTATCGCGTGCGACGAAGACCTACCTGCAAAAATTGGGTTCTAGCCTCGGATAATCGGCCCCGTTGACTACGATGTTGCGTCCGAAAGAGCAATAGATGCTGGCGGTCACGAGAGCAAGTGACATGGTAGGCGCAATGCAGTCACTGACTCCTGTTAGACATGGACGTCATACACGGACGGGGTAACATACACAAAGAAGACGTTCATGCTGAAAGGGTCCAGGTTGAGCATTATGCGGTCAACATATCCCACTGCCTCTCCGAGGACGTCAGCGCACATGGTACCCGTGAACGACCAGGTCTTGTTTCGGATGCCATACCACAGCTGTCCACCGAACCGTGTCAAGCAGCAGAGCATGTAGGTTACGTTTCCCCCAATGTTGGTCGATATTCGATGACTTGCCAGGACTCTGGACATTTGCCAACTGAAGGCATGTCTTCAAGGTTGTGCTCGTTCACAACTAAGCCCTCAGCGACACCGTGATCTCACTCCATCCGTTCGGTGCACTGTATTAGCTTCCGCCGATCTCGCAAGTGGTTTGCGCATCACTGTTGTGAGCTTTGGCGTGTGCCTGCGGCTGATACATAGCCACCGTAGTTCAAGCGAACATTACTGGCGCAGGCGCAGCGGGAGGCTACCGTTTACAGGCCTTCAAACATGTGGAAATAACGTGATTGGTCAAACGTCAGGATTTTCCCATCGGCTTGACTGGTTGAACTGAATTATCAGAATAGCAACGAAACAAAAGGGTGCAGGCTGAAGCGAAGAGATCTACAACGGCGAACGCCATTGTTGGAGGAGCTGGCCAATTACGCACATGCCAACCTCCCCACTTCGCCTTGTCTCCGTCCCAGGCCTCAACCTCAGGCCTCCCAGGCGCAGCGATCCTTCGAACAACAGCTATCACTTCTGCATTGGTGCTATCGACGCAGACAGAAGTCGGGAGCGGTCTTTGCGATCTTCGCAAGCCTGCTCCTCGTGCAAGGATTAGGACGAGCCAGCCCTTCTATCAGATCAACACGCCGGTTGCAGCTTCCATGAGATCTCCTTACTCCTCGAATCTTATCCCGTCTCTTCACTTCGCTATTCCAACATTTCCACAGCACTTACTGCTTTTGAAAAATTGCCGCGCTGGCTGCTGGGCCTACGGGATAGATCATCATGTTGTCGCCATTGCGCACGCTGTGCTCCGGATCTGGAGACGTGATAAATGGCCATTGGTATGTACTGCTCTAAACCATACAATATTGTGCAAAAACATGTTCCCGAGTATTGTCTACTTTGAAAGCCTGCATTCTGCTCATAGGAAAGCCCAGAACTGTCGCAATGTAACAGTTTATACCTTCTTTCGGCATTGCGCGTTTACTTCGATTACCAGCCCTTCATTACTGTCAGTCGACGTCGATCCAAGTAACTCTGGTTCCGCACTGGGTATCGGTATATTTCGAAACGTTTCGTCTCTCTTGCACCATTCTCATGTTCCTGTGGCTGCTAGTCCGGGCACAGGATCTGGCCCTCTGGTCGGTATACAACGGGTATACGAGTTAGTCCATAATCGGTGACTTGCTCGATCAAAACTTCAACAAGGGCTATCGCAGAGCGCTTAGCGGACAAAAGAGCCTTATGATAGACGAACGACCTTCTGCTGGTCACTTTGAAGATGCCTCTTCTCTCGAAGTGCATTGAGCAGGCTCATTCAATAGATGAGCATTTAGCTAACTTGGACTAAGCAATTACGCACATGCCTGTCGCGACTGTAGAAATAGGCTGTATTACAGGCTTTTTCCTACTTTCTTGTTCTTTTAAGAATATTTAAGAATGCTACCTCTTATAAAGTTAAGCTTTTAAATGTACTACACGCGTTTTTGCTACTATATAACTATAACTATAACGCTTTTTAGCTCTTTAGTATACTTAATACTATTTAAACTTATTTAACTTATTTACTACGCTTTAGTTATATAATACCTATATTCTACTTTGTATATGTGTACGCCTAGATTTTAACTGCTATAACAGCTCTTACACTCTCTTCTCCCTGTCGCGATGTAAGGAGCTTATTCTGAGACGAGAGTACAGTACACATGCTCGAGAACTTTGTTTTACTCCACATCTCCGGAGATGACAAACGGAGATGATGAACCTGCTCCATCCCAAATCGTCGACGCAAACACATTTACACCAACCGAGTCTAGCGTCTTAGCAGACCATCCCTTCCATCACCCACTGGAAATGAAGCTGCTGAGCTAATTACCATCCCTTAGCTCACTGGCATTCAATGTTTTCTTTGTTTCTTTCCACAAGTTGTCGATCGAGACACTTAGTTCATTCACTTTGGAACGTTCGCCTTCGAGGCAGACCAGAGATGTTACTCCTCGGAACATAGTGATTCACATTGATGGTTCACCAGAGAAAGCTTTCAGATGATAACATATCACAGGGTGGAAGGCGAAGGCGTATGGACAGGAGGATTGGTGTCGTTATCGCCGATACCGATAATGTTAACATGTCGCTCGAGACGTGTATTCAATTTAGTGGTTAGGCGAGGGTTTGTGCATCTCAAAGTCTTGCAAGCTGGTAGAATGGAGTCTTCTACTTTACACTAGCTGGATGTCTTGTTCCTCGACGTCCCAATTCACCCATTCCTTGCTGTAGTCGTGACCTAGTGGATACCAAAAGATGGGCTCGCCATCACCCTTGTACGAATGTGAGCCCAATAACATAGTCGACCCGATATATTGATATTGTTGCTTTCGACAAGTCTGTCGCAAGATGCAGGGCAAGCAACAACCAAAGATGATTGCGCATGAATCGTCGTACTCGGTCACATCAGGAGCCAGACCCATGTATCCGCGCCTGGTAACGATGAATCGCCTTCCTTGTACGTAGCCCTGGATGTAATCCCAAACAATCTTAGCACTAGATAATAGATCATCGTCGATTGCGTTTTCATGGCCTACCACTCCGTCAAGACAGTCGGCGTTGCGACGTGTAATGAATGCATCCCTCGCCCGAAGCCAATATTCCGCATTTCCACCCATTCTACCGAAGCACAGACAATCTAAGAAGGCCTCTAGAATGTGAGAAGTTCCGTAAGGCGAAGTGTTGAGCGTCTGAGCGACCATGCCCCAGATTTCATCCAATATTTGCCACTTCTCCTCTTCGTCTCCATGGAAGACGTCTGAAGCATACCAAACGCTATCGAGGATTACACCTCTTGCGGAAAGGGTACAAGAATCTATGATTTTGGGATGGTTAATGGACCCGTCACGAGCGATGGCACGCTGCCAGCGTGGGATTCCTTTTGCCGAAAGTGACCACCTACGAACATCCCAGCGTGGTACCCATGACGGTATGTCAACGAACGGTATGTCATCGATTTTCCTGTTCCATTCGTAATCGTGACAAACATGATCCAGTATGGTAATGTCGTTTCTCTCTTGAATATATTTCACTGCGAATTGATGATACACCTCTAGAGTTGCTAGGTGGTAGTCGGGGTTCATAACAAACACACGCTTGGAGTTATTATAGAGCTCCATGAAAGCGTATACTCTATCGCGAGCGTCCGATAGCTGCAGCGTTTTCCCAGTGCTGAGCTGTGATAACAAAGAACTCGTGGGCCATTCGTCCGCCGTACATATAGTTTCAGCAATGGCCTTCTCTTTCTCTCTGAAAGCCTGCGCATGGGACCACACAGTCCCTTCCCATAATTCGAATTTCCCGTATATTCCGCTCCCACGCATCAACAACCAAATGTATAATCGCATCAGCTTTTCCCAGCTAAATTCGCTGTTGTGCCAGAGGACTAGACCGTAATGCGCAGATGCCGCTTCTCTGACAACCCAACCACGCCTGAACCAGCTTTGACGGAACAGGTTGAGCATAGAATGCCAGCGAGAGTCGGAATGGAGGGTATCATCATCTTTGAGGTGAGGAAAGGCACCCTGCGACGTATCGATATGTCTGCAAGTCTCGTCGATCATCCGATTGACGTCGTCCACTAAAGAGCACGCCAGTGGTCCATGGCCATTGTCCTCAGATCCAATGTAGATTAAGACACACTTCGCCGAACGGTATATATCCCCCATAATGGCTACCTGGTGCCCCTTCTCTTCCAAATCATCTTGATTGATGCAAATACCATCAGCCCATAGCTTACGCCTTTTATGAGGGAGTCGAAGTCGCCGCAGCACGTTGGAAAGACTCTTGGTGATTCTGATCACGCGGCCGTCACACATGATCTTCTTATTCTTCTTGCTTTTGCCCCAGACATAGGATATAGCCTCGAATGTTGTCTTGGCCAAGGGCGCTGTCTGTAGACTGCATTTGAGAGGGTCGTTTCCGGTGCCTCGGTGTAGAACGATGTAGCGGAAAGACCCATCACGAGGTAGCTCGTTATATTGGTATGGCTGAGCTGGCGGGGTTTTGTGGGGTTTGCGTGTCATTGTGAATGCTTCGCTCGCGTGGCCGGGGGGTTCTTGGAGATGCGATACTTCTCTCTTTCGTAGAGTATCTCTTCGCGTATGAGTCGTATGAAATGCGGGAGGTAAAGAGCGTTGAAGTGATCTTTGGTATCGGAGGGAGACGTCGATTGGGAAAATGAAGAGCGAACGAAGGGTTCAAACGGTGAGGCTTTGGAGTGCGAAGAGATTGAGAATGAACAGGCTGAAAGCGGGGAAGATGACTTCCGATCTCGTGCATGATATTTGCAACCATGCATTGCTACCCATGATGGCAGGGGCTGTGCCGCATTGCTGCATACACAACACCATGTCTCGATCAGAAAAACATGTCCAAAATGACACCAGCATCTCCATCAATCCCAACTATCTTGCATGGAATGTCAGTCAGATCTACTGCAACATAAAGATTATGTTTTTCTTTGGTCTCGCGAACACCTGATGTGCCCCTGTACATATACCCCATGCTGTGAGATGCTTCGTGAAACCCACCAATAAGAGTCGCTACTTCCTCGCCATATCCTGCGCCACAATCGCCCGAACATACCCCGCCACCTTCTCTGCAACTGGTACGCCGTGGCGAATACAAAACCCATGCGGCCACCCCTCCCTCTCATCAATCTCCATGACGGGTTTCCAATTCTCGCCCTGGCCCTCCACCTCCTCCACTCCATCCCCGCGACTAAACCTTCCACGAGTGTGGATCAGCGCATCTCTCGTCGCATCAGCAACCCAATGATCTTTGCGTGCGAACAAGAAGCGCAAGATGGGCCGCGGGTGCGGATGCTTGGTCGCGGGCTCTGAAGCGGCGGCGCCCCAGATCTCCTCGTCCCAGATGTCGGTGTCGATTTGGAACATCTCATCGCGGGCCATGTGGAGTGCTTCGTGGATGCCGTGGGGGGATTTGACAAAGGCGGCGGTGGTTTGCGCGGCGTCCGTGGGGAAGTCCATGAATTTTGCGATTAGGGTTGTCAGAATGGAAATGGGCAGGAACATGGTAAGAAAGTTGACGAAGAGAGCTGCAAAGGTCGCGAAGTTTGAGTTCTTCAGGAAGGGCTATACGATACTGTTAGCATGTGCGCAAAAATAGCACGAAGACATGCCTGGAATGGAATGGAACCCAGCCATTCCCCATGACGAGAACAGGATACATCCCAAAAAACGTCTCTAATCTCCAACAAAACAACAAGAAAAACAGTACTCACAGAAGCCTTCATCCCACTCTCACTCCTCGCAATATCCACCACCGTAGGAAACAGCCCCACCGCCCCAACAACCCTCGTCTCAAAATCCTCCCCCACCATCCCATGCGCCCTCAACCTCCTAATAATCTCCAAACAAATATAACTCCCCACACTATGCCCCACCAAAACCACCCTAACATCCCTCGCACCACCACTCTCCTTAACCTCCTCCACAAGTTCCGCAAGCTCATCTTCCGAATGCCTAATCTGGTCCTGCAACCCATACGGCGGCTGTTTCCGCCATTTCATCGTCTTGATCTCTGCGTCGTTCATTTCGAAGCCAGAGAGACTGCGGCCGTAGACTTGGAATTCTATGGACCGGTCTGAAGCCGTGTTGTGGGTTAGTAGCCCGTAGAGGTGGGTGAGGAAGGTGCGGTAGTATTCTACGAGGCCTGGGTTGCCGGTTACGAAGTAGATGACGTAGGTGCGGGATGCGGGTTTTTTTCCGGGCTCGGGGGGTGTGCGGAGGTGAATTTGCGAGGCGGGGGCTGTGGAGGACATTTTTGGTGGTGCATATATTATCGAACTGATGATCGAGGGCTGTGGAGGGGGCTGAAGTGCGATTTAAAGAAGCGCGACTTTTGATATCTCGGGTGCGCTAATGTTCTTACCGGGGATCGTGCATGGTGGCGCTATGCTTTGTGTGGTATAGCGTGCGTCGATGGCTTCTAGAACCACGGACTGTCCTGACCGACAGAGATCGACCACCGAACTTCGAAAATATGTCAAACGTTGACATTACACAAGAAGATAGCGAGCGCAAAACAGGAAAGTTCGCTTGATATTACCAGGTGGATCGGGTATCACTACATCTTCCAATGACTAGTCCTTCATCAACTTCCAAGTGCATGCTCAGTCCTGCTTCAAAAACAACTCAAGCACTCCAACCATCTTCTCTTTCCTAGCTGCCCTTTCCTTCTCTCTACCACCATCCTTCCACTTGACTAAACAATCTGCAAAGACGACAGCGTAGTTCCTCACGATAAGCTGGCGGATAGCCTGTTCAGGCACCCGACTCAACGTCTTCCTTCTGACCTTGGCTTGCGGACTGGACGGAAGGCTCATATCCATGCTTGCTCTCTTGTTGCTGTCTTCCGGGCGCGGTTTCGAAACCTCAGTAATCTGGTTCGCGATGTTTTGGAGGAAAGAGAGGATGAGGAGGAAAGTAGCGTTGTGGTTGGGCGCCGTTGCTAGTATCTCCAAGATGGTCATCTTCTCATCGTCAGATGTGAAGAACGGGGAAGATGCACTTTTCGAGGCCTTCTCCTGACGGGCTAACGCTTCTTCTAACTTTTCCCACAGACTCTTGGTGATCACGCCGTCTGTGAGGCTGGATAGGAAAGTGATGAGGGCTTCAGCTAACATTTCGACTCGCTCGGTGCTGCGAGTCTCCGGGTAAAATGCGTCGACGAATGGGGTATCGCAGTCCAGCGCCTCATAAATCCCTGCAAGCTCGTCCTCTCGGTCATGTCCATCAGTACTTCGAACTTCAACAAAAGGCCACCCTGCGTTGTCCTGCCAAGGCGCCCTTTCCCCTTCGCTCTTGGTCATGTCCCATTCGGCCAGGGTTCGCTCCGTCAGGTCTTCTATCGCCTCGGTCAGCCGAAATACTTCCCTAGGCACGCTCCATTTTACCTCGCCACGGGCTGGTATCTGGTTTTGCAGCTTTCTGATACCGCCTTCGGGAATCTTGATCAGCTTGTCAATTGACCGTGCAAGTGCCGATGGTTGCCAGTGGGCGCGTATTGGGAGGAAGTGGTCACGTCCGTTTTCAACGCGAAGGACGAGGATTTCGTCAAGCACGGCGTCCCCTTCGTTGAGGTCGCGAACTGAACTTGTGCTCTCAATCTTGAGTTTCAGTTCGACGTTGAGTACTTCGGCGGGCGCGAGCGTGAAGTATTGATGGATGTCGTCTGGACTTGGTTTATCAAGCTTGTCTTGAGCTTTGTCAAAGGTGACAGAGAGCCACGGCGGGAACGGACCGGCAGGCTGGTCTTTGTCCACCGGACGATCAGCGAATCCGAAGGTGGCTGGTACACGGCCAGTGTTTGCGATGGTGATGTTACGTCTTGTAGATTTTGCGAATTTGACGTCACCGAAGTCGACACCTTCGAAGGTGCTGTCTGTTTTGTCTCGCCCGTCAGATGGAGAGCCGGTTGCACGTTCTACCACTACTGCAATCGACGGGCGGCCTTCATTCTCCTGACGGTCTATCTCACGAGCGACTTCGGCATGAATGGCGGTCTTCAGCTCAGGGATCACGGCGTCGTATTGTAGTTTGAAGACAGCGTCCAAGGGTTTGTGGTCGGAGCTGAGAACACGCATGTGGGTGGTGTAATACTCGAGCAGTATCTCAGCCTGAAGATCGTCTTTAGTCTTGATCGGCTCAGGCTCAGGGTCTTCATTCTCATCGTAGTCGTCGTCACCATCGTTGTCTTCGTCGTACGCGTACAAGACATTCTTGACACTGTTGACATCGTAGTCGCCTGGCAGGTCGATCCCCTCCATCTCTTCAGCATGCTTACGTGCCGCCTCTTGTTCCCTGACTCGGGTATCGTACTCCTGTTTAGATGCTCGCGTCCGGTAGAGGATGCGATCGCACCAACTAGGACAGCGACGCTTCTCACTTGAGTCGAAGACGCCAACTTTGCCGACGTCGTACTTGTAGGACGGCAAGAACCGAATAGGGCCTTCTTCCCACCCATCATGAAAAGCCTTGTCGCTCTTCATCATTTGGTGCAACTCATCGTGCGGTAGTAGGGATGAGATGGTGGTTTGTAGTGAGGCTGGATCGAGTTCTGGCGGCATAGGAACGGCATCGCGCGCTTCTTCAGATGATTGCTTGGAGCCATACCCGGAGTCGTCCGATGTCGAAGTACGACCAGCATTTTCTTCTTTGTCCAAGTCTTTTGTATGTATGGTGAGTAGGCGGCGCACGTCGTCGCCTGGCATCCCATGGAGACGATAGTTCAGGTCGCCAAACCAAAAGGCAAAGTCCTCGTCACCTAAACCTTCACCGGTGTTCTGCGAAGAGCCTAGGGAATCTATTACAGGATCGAAGCGTGTTCGGGAGTTGATCTGGGCAGCGTCCCAATTTCTTCTCTCCAAAGATGACTTGTCCGCTCCAGCCGCCAGATGGGAATTTATGAAGACGAGCCGAGTTGTCTCTCCCAGAACGATGCGGGTCGTGACACCGCCCTTGTTGCCCATGTATCCCATCAAGCCAGTGCCGACACTTGTGGTACTAACATTCTTGATCTGCGGTAGGACAGCTGGGGAGGCATAGATGACAAGCCACAGACCAATGAGCTGCTGCTCTGATACCAGCTGATAGCCCTTGGGCAGCACAGCTTCCAGCGAGGCTTTCCATTTGTTCGCCGTGGAGGGGTCGGTGAAGGGTCTCAGAGCCTCTGCGGCAGAAGTGATGTCGACAATTTCCTGGAGGCCTAGTACGTAGATATCGACCTCTTCTCTGCCTGGGACCTCTCCTGATTCGCGGTGGGGGACAGTAGGCTCTGATGTGCTATGCCGTGCTTCCTGGGCGGGGATGCTCTCTCTGCTGCCCTTGCCGTGCTCTCCAGGGTCGGACACGCCGAGTCCAGCGAGCGACTCTTCAATGCCCTTACCCTGGACGAACCACTTGCCGACATCCTGCTCGGTGCCTTTTTGCGCGCCCGTGTTCCAGGTGCCGACTTTGATGCGCACGTTGCGCGGTCGCGTGTACTCGGCGCGGCGCTCGTATAACGCCTGCGAGAGCGATGTCTGGTGGGTGGTGATGGAAGCTATGCTCGGCGTGCGCGGATCGAATGCGCCGGGGATGGTGGCATCGAGGCGCTCAGTGGAGCGCACGGAAGAGGCGTCGGGCGCCATGGCGGGGTGAAGGAGGATGGCCGAGGGTGAGAGGCGCGGCGAAGGTTTGCAGGGAGGGATGCAGGGTCTGCGTGAACAGGAAGGCATTCACCCCATGGCGATGATTTGAGTGGGTAAGCGGGCACCAGGCAGTTGAGCCACAGTCCGCTGCTGGCAATGACGATGATGAAGAGCCGGGCAGTGCCAGGACGCCGTCGCAGTGGCTTTCGGCATGGCTGTGCTTAGCTCCTCGACACCCCACGCTGCAGGGCAGGAGCTCTCCAGGGCCCGGTGCCTGACTACACCAATCCCGTCCACACTCTCCCTCTCCTTCACCTCCACCACAACAAACATCCATATCAGTCATGGCGCCACACCGCAAAGCCCGCGCAAACCAGAACCAAGCGCCTCCCCAGCCGTCAGACTACGAGACGGACGCGCCGCCTGCTGTCGACGTGCCCCTCCCACCGCCGCGGTCAAACGAAGAGCTCAACTTCTCCGTCCTGCGTCGCGAGTACGCAGACCTCGTCGCCATAGAGCATGTGACGCCATACGCCGCGCTATATACCTTCAACCTCGAGACGCAGTCATGGGAGAAGATGGGCATTGAGGGTACTCTCTTCATCTGCCAGCTGACTCCCTCGCCCATCGGGGCCGAGCGATACTGCGCCATCATCCTCAACCGTCGCGGCCTGGACAACTTCTACCAGGAGCTCACTAGCAGTGAAGAGATGGAGATATCCGATCCCTATGTCATCATTCAGGGCGAGCAGGTCTACGGCATCTGGATCTTCGCCGACCCACCACCAGCTTCCACCGCCAACTGCCGTGTCGAGACCGCCGCCAAGATGATGGACATCGCCGACAGGGCAAGAGCGAGCCGCGAGGCCCTTGAGCCTGCCGTACAAGCGAACGAGCCTGCCGAGGCCGCCTCCTCTGCCCCGATGGGCCGCCAACTGTCTCTGCGAGAGCTCTTCGGCCAACAACGCGAACAAGACGCCGGTTTCAGCATACACAACCACAACACCCAACATATGCCGACCATGCATCAGCAACAACCATACATGCAGAATCCTGGCATAGCACAGCCTGACGTGCTAGGTCAGCTTTTCATGAAGGCTAAGCAAAACCACAATGGCCTTGGCTGATGTGACTTTACTCCAGGTGCTGTGCGACGGGAATTATTCGGCAAACGCGAATGCTCGCCCGCAGAGCCGCAGTCAGACGACACGCTTGTGCCCTCTTCGGAGTTCGACGCTCAAGTCAAATCAGCTCCGGAGCTACCCAGGAGCGCTTCAAGTCATTCCGTCAGAGAACACGAGCGCACAATTGAGCGCGAGAATGATGGATAGTCATTTATCATTGGCCACCTCCTCTACGACATTACATGGATGTTGATGAGATCCGTCTCCATCTTCATCCTCTATTGGCTTGCTACGCACGAAGAGCGCAAAGATCGGCAGATCATCTATATTCTTGTGTCCATTCAGATACTGCAGCTTGATGCAAGCTTGAAGGACTACTGGTATGGATCTCTCAAGAAAGGTTGCAGGTGCAACTGCAGGTGTCGGCAGTCTTGTGGACGACGATATGAGGGCAGGTCTATTGTCGTGTAAACTGGGGTCAGCTTGCTTTTCAGTGCACGTTTCAACGTATGTACACTCTTACTACATCGATACCCTATTTCAAGTCTTCATCCATAATAATATGGTTTAGATCATTCGACTCAATGCCAGCTTTATCTGACCATCGGTCGTGACCTTTCCCTGCTCAACATCTTTGAAGACTCTGATACTTCAGCACTTGGACCATGCGACAGTAAAATGTGAACTGGGGTGTCTACTATGTTATTGCTCTGAATATAAATCTAGTCCAGTGTCACGACTGGAAGACACGGGACAGCTCAGGGACCTGGTAGGGCTGAGTGACCTCACTCCCGCAGATCCCTGCATGCTACCCCACGGCGGGGCATGCGCTCCCAAAAATTTCCAGGCGCAAACACTCCCACGACGCAACAAGCCATTGTACACACATCACACACCATGTCTGAATCTCTCCGCGTTCTCCTAGTCGGCAACGGCGGCCGCGAACACGCCATCGCCTGGAAACTCCTCCAATCGCCCTCGATCGAGCACATCTACGTCTGCCCCGGTAACGGCGGCACCGCAACCCTCTCCGACAAAGTCACCAACGTAACCACCGTAAAAGACAGCGACTTCGCCGGCCTCGTCACCTTCTCCAAAGAAAAAAACATCAACCTCTTAATACCCGGCCCCGAAGCCCCCCTCGTCGCCGGCATCGTCGACTACTTCCGCGACAATGGCCTCCGCAGCATCAAAGCCTTCGGACCCAGCGCAGCCGCCGCGCGCATGGAAGGCAGCAAGACCTTCAGCAAAGACTTCATGAAGCGCCACAACATCCCGACCGCCGCCTACGAGAACTTCAGCAAATACGACGACGCAAAAGCGTATCTCGACTCCATCTCCCACAACGTCGTAATCAAAGCCTCGGGCCTCGCAGCAGGCAAAGGCGTCATCATCCCACAAACCAAAGAAGAAGCCCACGCCGCGCTCAAAGACATAATGCTCACCCGCGAATTCGGCACCGCAGGCGATGAAGTCGTAATCGAAGAGTTCCTCGAAGGCGACGAGTTATCCATCCTAACCTTCAGCGACGGCCGCACAATCAAATCCCTCCCGCCCGCACAAGACCACAAGCGCATCTACGATAACGACCAAGGCCCCAACACCGGCGGCATGGGCACATATGCGCCCACACTTATCGCACCGAAAGACGTGCTCTCGCGCGTCGACAGAGAGATCCTGCAACCCACCGTCGACGGCATGCGCGCCGAGGGCTACGAGTTCAAAGGCGTGCTCTTCACGGGGCTGATGATGACGAAGAACGGGGCGAAGGTGCTGGAATACAACGTCAGGTTTGGAGACCCAGAGACGCAGAGTCTGTTGGCGCTTATGGAGGGGGATTTAGCGGAGGTTATGGCGGCGTGTGCGGAGGGACGGTTGGAGGGTGTTGACGTCAAGGTGTCAAGTAAGAGTGCGGCGACGGTTGTTGTAGCCGCAGGCGGTTACCCAGGGAGCTATGCGAAGGGCACGGTTATGAGGTTGGATGATGTTCCTGAGGGTGAGTCTCTTTTTTTTTCTTGTCTATGGAGGTTGTGATGGTGCTAATGTGACACAGATGTCGTCCTCTTCCACGCCGGGACCTCTTTCTCGGATAGCACGCTCAAGACCGCCGGTGGTCGTGTCATCGCTTCGACGGCTACAGCGCTCACACTAGAGGAAGCTGTTGCGAAGGCTTACAAGGGCGTCGAGTGCATACATTTCGAGGGCATGCAGTATCGCAAGGATATCGCTGGACGGGCGCTGAAGAAGTGAAGGTGAACATTGGAAACATACGGCGTTTAGGGCAGGCATACCAAAGACTTCTTAGGAAGTAGAAGCTGGAGGCGCGAAATGCGTTACGTCAGAATTGAATATAGTGAGTGATGGGAATTAGATCTTTGCATTCGGTGTATGCTACTGGATATTCGGATCTCTTCGTCTAGGTATGCATAGTCCAGATTTGTTGTAGAGGCAATCAGGCATACATTGCGCTGATGTGCTGTGTTCTTGCGTATAGACGATTGTGACGTGACGAGATTTTAGCAAGCTGAGTTACCTAGTCGCGTCGAGTTTCCAATCTTTTTAGGATGGAGGACTGGCCTTGGGTGCTCGAGATCATAACAAGAGCATCGAGCGAGGAGGATACGTTTGGATGGCTACCTACCTACCTAGCCATTGCCTACACGATGAGATATTTTTAATTAGCTACGTGAACATTCGCCCTCAACGAGTCACGACCCGAGAGCAAGGGTGTTGGCAGTCGTGGTGGCACGACGCGGTCAGGAGCTGCCATTGTCAGCCGTTGCCTTGTGCTTCTTGTCTTTCTTATGCTTCTTCTTCTCATGTGACGCATCGTCATCTTCCTTTTTCCGCTTCTTCTGTGTAGCATCCTTATCGTCTGACACTTTACCATTTGACGCTTCAGTGTTGAGGGTGTTCTGCGGTTCAGTGCCTCCTGCAGTCTTCTCCTTTTCTTCTTGTTCCTTCACACGCGCAGCTCTCAGCTCGTCTTTCTGCCGTATCGCGTCCTGCAGTACTGGGCTGTTCCGCTTCAGGGCATCGGCAGCCGCGGCGACACCAGCCTGCACCTTGTTCTGTCCATCGCCGCTGCCGAGCCATTCGTTCTCGTAGCCCCAGCCAGTGAGGTAGATGCCAATGTGGTAGCACTGTACGCTGTTCGAGTCGTAGGTCATGGGTTTCTCCTCTTTGGCGACGAGCTTGACGCCTTTGCCGAGAACAAGCTTGTTGAGCTGGTCTCTGGCTTGAGGGTTCTCGATGATCTTCTCCTTGAATCCAAGGAGTTGTGGGGCCCAGAGCTCAGTCAGCCATGTCTCTGCGGTTTCGAATCCATTCTCGGGATCGGACAGCACGATTGCTGCAACATAGGCTTCGACGATGTCGGCGACGACCTTTTGATATTGCTTGGAGTTTTTGTCCCACTGAGAGCGATGCTTCAGTCGGTCTGGGAACCCATAGGCGTTGGAGAACTTGCTCAAAGCGGAATTCTCGACTAGTCGTTCGCGCCAGGTGCAGAGGTCTGGGACGTCGACGTGTGGAAAGCGGTTGTAGAGGGCGCGGGAGGCAATGAGTTCGATGTAGGCGTCGCCGAGGAGTTCGAGTCGCTCGTAGTCTAGACTGAGGTCCCCGCCGAGCGTGGAGCCAGGGATGCTCGGGTCGAATATGGCGGATCGATGCGTGAAGACGGCTTCGTGCAGGTGTGGCTCTTTGATAGGCGGCAGGGGAGGCAGGTCCTGGGCGGCGCGTACTTTGCGCTCGATGTAATCGGGTATGGCGACTTTGACTGCTTTGTCAGGCCGTTTCTCGTCGAGCTCGCGCTTCGCTCTAGCAGAGATTGGGTTGTTCCGGGCACAAAGTAGGCGACGGAGCTCGTGCGCATGATGGATGATATCCTTGTCTGCCCCGACAGTCGCCTCTTCTGCGACAAATCTGTCCAGCAGAGCCGTTAGTCCAGTCTGCATGTCCTGGGAGGAGAGCTCAGGCTGCGGTGGATGTGAATTGTGATTCGCGCCGTTGCGATGCTGAGGCTGAGGCTGGTGCCTCTTGTGCTGTTGGTCGCGGCCATAGTGATTGAAGCCTCCGCCACGTTTTTGCGACGCCATAGCTTGGAACGGTGGTTAGTCTTTGGGCGTGTGGTTGGTGACGATTTGGTCCCTCGAAAGTTGGTGAGAGGCTCGGTCGCGCTAGTCGGGAGCGCCAAGGGCACCTCCGCGACATTTCAGATATCGCCGCAACGCCGCAGACCCGCATCGCAGGCACAATGGCGGTCCCACGGCAGAGGGTCTTGGACCTGATGAGGGTGTGTATGATTACTGACAAAGTCTTCGTTCATCTCACTGACACGTGCAGGTCCAATGCAAAGTCTTCAACACCACGTACAACCCCGAACGCATCCGTCTCGGATCGCGCATCCTGCACCAGCGCCTCAAGGGTCCCGCTGTCGCTTCTTACTACCCGCCGCGGATAGGAACAATTAGTCAATTGCGAAGCCTCTACCCCGAACACCAGATCATCGATGAAGAAGAGGAAGACTGGCTGGAGCACCTGAATGTTGCAAAGTCAAGAGGAAAGGGCGCGCCCAAGAAGAAGAGGACTGCTGCTGGTAAGCCCCATGCATCTAAGACGGGGTGTATGGACGATACTGACCCATTACAGAATCCAAGAAGTTCAACAAGAGGAAATAGACGGAGGTCATATGATACCAGTTTTGCCGACATTCACGATGGAGCAAAGACTCTTAATGATGTCACAGCATGCTACGAAGCAAGTGTACAAAATTCATGTCTCGGCGTTTGGCCTGAGCTTTTTCATCATATTTTACTCTTCACGTCGTCTAGTCCCTTCGCTTTCCATTCTCTGGCAAACTCCTCATCCCATGCCGTCTTTACGTCTAGATGCTCTTTGATCACGGGCGCGTTCACTTTGTGGTGCTCCACGGTACAATATGTGATCTTTCCGTCCAGACTGGTCATGTCGCCTCGGATCATGGCCATCTGCTTTCCGATACTCACTACCTTGCTGTTGAGCCGCACTCTGGTGTTGATTGGCACAGCTTTGAGATAGGAGATGTTGAGGGTTCGTGTAACACCGCCCATGAATTCCCAGAAGCCAGGCCGAGCTAGGGGACAAAGTGCTGTCGTTGTTGACATGTCGAATATGACTCCAGCAGCACCTCCATGCATGACGTCTGCCGCATATCAGCTACGGGTAGTGATCAACACCTAGTTACATACTGTTCAAGTTGGATAGGTTGGGCGCAATGAAGAACTCGTAGGTAACGGTGCCATCGAGAGTGGCATCCACAAGCTCCAGATTCAGCATGACCTCCCGGTCAAAGTCCTTAACATGGTTAATAGTAGCTTCTTGAATGGTGTTGATGTTTCCATACGACGTGGTTCTTTGGCCTACGAGCTGCAAGTAGCTTGTACTTCTCGAACATGGCCTGTACGGCTGCCATTGCCTTTAGCCGATCTGCCTCCGGGACGCCCATTGTGAGCCTGGAACAATGTAGAATGTTACGAGTATCTTTGGTAGACCATTTGGAATGTCGGAAGGCTCGCCGTCTACACGTACGCTATCGGCTTAGTCGGGTGATGCTGGGGATGGATGATCGACGTGAAGCTCCACATTGCCTCGGCTTGTCTACTCGAGTGTCGCATCCGCGCCTGCGATACTTGCTCAAGCCATGGCGCGCTCACAGAAGCCACATCTCCTTTTCGCAGCATGCCAGTACAATGACTCTGCCCATGTGGGCGTCGGTGCCGTGGCTGCCTCAGATACTTTCTTGTGGTGTTTCAAGTACGTGGTTCGTGCCCACCTGTTCCACCTGTTTCACGAACAGAGCCACCCGCGTACGGCCAAACTTCGTCATGACCCGAATACACTTCGGCGCTTGCCACCAATGACCACAATTCGCGACTTGTTCTATTTCTAGTGTATCATTAGAAGAGGGTCTGCAGTCCAAGCTGAACTAGACCCTTCCCCTCTATTCGTTCGCTGCGCTGCTTTTAACCAGACAGCTGCCGCCGATTACTTGTGTCCACATCTCCATTCGCTGCTTCGGGGTTCTTGCGACTGGGCTGGATAACCATCGCACATCTTCGACATGGGCTCAGAAACGACTCCGGTACCGCCGGCACTGCGGAAAAGGGTGTTGAAGGTGCTGTTCATCTCGCTGCTGCTAGACTTGGTACGTCATCCCCGTCGCGTGTAACCGCTCGCGTGGGCTGACCCTGACAGATATCCTTTACATTCATCCTCCCGCTATTCCCCAAACTCATCGAGTTCTACCGTAACCATGAAACCGGAGACCCGAACACGATCCTCTCCAAGATCCTCGCTGGCCTCAATGCGTACAAGAACTCGTTCGCGAAACCCATCAACTCCCGCTACGACATAGTCCTGCTCGGCGGCGCACTCGGATCGCTTTTCTCGCTGTGCCAGGCAGTCGCGTCTCCCTTTATCGGAACACTTTCAGACAAATATGGCAGGCGCACAGCTCTCCTGTGGTCCATGGTGGGCAACATCTTCAGCGTTGCGCTCTGGGTCGCAGCCACCGATTTCCGCACCTTCCTTGCCAGTCGCGTGGTGGGAGGGCTGAGCGAGGGCAACGTGCAGCTTGCCATGGCCATCGCGACCGACATCAGCGACGACAGCCAGAGAGGCTCGACCATGGCGCTTGTGGGCGTATGCTTCAGCATCGCCTTCACCTTCGGGCCGGCGCTGGGCGCATACCTCTCTACACTGCAAGTCATGGACAACAACCCGTTCGCGATGGCAGCGGGCTTCTCTCTGTTCTTGATCGTCTCGGAGACCATCTACCTCTACATCAGCCTTCCAGAGACGCTGCCATCGGCGAGCAAGGCTGAGAACGGCACCACGAACGGGCATGCCAAAGGCAGCGAAGCACCGAAACCTCGCGGCCGAACGAACTCGCACTTCCTACTCAACGCTACGCACTTCACCTTCATCCTGTTCTTCAGCGGCATGGAGTTCTCGCTACCCTTCATGACATACGACCTCTTCTCCTACCAGGCCAAGGACTCTGGACGACTGCTTGGTTTCATTGGGTTGGTCGCATCCCTCCTCCAAGGATCCGTAGTGCGGCGGATGCACCCTCTCAAGGTGGTCCAAATGGGGGTGGTAAGTTGCACCATTGCCTTCCTCATGCTCGGAAGGGTCCAGACGCAGGGCGCACTCTACGGGGCCGCTGCGCTTCTTGCCGTAACAAGCGCGACCGTCGTTACCGGCCTCAACAGTCTCTCGTCATTCGAGGCGAGCGCAGACGAGCGAGGCAACAAGCTGGGCAACCATCGGAGCTTCGGTAAGCCAAGACTCCCATCTCCATCGGAACATCTACTGACATGTATCAGGTCAAATCGGACGTTCCCTCGGACCCCTCATCTTCTGCACACTCTACTGGTGGGCGGGCCGCGAGACGGCATATGCGACCGGAGCTGCCGGCATGGTCGGAGTCGGCGCATTGGTGTTTGGAGGACTCAAGGTGCCACCGGGCACAGAGAACATTGGCAAGAAGGAGAAAAAGGCAGTCAAATAGGACAATGGCCGTGTTGTGCCAAGTTCATGTTCAAGACATTGGAAGACGCGTTTTGCGGTCTAGAAATTTCGAGCCGTTGTGTAGATGCGTCGAATGACACCCATAGGTCAGCATATACATTTCTCAGATAAGAAAGGAAATATAGCTGTCATCCGTATGCAAGGGTAGCCCCATTCTGATACCATCGTGGTTATCGTTGGTACATTGACCGTGATCTGTAGCCATCTCAGCCACAAGCCTCTGCCACAGCAAACATCACCGTCATAAGTCAAACTTCGCTCCACGCCTCGCAAAGCTTTCCCCGAAAGACAAGCAATCGCTGTACACATGTCCGACGCGCTAGGTCACCCCCGCACTCACTACGCGTCTCGCAAGACCCACTAAACTGACTCGACCTCGGTATCTTATTAGCTCCGGACTCAGCTAGCAGTAGGACCGACAAACGGCAACTGTGGAAGACGATCACGTCGGGCCATTGCGTTTCCTCCTTGAATTGAAGCTTTTCACTCCCAGTGCCTCTCTCACACCCACGTCCAACATTCACCCGAAAGAGGAGTCCGAGACCGAGATCAGTCAAGATGGATGCAACAGCGGCTGCTGCATCTGTAGCAGCTATTTCCGGGCTAGCAGCCTACGTCAACGCGAAATACCACATTGCACAGGACCTGAGAGGACTGAGGTTCAAGAAGAACGCAGCTAGCTACTATGAGCAACTCGGTATGTTGCCCAGCGATACCTTTACTTACGTCGAGACGCAGTTCGGAGCTAAGTCAACATAGAGAAAACTAAGAGGCTATCCCCTTGGTACGCTTTCGCGACTCACGTTCCACTTTACAGCAACAACCTAGCCATCTGGTCGCGGGACAAAACGTACACATGGCAACAAGTTCACGATGGCGCCGTCCAATGGGGACACTTCTTTCTCTCTCAAGGCGTAAAGCCGGGTGATATGGTCGCTACTTACATGATGAACAGCGCAGACTTCATGGTTATTTGGTTGGGTCTGTTTTCTATCGGCGCCGCGCCTGCCCATCTTAACTACAACCTCAAAGGAGAAGGACTAGTGCATTGTCTCAAAGTCGCGGATGTGAAAGTCGTGCTTGTTGACGAGGAAGAGGGATGTCAAGAACGGTTCGAGGGTGTGAGGACGACAGTGGAAGAGTTGGGTGTCACAGCTTTCCGGGTCGATCAAGACCTGATTAGCAAGGTTCAGCAGCACAGCACTCAAGTACCCGGCGATCAGTACAGAGAGAACGTCAAGGGTTCCGATCCGACATGTCTCTTGTACACATCAGGAACGACAGGCCTACCAAAAGGAGGAAAGTTCATGGTAAACCGTTTCCACGAACGAGGAAATCCGCAAACCCTTGCCTTTGACCAGAAAGCCGGGCCAAACGGAGACCGATGGTATTGCTGCATGCCGCTATTCCACGGTACAGGTGGCCTATCTGTGCTATCAGCACTTTCAGGTGGAGTTAGCGTGGCGATAGGACGAAAGTTCTCCGTCAGCACATTCTGGGACGACATCCACGACTCCCAGTCTACCCTTTTCGTGTACGTCGGCGAAGCAGCGCGATATCTGCTTATGGCGCCACCACATCCACGGGAGAGAGACCACCGATTACGCGCCATGTACGGCAACGGCATGCGACCCGATGTCTGGAACCGATTCAAAGAGCGCTTCAACGTCCCTGAAGTAATAGAATTCTTCAACTCGACAGAAGGCGTTCTGGGTATGGTGGTTCACAGCAAAGGGCCCTTTACAGCGACGACAGTAGCGCAGCACGGTGCTATTATCAGACGACTTCTTCACGACGTATACATCCCTGTTCCCATCGACCCGGAAACTGGAGAGCTACTCCGGGACCCCAAGACTGGGTTCGTGAGGCGCAATTCGTACAACGAGGGTGGCGAGATCTTGGTCGCTGTACCCAGTGAAGAAGCATTCGCTGGGTATCACAACAACCCAAAGGCTACGGCGAAGAAGTTCGAGAGGAACGTGTTCAAGAAAGGCGATCTGTTCTACCGATCTGGTGATGCGCTCAGACGGGATGATGATGGGCGCTGGTTCTTCCTTGACCGACTAGGCGACACATTCCGATGGAAGAGCGAGAATGTGTCTACAGCTGAAGTAGCAGAGGTCCTCGGACAGTACCCCGGTGTAGGTGAGGCTATCGTATACGGTACACTTGTCCCTGGCCATGATGGTCGCGCTGGCTGCGTCGCTCTCCGACTTGCCGATGGCGTCAGTCCCGAGACGTTCGACTGGAAGACGCTATTGGAGTATTCGAGGAGCAAGCTGCCGAGATACGCAGTACCGGTCTTCTTGCGCTTGGTCAAGGAAGCAAGTAATACGGATAACCAGAAGCAAAATAAGGCGCCGCTGCGGATGGAGGGTATGGAGATTGATAAATTTGGCACTAAGGTTGTGGGTGGCGGTGCTGATGTGGTTATGTGGATGAAGCCGGGTGAGGATCGGTATGTGAGGTTTACTATGGGTGATTTGGAGGCTTTGAGGAGTGGGAAGACTTTGCTGTAAACAGATACTCTGGATGTGTGGAGGGGAGACGCAGGACGATGAATACGATGGAGGGCAAGGGTTAGGTTACAGGAGTGTGATCTCCATTCCGATGTCCATTCAAGCCATATATGGGAACGAAACAACATTTACAATGAAGTCATCCCTTAGCTGTGCACCCCCCAGCGGGAGACATCTAACACTTGCCTCCTAGAAGTCTACACCGCTCTACCAATCTCTGCTCTTCGGTTTCTCCTCTGTTTTTTTTTCCTCTTTAACAGGTATAGGGAAAGGCGAAGCCCTCATAACCGCCTGAATGAACTCCACCAACCCATCCATACCCCCAGGCTCATTAAGCCAATGCCCACCCTCCTCAAAGCACTTCCAATCCACGACCCCACCCCACTCTTCAAGTTTCTTCCTAAGCTTCTCCCCATTCCTAACAGGCACAACCTCGTCGTCCTTGCAATGCTGCAAAAGCAACGGCATCTCAAACACACCCCGCTCTCGTCCAGGCACTCCCATGAGTTCAGATAGCTCCTCCGCCAACGGCAACCACCCACACAGCCCCATGAACCCTCCAACACGAATACCAGAAGTCACCAGAGTAAAGATTCCAGTAGCGCACCCCTGACTCATCCCCGCTACAATCACATTGCGCAATCCCACAGGTTTCATCTCTTCTTCAAGGACTTCTAGAATCTGCGCGACGCTCTGCCATAATTCTTCTTTCTGTGACTCGGCGTCTTGATCGGGCCGTTGCACGGATGTCATGTCGAACCATTGCGGTATTACTTCTCGCTCGCTAACTGCGCAGGATGATGGTGCGTTGGGGAAGACCCATTTTATACCGGGGAAGATGTCTGTGAACTTTCGCACGGAAGTGTCTTCGCTTTCGAAGAGCTCCGAGCAGAAGGTTTTGGCGTCGCTGCCGCGGCCGTGGAGGAAGATGATGGTGTGGGTGTGGGGGGCTGTGGGGGCGACGATGTGTGGAGTGGTCGCCATCTTGAAGGCCATATTGAAGGTGGTATGTAGCTACCTGGGTGGTGGGTTGTATCGACGTAGAGTAAAGCACGTCCTTGACTCAGACTGAGGCTTGGTTATGGTTTGGGCTGGTGATGCGGAGAGTTGATAGAGATCTTGGTCGCTCAGTGAGATCTAGTGAGATCTGGTGAGTGCGATTCTCCCGTAGCCTCATATCGGGCCGTGGAGTCTGTGCGCATTGTCGTGGTTGTGGTGCCTGATTATCGCGCACGTGAAGGCAGCCATCGTGAGATCCCCCCGTAGCGGCGCCACACCCAAGCTAGTGACTCTGTGTCTATTCCAGGCAAGCGTGGTCGACGGGTCACGATAGTCGCCCCCGAAATTTTGCGACTTGGCTGCGGCAGGACCCTCTCTTACGATAACGGAAACTTGCTCATGCTTAGCAAAATCGGCGACATGATTGGCTCGTTTGTGGCCAGCAAGGTACCGTCACCATGACCTCCACATCGCGCCGTCCCTGCATGAGTTCAGATGAATGCAATAGCTATGCTTCGCTCTCACCATGATCGGTCTGGTTACACACGCTTAGACAACATGGTAGATCTCGAAAGGCGACTGGTTCGCAAGCTCGGTACGTCGGACCACCCGTCAGATCCCCACGTTGCGCATCTAACCAACCGCAGATTGCTTTATACTGGTGGGGAGAAGATATCAATTGACATAATGGCAGCTGATGGTATCCCAGGTGTATTGCTGCGCTGCATACTTTTTCAACTACCTTGATCGCAGCGCTTTCGCCAATGCCTACGTGTCTGGATTGAAGGAGTCTCTCGGACTCGAGGGCGACCAATACAGCATTCTGCTTGCCATGTTTACTGCGGGCAGCTGTGTTGGTCAAATACCGCATGCCCTCATCCTTCAGAAAGTCGCGCCCCGGTTCTGGCTGCCCTTCACATTGCTAGTGTGGTCCGGCCTAACAATGTGCTCTGCGGCATGCAAGACCTACGCCCAGCTATGCGTAGTTCGGTTCTTCCAGGGCTTCTTCGAATCAAGTCTCTATAGCGGCACCATCTATATCCTTGGTAGCTGGTATAAGCCTTTGGAAATTGCCAAACGTACAGCCATCTTTACGGCTATTGGGCAGATTGGCAGCATGTTCGCTGGTGTGATGATGACCGCGATGAACGAGAGTCTGCATGGTCAGACTTCGCTTCAAGGATGGCAATGGGTGTTTATTATCAGTACGTCCACCTCTTGAGGTAGACCATCGCCACTAATCGCTTTCAGACGGTGCAATGGGAATCCCCTTCGGCATCTTCGGACTCATGTTCTTCCCCAACTTGCCGGAGTCTACAGATGCCCCCTATCTCAGCAAAGAGGAAATTCAGCTAGCAATAGGTCGCCTGCCACCGAAGAAAGATTGGAGCCATGACATCAGTCTCAAATCCCTTGTTAAGAGACTGTTAGCCAAACCGGATATTTACATCTTTACTCTCTACTCAGTAGTAGCCTGCGCATTGGAAGCCATCGTTCTGCAAGGTCTATTCTTGCTCTGGATGAAAGCAAACAGCGAGAAATTCTCCTCGTATGCGACTACGACCTACCCGTTAGGCATACAGGCCGTGTCTATTGTCTCCAACGTTGGGGCCGGCTACGTTATCGACATGACTAATCGCCGCATACCGATGGTTATACTAGCTGGCGCTCTGCAGCTTCTAGTCTCAATCCTGTTGTTGATACCCAATCTTCCGACCGCTGGAACTTTCTTCGCATTCTACTTGGCCGGTACCTCGTACATCGTCAACCCCATTCTCTACGGATGGGCTAGCGTGATCTCTCAACGCAGTGGTGATGACGCTTCTCGATCGGTCACGCTGTACATCATGAGTATGGTGCAGTCGATATTGTACACTTTCTGGGGTATTGCACTCTATCCAGCAAGCGATGCGCCGTACTGGAAGAAAGGGTATATCGCGATGATCGTGGTCGTCTTTGCGTTCTTTGGCGTGACTGCGGCTGTTCATTGGGTGAGTATTACGGTAATCCTATCGCAGTCATTTACTGACATATCTGTAGTTGGATCAAAGATCTCAGAAGATTGAGAGTAACGCGTCCGAGGAGATCACACAGATGAGTGAAAGAATGAGCGAGAGGAATAGAAAGGATCCAAGACTGGAAGATTGAGATAAGACATATCACGAGAGCACCGAACTACATGCGAAGTGCCACGCAGTGGAGTTTAAAAGCTTGCTTGAGTAGCGACCGAACACCTGGCATGTCATTCCTCCATCGCTCATGCTTCCATGCGGATACCTCACCGCGACAGATTCTAAGTATCAAGGCGTCCTCTCACTTAGTCTCAGAGCCTATCCCTCCCGGTAGTAATGGCCCAGATTCAATCAATACAACCACCCTGTCTGCTCAAAGGCGACACCTTCTCGACATGACCTTCCATTGCTGCATTGGACGACGTAGCTACTCGCACAGCTGATTGCACAGGCAAAGAAGGCGACGTTGCAAGGTAGTCGCAGTCGCCTTCCTCGCTTTCCTCATCAAACGGTACAATTGTCGCCGCGGTACTCAAAGTCAAATGGCGTATAGTCGGGAAACAAGTAACCAATCCCGTCATAGACATCAGTCATGTTGGCCAAGTCACCGTGAACAGAGACTAGACTGCGTACCGAGAATTAGTGACCACGTTTCGGGAGCGTATTTTGGGAACTTACACCGCTGACTTCGCTACCCGGTGCTTCACCATAGCGTTGACCAGTTGAGCAATTTCGTTATGGTCGTTGTGTGTTGCCATCAACTGCGCTTGGGTGACATGATCGGCATCAAAGACAACGACTGTGCTGTCCTCGGTAGGACAAGCAGGCATAATAACGGCGACACTATGGTCTTGGGCATGAATGCTGCCTTCAATGTGGACGAACGTGGCCCTGAAACCGTTGGTCTCCATGATGTGCGGCGCTCCGCGTCTAGAGCAAATTAGCGCTTGGCCTGGTGGGGGGCATAGATGATAACGTACTCAAAGGTTTCGAACTTGGCGCCGGGGATATCGGCGTAGTACGACTCAGCCATCTTAGGACAGACGATTTCCGCTCCGTTCTGGACGTAGCCCTTGACACCGAAAGCGTGGTCGTGATGATGATGCGTAGGCTATGCAATGTTAGTAAAGCTCATCAGAGTAGTAATTAGGCGGATTAAGATCGCTGACTTACCCACACCTGCGACACTGGCTTTCCAATGTTGATCCTGACCCATTCGAGCAAGACCGCCACGATCTCAGCAGGAGCATCCAGAACAGCAACATAGGTGTCAGTTTCAAGCAGGATCTGGCGGTACGCGGATACACCAGGTGGTCGGACGACCCAGACGCCGGGTAGATCTGCGTACGGTTGCGATCCACTGAGCGACTCGACTGTGAAGTTGTTCCGACCGAACCAGATGTAATTCGTGTACTTCTCACCGATCTCAGCAGTCAGGGCAGGGTCAACGACGGGAATGCTCAGTTCGCCGCGTTCGACGGAGACATCGAAGAACGATGGCTCGACTTCAGTGTTGACCGATATGTCATCTGCAAGGAAGTCGATGCATAAGCGCTGGTTGTTGTATATGGTCTTGTAATGACGGGGTATCATGAGGCCGTTGACCGAGATAAAGTCGTATACTCGGAGATCGTTCGTCGAAGGACCGAAAAAGGGATGGTCTTCGTATGTGCGGATAGCGAAGGGTAGGTAAGTGTCGGGGTTGAAGATGATTGACATGTTCAGTGCTTGGTCAAACACTAACGGCCGAGTTAGAAAGGTTGTGAAAAGCAAAGTAGGTGATGACCAACCTGCTGGAAGTAGTAAGTCTCCTTCCACCGGCTCGAAACGGAGGGTGGAATCATTTGCAGATATCTTGCTGAGCAGCAACGGATCCCACTTTTGACCATCGGAGATCATATACGCCGCGAGATATCCTGTTGATCGTCAGACTTTGATACAAATATCTCAGTGGACGTAGTACCATCCAAGTAGCCTTCTGGAGCAGCCGTCGGGTCAAAAAGCGCATAGCTTCCCCTGACCACAGCAGCAAACGCGTCATCACCACCTTGTACTACTACAGAGTAGTCCATAGGTTCGAGTTCAGGTCGGGCAAACATCCAAAGAGCTAGGATCTCAAAGTCAGCTTCCCATCAAACGGTATCAAGAGAGAAGACCTACTCCCTAAGCCAGAAACCTTGTCAATGCGCTGCTTCAGACTGCCTGTCTCGTACGAATACGTGATCGTCTGGCTACCATATGGGACGACTGTTTGGTCCATACCATCCAGGGCTATCGTTGTGACTATAGACTTGGTGCGGAATTGAGAGCCACTGATCCTCACATTGCGTACATCGGACGTGTTGGAGTTGATGCCAATGGCTGCGAGACCACGCTGTACAAGGTCTGTAGGTACCTCGGACTGACGTGTTCGTAAAGCCAACGAGCTGGATGACAGGAAGCCCACCACCAGAGCTGAGAATGCTCGGGTTGATAGCATTTTGTTCGAGCTGATTGAAAGAGAAAGCCGATCGAGGTTGGTACGTAGTACAAGCAGAAGATTGAGAAGAGATGTGATGGACACAAAGGATGTCATTGCAACGATCTATATACTGAGCCTGCGCTCCTACGCATAGTTCATTTCTCTAACAGACTTTCATGCTACTCTTCGTCTCGCGTCTCGCGTCGATGAAGCGGACGAACCTTCTCCTCGTTCGCGCAGGCCTTGACTAATGCCCAGCAAACGCAGTGGATTGCGATTACTGATGATACGAGCGTGGCTCATTCCATGCACCGCGCGTGATGTAGTCTCTCGTACTCTGGTGGTAACCCCAGGATCTCTGGTCGTGGTGTAGAGTTTGAAAGTCAACAAGTCGACTTTAGGACAGCCTGCTTACGAAGTCGGGAACGGCAACACCCGTAGTCAAAACTCTAGTGTTACCAAATCTGTCGACCGACTCCAGATGCGGTAATGCAGCGCACCCAGTTAGCAGTACGGAACGGAAGTACGTTCGTCTTAGCGGTGCCGACAAAAGGGCCGACTAGATATGAACATGGCCTTGAAAGATGGTTTAGTCCGCAGCGAACACCGATGGCAGCCAAGATGACCTCTTGTAGCTTCGGACGAGTTCTGCAGCAGCGGACGAATGTAGTCGAATTGCGTCGACATATCAGCTTGGCATCACGCGTCGTGCCACAGGTCATGGACTGAGTAAAGTACGTGTCTACGTTGAGAAGACCTAGATTGCATTCCTACCCCATACATCTCCACACGGACAAACTACTTCACAGCTCTTGCATCCATCACTTTGCAGCGATGTCGCAGCTATCTCTCGAAAACGACCTGTCGCACGCTAAACTTGATGAGATCTCAGCCTTTTGGTTTCGTCATCTCCAAGACCAAGACCACATCATCAGCCCTAGCATCGAGGACTCGGCGCCATGGTTCTCACAGAATGATGCTTTCGACCGGGAATGCACGTAAGTACTCAGCTTATCCTAGATACTTTCCCGCGAACAAAAGCTTACTTAGCCCCAGGGACAAGTTTGGCGGATTGCTCAAACTCATTCAGGTCCTAGAACCAAATGGAGCGGACATCGTAGCAGCAGCAAAGCCATGCAAGCCTATGCACTGGATCAGTCTGATCATATTGCTTGACCAACTCCCAAGAAACTGCTTCCGAGGTGCTCAAGCTCGTGTAGCCTTCACCGTTTTCGATAGTCTGGCTTTGGCAGTGGCCTCCAAAGCAATTGACTCCGGTGTTCCTAAGGATTCAGAAGTTCGCTTCCGACTGGCATACAGATTCTGGTTTTACATGCCGATGGAACATTGCGAGAGCCTGGCAGTAGCAGAATCGTTACACAAAGCACACTTTGACATGTTCCGTGACTATGAGAGGCTGCTAGAGAGGGATGTCGAGGGATGGGACGGTAAATTCGCCCAGTACCGCGACGTGCTTCTCAAACGAAGGAGCGATTTTGGGAAGCTGAAGGGTGTTATTACTAGCATCTGTGAAAGCAAGCTGGACGCACTTCGTCGGTTTGGGCGCTTCCCGCAGCGGAACGAGGTGTTGGATCGCACTTCTACAGCCGAGGAGCTGCAGTTCTTGGACGGAAAGTGATTGTCGAAGATGGATGACGGTGTCGGATTCAATCACTATAAAGAAAGCCTACTGAAATACTACCCAGTGTTATTCATCTGTGCCATCAACTCTGCATGAAGTCTTACGTCGTGATCATAAACATCGTAGAGCAGTATTTGCATGTGTTTCACGCATGCCAAGCGATTGAGAACCGAAGTTTGATGTTGACAGCGCCACGCCATAGATTTATCGACGAAAGGAACAGAAATAGCATCAGTGTTCCACTCATCCGATCCGACAAGTTGCTATCTATGTAGAATGACAGCTTTGCTCACTGCTTGACGCTGACAGTCGACAAAAACATGAGGACTCGATGGAAATGTCAGCGGAAGCCACGGCAATGTCACGCTGGAGGCGTATGCTCTTGGCCTTTTCCTGCTTTCCATTCCGCATAAAACATTCATAAAGACCATGTAGTCCCCAAACGTTGTTGATGCGCGCTTTCCGACGAGGCTGGCTATCACTGTATCCCAAGTCTTCTAGATAAAGCAGTTCGGCTTCCTCAGACTGGCCTTGCTCCAGAAGGAGTGCGCTCAGAGCGTGGCGAACGGGTTGCATCCAGAGTGGCGGATCAGCGTAGGCGAGGTTATCCTCCAACTTAATGCCGTGTCGTAAGACGGAGAATGCCTGAGAGTGATTACCCTTGCGATACTCCAACTCGCCCTCCAGCATGGCCGACGCTACAGCTAGAATGGGTTCTGCTGGAGAGGAGGGACTGTACATACGGTCCTCCGGTACGGACTGACGGGTCTTTTCGAAAGCGTCTCTTGCCTGGCTTGCCTCATCTATCCTCCCAAGTACTGCGAAAGCAATCCCTTTGGCATAATGGATTGTCGCTTTGTAGACGCAGAGTAAAACCGGATCTACCGGCTCCGGGAGCTCGAGAATCTCGTCCCAGCGACCAAATCTAATCAACACGTGAGGCAGCGTTACGAGTTGCCACTCGGTCCAGTCTACCATTCGTGGCGTCTTGATCGACATGAACTCCAAAGTCAATACTTCAGACATCCGTGTCGCAGCGTAGAGAGCGCCCCGAGACCGACCAGACATCATGGCAGAGTAGGCCATAGCGTGGATGTTATGCGATCGATATGCGTTGTAGATGAGAGCTGCTTTGGCCCCACTCCCGAAGTATTTGTCATCCGCACGTATAGCGTCAAAGTTCGAATCGACAGAGCGACGGTAGTCGCCACAGGCTGTGTCGATGTGTGTGGCCATGTGTTGCATGTGAGAGCCATCAGGTACAAGTCGTCGCAGACTGTCAGCCGCGGGCAAAGCCACTTCTGGGAAAGGCGACATCTCCATCATGTGGATGTACAGATGACACAGACCCGGGTGTTTGAGACCATCGGAACGTGCCAAGCCCCTCTCCAGAGCGGCTCTTGCCTCGTCCACATCTGTGCCTGTAGTCTTCCCGGTGTTGAGGTCCCAGAGCTGACGCGGACGAGTGCACATGACGGCATCGGCGAATAGTGCGACCACGTCGAGATCTTCCCCGTACTCTTCGTAGACCGAGCGCATAGCTTTTGCATAGGCGTAATTGAACGCCGATAGGTCGTTTGGAACATCTGTGTTACTCTTTGGGAAGCGAGCATTGAGGGCCGTGATGAGTGCTTTCTCCACGGGCGAGGCAGCGGCCGCGACGTCATTGGCTTGCGACAAGGCGCGAAGTATCTTTTCGATGGAATTTGTGCGATCTTCCGGTGTGAACATGCGCCATGACTTGTTGTAGTTCGGGCCAACAGCGTAAGCAATACCCCAGTGGGCTAATGCGCAACTCGCATCATGTACAGTCGCCGCCTCAAAACACTGCATGGCTGCTTCATGGTTGAATGAGTAGCACCACACAAGACCACGGGCGAACCATGCTTGCGCTTCGTGAGATGTCGTTTGAGCATCTCGTCTGTATTCCCCTAGATCGTAATATGGGGCCTCACCGTTCGAGGCATGGCCATTCCTGTTCTGGTTAGCAATGGTAGCTGAATCTGGAAAAGGGAGGCTTACTCCATTGCTTGATGTGGTAGTAAAAGTTGTAGTAGGATCGTATCCGGGAGTCTGGGACTGATGTCGCTTTTGATCAGTTGCCGGTGGATAGCTATCACTTTCTTGGTACGAGCGCGCTCTCATCAGCGTTTTGTGTCTGTCGTGCGAGAGAAAAACCACACCTTGATATAAACTGTATAATCGTTGTCCTTCGCCGACGTTGGCGCTTGTGCCGAGGTCTAGCTTGCTTTAGTCGGCGTTTACCTAACAGACATCTCCAGGGCTCGGGGACTCTCTAGAACCCCGCCCTACTGCGCTAGGTCTTCTGCCCGAGATAGCACCTTGATTTAGCAGCTGAGATTTTATGACGTAGGCGATTTCCAGCTGTCATCCAGACAGGGCCGCGAGAGATGTGACGGAACGGAAGTATGGCCCCTGCCGTCCCGTCGCACGACTAGCGTACCGGACTTATCGTGGCACGCTTAACTTGAGGCTGACTGAGTTATGGCCGAAAACGCGAACCTGTTGATGCCATGCTTTGCAATCCGGACGAATCTAGGATGACTAGGTATCTGCGCACGTTTGGTTGACTTCACCTAGTCTTCGATGTCGAGATGATGTATATAGTTATCGCCACAGCCTGCTTCTCAGAACCAGAAAAGACCACATCAAGCCACCAAAACAACAGGATCGCCTACACCACCACCACATTCTCAAACTATACTCTCCATAAGATCGACACCAAGCACACCAATCATGTCCAGCAAGATCACGAATGTCGCAATTGCAGGTGTAAGTTCATAGCTACGAGTACCAGGAGAAGGCGGTCTACTGACATTGCTCAGGCGACCGGCAGTCTTGGGTCTGAGGTCTTGAAGGGTCTTCTTGAAGCCAAGTTGAATGTTACCGTTATTGCTCGGAAGGAGGGGCAGAAGTTTCCTGCTGGCGTGTCAGTCAAGGTCGTCGACACTAACTCTGCCGCGGCGATTGCCGAAGCCCTTCGCGGTCACGATGCTATCGTGGATACGACATCTGGGCCCGATCCGACCCTCCAGGGACGAATCATCGAAGCTGCTGTCTCCGCGGGAGTCTATCGTATAGTAATGGGCGAGTTCAGCGTTGACCCTGAGGACCCCGTAGCGAGATCGCCGCTCTTTCACCACGGGAAGAACCAGGCTTATCAGCACATCAAGGACCTGGCCGCGAAAGGCAAGATCACATACACTACCATATCCAATGGAGCTTTCCTTGATTGGAACCTGCGGACTGGATTCATCAACATCGACATTCGGAGCAAAAAGGTTCAATACATGAACGATGGAATGATTCCGATGGCTTGGACGATGCTTTCTTCGATCAGTACTGCCGTCGCCAACGTGCTAAAGAAGGCTGAACAGACCGAGAACCGCTCCTTCTACATCTCGAGCGTGATCAAGAGCCAAAAGCAGATGGTGGCACTGGCGAAGGAGACCCTGGGCAGCGATGGCTGGGAGGAGTCGAGCCAAGACATGGATCAAAAGCTCAAGGCCGCGACTGAGGCCATGATGGCGGGGAAGATCGACATGGAGGTCATCGGTGATATGATTCGATGGTCTGCAGGAACAGTCCCTGCGCTACGCTGGGAGCAGTTGGATGACAACAAGCTGTTGGGAGTGGAACGAATGAACGACGATGAAGTACGCAGGCTCATTCGAGACATCGCATCGGAAAGTAAGTAGTCGTCTAAGCCGATGCCGGTGAATATGGAGATTAGTGATCGACCTGTAGACTTGTAAAATGCATGATCACGAGCGAACGCTTCATACGTACATTTTCGATGAAGTTCGCGCTACAGTATGTGTGCGGAACGTTGATAAGTAACATTCATTCCAGCGCCGAGCGCAGATGCCATGACCAAGGTATCGCCAATGACCACATCCCTTTGAAGACGAGCTTGAACAGGATCGATTCGCACGCCCAAGACGACCATTCTCTGTTCCGACAGCGAATGCATAATCCCAATCTCGCAAAGTCAAAAACCGTCCGACATCGGGTGATTCTTCAGAGTCACTGGTATGTGAAACTGACCATGATTAGCCTAGATGAGCGGGTTCACGGCGATTACCGCGTTTCCTGGCTGGACGCCTCGCGCATGCGGGTTGCTCAAGCGCTGGAAAGAGCGCAGGAATCTTCATGATTCGGGAATCCGGACGATTTATCCTGATGGAGTCGTTATATGAACATCGGTGTCTTAACAAGTAGTGATCTATAGAAGCTTGACGGTCCTGTATGTAATGTGTTTGATTTGACCATGGCAATCATGGCCCATTACAACGCTTTGCATGAACGGGGAGGCTGGGGCACTGACTTGTAAGCCCATCGAGTGACCCATTGAGATATACAAACACCTTTACACATGTTGAGTGGCTATAATGTTGATGATGCTGGCGCCGTAGGGTGGCCTTCTTGGACGTGGACCAGGGCCTCGGACTCGACGATGTTTTGTCGATGCGTATGGTCGTGCGATGCGTGCTGATTTGGCTTGATATGCGAAAGCCTTCCCGGGCTTATCCGGACAGTGGCTGGGGGGTTTGTCGACTGTTTCCAATACTGGATGGGACATTAAGAAACTATGCAATGGGTAGGGGCCACTCGCCCTGGTGCAGATTCTCAATTCGCCGCAGACACGGATGTAAAGGCAGCCCACACGATGGCGAATCCCTCTCGAGCATGCCCTGGCATCGGGCGCATGTTGTAGTGATGTGTCAAGGAGAAGACGCGACTTCGAAGGCAAATCCGACGAGGCGAGGTGCATGGCCGTGACGCGCATGTGGGGCCGGACGGAAGGCCTCAGGCCTCGAAAACAACGGGGGCTTGGCGTGATAGGCGCTAGCTCAACTCGCCATGGGCAGCTTCCAAGTTTCCTTCGTCCTGCACCATCTTAACAGTACCTGCAGCAGAAGAGCGTGGGCGACCTCTTTTACGCGACTAGCTTCATAGTAGGCTTCGGCAATTCCAGTATATCTCATCTCCATATGCAGTCGGTACATCTCGGCTACCTCTTCAGCCGCCCATCGCCATGGGTCTCGTCAATGCCCAAGGCATGAAACATTGCACGTCGCTTGTGCGTTCTGGACAGCCTCATCCCCACCCACTGAGGCAGCAAACGCTTGCATGCACACGGTCGCGTTCGCGCATCGTCTCCACTTCGCGATGAGTTCCCAGCCATGTCGATCTGCCGAATCGGGTACGTCAGGTTTCAGGTTTTCGTTCTGCATTGACGCTCGAACGTTCTGAGTCTCGGATGAAGCCTCAGGCCCTTCCCGCTCCTTTACCTCTGCTCGTAATTGAGTAATGTACCTTGATCTCGACCACGCGACGGAGCCTTATCAACGGCAATTATCAATTGATCAAGATACCCTAGTAGCGCCATTAGAAATGTTTGTGGGTAGAATTGACATCGAGCGAATGGGATCAAGGTAAACGATCAAGCCTCACGTCGCCTCCAAAGATTAAGGACATACGGTTACATCACATCTGTGCCCGGCCCATTTTCGTAACGGCTTTTGAATCTGCTAGCCATGGGTCTGTCTGTACATGGGAAGCAGACAGGGTAGAAGGTGTGATCGTCATCTAATGTGGGTTAAGAATGGAGTTATCGTCTTCTCCAGCTTCGTTGATGATCACGTCGATCGTTCACCATTGAGAGCTGGACTCTGACTCTGTCGTTACCTTCATATCTAGTGGCGCAGGCTTTCGTCCACTCGTTGTTGTTCTTCTTCTTCTCTGGTTATCACCATCATCGTCACTCATTTAGCAATTTTTAGCCCTCCAACGACAACAGGCAGGAGGCTTTCACCATTATGGCACAGGTTACGCCCCGTTCCATGCTCGCACTTCAGCTTCCAGACCCTCGATTCAGCGTTGACTTCGCGAACTACGCACTCGACCCCAAAGCATATGCTACGACCAAGAAGTACATGCAGGACTTGTTCCCCGGTCAGAACAAGCCGTTACCACCACCAAAGGCTGGATCATCGCGTCATTGTAATGTGAACGCAAAGCTTAGACGCGTCATGGCAAAAGAGTCGATACCTCCCTCAGCGGCATCGCAAAGTCTTGACGACAAGTGGGATGCGCACACCATAGAGTGTATGATAATGCTTGACGAATCACTCGTCGACGAATCGGATCGATCTTCAGCCTCGTCGAACTCGACAGCAGAGTCTTACGCCACCAACGTTACTTCCATCAGCGCTTTGAGTAACACGGCGCCTACGACAAAAGCTACCAATGGTCCCACAGAGTCGACGCGTTCCTTTCTTCAACTTCCCCAGGCAATAGTCAATCACGTATTGTCATACGTTTTCGCTGAAGAACGCGCGGTCTCCATCACACCATACCAGTCGCGTGTCACACCCCAGCCACGACGCCGGCACCGCCATGGCCCGAGCACCATCGACATCCGATCTTTTATGATGCATCCTGCATTGATGGTATGTAAGCAGGCGCGCGAGCTGGGACTAGACATCCTCTATCGCGACAGCCTATTTCTCATCGACCTATCTGACATTGGTGGAGTCAACGCCAGCGGCGAGAAGGATATCGGCAAATATTGGGGATGCTGGACGAGCAGTACGCCACCTCACATGGTCAAGTCGGCACTCTCCCGTGCTGCGAACATCCGTATCCAGCTCCCAGTTCCTAGCGCAGAAGCTACAGTTGTACGCAGCGCAACTAAGAGGAAGAAGGATGCACAGGAAGACACTTCCATCGTGATCGATTCTCTACGCACAGTGACCACCCTCATTACTGGTCAGGACAGTACCCCAACTCAACCAACAGAACGCAGTCGCTCGGCAAGTCCAGCGGGGCCGAAGATCCTCCGTCGCAAGCTCAGCTTCCGATCTGCGAAGCGTCCTGACTCATTGGAGTTTGTTTGCCGCGGAGACTCACCTCCACCCCAACCGAGAGAACCATTAAGCACGCTAGAGGTTGTACTCGTGAAGGCTAATGCAGACGCCGAAGTGCACAGCCAAACGCTGGACATGGTAGCAATATGCAGTAGCATTCCAGTCTCCGGCGCTCTAGAGTATCATCTTGAGCTTGACGCGATGAGGAGGCTGTGGGCTAAGCGTGACAATGGACAATGGCGAGGAAGTGAGCCAGATGGTCACAAACTCCTGCATGGTACGTCGCAGTCTACTTCAATTTCCTCGCACCAGCACTGACTTGCAACAGATCTTAGGGCTCTAGGACATTCAGCGGCGAAAGCAGAAGTCGCACGACCTCGTGAACAGCCCAGACAGACGCACGACCAGCCTACTGCACGTGCAGATGTACTCCATAGAGATAGGGCACGCTCTGCCCAGCAACCTACCAGCGGCAGACCCAGCTTAGAGGGGCACCTTCAGCAACGAGGTATTCCGAAAACACGGCCTGCTAAAAATGGCCTCGTCGCAAGGAAGATCAAAGAGATGGAGAGCCTTTCCAAGATCAAACTGTTGAAGGGCAACAAGCAACCACCGACGGTTGAGGAGCTTCAACAGATCGCCTCAGACATCAGGAGAGGCGTCTACTAAAAATTCCATCGCGGCCTGGGGCCGACAGAGCCCGGCGCTCAATCATGTCATGTACTTACTTTTCTTCTGTCATATCTAAGTTTAATGTCTATAGTCTATCCACACTCAAACATGTCCATAACTTCAGATGTGCTTGGTCGACTAGGCCTTTCCGTCCGAAAATTGGACAACAGCCCACTTGCCACTCCAAGCCCACTTTCTCGCCCCACTGTCTCCGCCGCCCCCTTCTGATGCTTTTATGCGCTCGTCTTCTCCGTCCTTTAATCCGACGACGACGTCGGCTTTGCACGTGCGGAGCGCGAGGACTCGTAGACCTGAGCCAGGGCCCATTGGACCAATGGCTTCGGTGAATGGTGTGGTAGGAGACCAAGCAGCCTAGTGATGGTCAGTAATGCGAGGGACGAATGTAGAAGAGGGCACTTACATCAGCGGTCAACTTGCGATAGTTGAGATCGCCCTTGAAGATGACGAGTTCGCTCTCCTTGAGATCCTCGTACAAGTCCGGCTCGCTCTTGGGAAGTCGCCAGTAGCTGCCGCCTGCAGTCCAGAAGTCGTTTGGTCGCATCATCAATTGGCCTTCTGCGTGGAGACCACTCCAATGCTGGAAGAGGAATTGCAGATTCGCGCTCTCTGTCTCAGACAGCGGTACGGACTGCTTGCCAGCGTGCTTCTCGTCTTCCGATAGCGCGCTGTAGAAGCTCTGTGAGTCGGCTAGTGCCATGAGGAGTGCACCGAAATCGGCTGGCAGAACGTCTGAAACGAACCATGGAATGTTCTTGGGGTGGAACACCACGTTTGTCGCCAGACCGGATGCGATGAGATATCCAGCGAGAATCAGGTCGACGAAGAGCTCGAAGCCAGCATTGTCAAGCACAATGTCAACGCGACGTTCCTTCTTGCCCTTCTTCTGAGCCCGCGTGAGAACCTCGAACGCCTTGTCTAGGTCGTTGACCAGAATGTTCTTCTCGGAGTTCTTGCGCGCCTCAGAGCCCTGCAACTTCTGGATGTCCTCGTATGACAGGTTGGTCAACAAGGACAGATCCGTCGCATTGCCCCAGAGACAGATCTCGCACATCTCGGTGAACAGGACCTTCTCTGCAGCCTCGAGCTGCTCCTGCGACTCTGCACCCTTGATTGTCTTCTTCTGTTCGAGCTCGGTGACAATGTCTTTGTAGCGTGCGGCGAGTTCGATGACGGCGGGGCGAGAGGATTTGAAGGTTTCCATCTTCTGGCGAGCGAAGATGTCGTACGAGCGCCATTTGGTGGTCTGCTTAAAGATGCTTGCGATGCGTCTGCCTATGGCCATTAGCACGCACCATTGAGCGACTCAGGCCTACATACCTGTACAGATAGCACTCGGCATACAGCCAAGACACGTTGTGCCATTTGGGGTTGCCTCTTGCTGCCAATTCCTTGTTGTATGCCTCGACATCGCGCTCGCCATCATCGGAAATCGGAGTGAGCTCGCGGTCGTGCTGCAGCTCGTACTTCAGCTTGGCGAGTTCTGCGACGACCTGTTTGCCTTCTGTGATGGCCGTCTCGTCTTTGGTGTCGTGCAGAGAGCGGTGCACGTCGTCAATGCCTTGGGTGATGATGATGGGCCATCGCGAGCGCGCCGAAGTGTGGGCAAACGACGTCGCGTCGTTGGTGCTGTACTGCGCTGGTGCTGATTAGTCATGGAACAGCTTGTATAGGCGCGCATTTACTCACGTGCTGAGAAAGTGTCGTACTCCATGTTGCTGCTCAGTTGTGGTGGGTTACAAGGTTGGTGAGGCGCCCAGTCACGACTTTCAACATGACGACGTTTGCAGGGGTCTAGGAGCGAAAACGTCGCCAAGCATTCCGGCTACCCCTCCACGTGCTCGACCGTTATCCCCACTACAGCACTTCCCACCAGGTGTAAGCACACCAACACCGTCTCCTCCATGTTCTATGGGCATAGTGTTCAACTCCATCACAGTCTATATGCAATGCATGTCAATTCTCATCCATTGACACCACATAACTGACATACTACAACTCCTGACGACTAAGTGGAGTGCATGGTCGCTGATGGGAGCAAGCGGTGCGGACCTGCACCATGCAGTTGCTAAGGTGCATCAGGCATGGAGTTTGGACAGTATTTGGAAGCCATCGCATTCCAAGTGAGGCTCCGGGGTTGGGACGCAGGGTCCGTGAAGTCTCGACGAATCGGACATGTGGAGTGACATGCTGGTTAACCATGACGTGTTTTCCCAGGCACTCTCGTGTCGCCGCTACCTGCGCGTCTATAAACGGTATTCCGAAGTTACCTTTGCAAGAACGTATTGCCAGTTTGCGAGCAGCTCGATGCGATTTCACTTTCACATCTCGACGCACTTCGTACGCATCCACATGCGCTAGCTCATGAAAATCTACCGCTCAATCCTCAGTATCGGTGTTCGCAGCACCATCACCTCCAGACCTCTGCGCACCTCCTTCCAATTCGCACGTACAATGGCGACGATACCGAACGGAGATCTGAACAATACCTCGGCCGAACGTGCACGAACTGAACTCGACATTGATCCCGCGTATCAAGGTCGCTCATTGGCGATACCACCTTCTGAAGACGATGTGGAAGTTCGAAAGGCTTACCGGCCATTCATACTTGAGGGGAAAGATGATGAGGACGATTGGGTGGCTGAATTAGAACTCAGCACTGCACTGAAGATGGTCGATACACAGTTGCTCCACCGTGGAGACGACAGGCTCAGGGTGGTGGTCTTGCACGGAAGCATGCGATCAAGGTACAGACTACTTCCAGCCAAGTGCCCCCATGGGTGCGTTCAATGGCATATACTGACTCCAGGCAGATCTTACTCGCGCTTGCTATCGTACGAGGCGAGCCGAATACTTTTCCGCCTTGGCTGCGACGTTCGCATGTACGACCCCACTGGCCTACCAGTCAAGGACGATGTACAACACACACACCCCAAAGTGCAAGAGTTACGCGAACTGAGTAAATGGAGCGATGGGCATATATGGATATGTCCTGAGCAGCATGGGACTCTCGTAAGCTGGTGCCCTAAAACTCAGTATGCTTTCTGAACGTCATGCTAATGGCTGTCCTCTTATAGACGGCCGTGTTCAAGAACCAGATCGACTGGATACCACTGTCCACCGGCTCTGTTCGTCCGACCCAGGGCCGCACCCTCGGAATCGCACAAGTAAACGGCGGATCACAGTCCTTCAATACAGTCAATGCCCTGCGAATACTCGGTCGATGGATGCGCATGTTCGTCATACCGAACCAAAGCTCCATACCCATGGCATACAAGCAGTTCACCGAGGAGGACGCTGGCAGCAGGCTAATGCCCAGCGGTAATAGAGACCGACTTGTCGACTGCATGGAGGAGTTCGTCAAATACACCATTGTGATGCGCCCTCATTTCGATCTCTTCGGCGACAGGTTCAGTGAGAGGGAAGAGAAGCGGGCGAAACAAGCAAAGGAAGCTAATAAGCCTGCCCCAGACACGCAGCATGCGGCTTTGTCCACCAACGCGGGGCCTTCGAATTGATCCGAACCTCATTTGAATGCAAGAACAGCATTGTCTCAAAAAAGTAGGAGTCTGGCATACAGTGTGGTAGTAAAGCGCAGGTTCTGAATGTATCAACAGCCCTCGACCGGTTCTGGACTAGTGCTGTCGATCATCCGTGAGTGGTGACACCCCGCAAATGCAAGTGACATATCTCCTACGCGCATATATAGTGGCGCCGGCTGGAGCAGAAGGTACCATGCTTCTGAATGCATGCCGCAAAGATGACGAAACAAGACAGCATTCCCCGACAGCACAGCGAGGTGTCACCGCCACTGACGCTCGATGAGGTAATCGTAGGAGAGCACACTACCAATGCAGAGCATACGCCCCCCGATGGCGGCTACGGCTGGGTTTGTGTAGCAGCGCGCTTTACGATAAACTGCTTCACATGGGGTACCGTATCAGTGAGTCAAGGTCGCTTATTGGAAGAGACTTTCTCTCCACCGTGCATCATACTGACAACCTTCAGGCCTATGGCATCTATCTATCGCACTACCTAGCGGACGACATCTTCCCCGAAGCCTCAACCTGGGATTATGCATTCATCGGTGGCTTCAACTTTGCCATTGCTATGCTCGTGGCACCTTTCGTAACTGTCTTCTGTCGCAGATCTGGAACCCATGTTGTCATGTGCTGCGGCCTGATCTTACAGCTCGGCGGCTTCATCGCTGCCTCATTCGCAACTCGGGTTTGGCAGCTCCACCTCTCGCAGGGTGTATTGATCGGCTGCGGGATTGGATTCTTGTACATTCCATGCCTTCCAGTTCTATCGCAATGGTTTGATCGGAAACGAAGCCTGGCCAACGGCATCAGTGCAGCAGGGTCTGGGGTCGGCGGCGCAGCTTTCACTTGGGGTACCGAGGCCATTATTCGAAGATACAGCATTGGTTGGGCGTTGCGTATCACGGGCATCATCGCTTTCGTGGCCAATCTTACTGCGACAGTCTTCATACGCGACAGGAACAAGGCCATTCGGCCATCCCAACTAGGCTTCGATACCAAACTTCTGCGGCGCTACGAAGTGGTATTGCTGCTTGCATGGGTCTTCATCAGCATGCTGGGATACATCGTCCTCCTCTTTTCACTCTCCGATTTTGCACTATCGATAGGCCTCTCGCGATCCCAAGCTACAGATATAATCGGCCTCTTGAACGTCGGGACAGCGATCGGGCGTCCAATCATCGGTATCCTGAGTGATCGATGGAGCAGGATAGATACGGCAGGAGCGTTGACCTTGCTGTGCGGTCTTTCATGTTTTGCGTTTTGGCTGCCTGCTACATCCTACGCACTAACGGTATTCTTTGCCATTCTCTGCGGCGCGATCGTTGGTGTATTCTGGATGGTAAGTCAACTTCGTAACCGAGAAGTACTCCAGACAGCTCCACTGACCACTTACCCAACCAGACCATTGGCCCGCTCTGCGTCGAAGTCGCAGGCATCAAGAACCTGCAGTCGTTACTTTCTTTATCCTGGGCGGCAGTCATCATCCCAGCAACAGGTATGCGCCCCGTTCTTGAGGTCGAGAGGAGCCTTAACTAACTGAAGCAGTTTCCGAGGGAATCGCACTCAAGCTCAGACGGCCTTCATCTTCGCGTGAGTATCTTTATACTCAGATCTTTGCAGGTCTTTCATATGTAGTGGCTAGTGGATTCATATTTCAGCTACGGAGGGTGAAACGTCGCCAAAATGCCCTCGACCGATAGCATGCATGCTTAGATCAACGCTCATGCAATCTCTGCAAGAACCTCCAACAAGACATGATTTTGTATGCGACAACCTTCCAACGGAGACGTGCTGAATCGGTAGCCCGCCCTTAGCTTCTTGTCCAGATATTCTGAGCTGTGGCCGTCGGGGTTTTGTGCAAGCACGAGGGAGAAAGCGGTTGTACAAAGCGTTGTCGAAACTGAAAGTTGCGCTGGTAGTCCATTCGATGCTGGCGAAAACTCGGCCGCGTTATCCTGAAGTGGGCTCAACAAACTCAAACCTCCATTGGCGCATGCTGGAGGAGTCATGGCAGCAGGCATATCTTGCGATGCCCATGAGGGCGACGCGTCCATCGCATACGAATCTACTAGGTTCAGTTGCATATTCGCATTCCGTATGTCCATCTCCGCGCCGAATGGTGAATAAACCTCATGTGCTTGCTTTTGGGAGGGGACAATAGAGCTTGTGTCCAACTAGCCTTGTCAAATTATGGTGACATTTGCGATGTGTGAGCCTACCTCGCTGATCAATGAAGTATTCATATGTTGAGAAGATGTTTCAGGCGTACTGCCGATGTGTGTGATGCTCTCTTGGTAGCTTGAGAACTGTGCTGCGAGATGCTGGGCTCTCGAGAAAGCCTCGAGGAATGCTTCGTCAAGCCCTAACGTATACAACAGCTTTTTGAGCGATTGAACCTCCTGGGTAGCTTTCGCGAGCTCTGCTGTCGTAGGGTCTTGACTACATCCGTTTTCAGATTCGCGGAGCTTCGTTTCAAGTTCGGCAATGTATGCCTTGCGCCGGGCGCGACTGCGACGCTGATTGTTGCGCACCCGCTCGGCGTTTGAAGACTTGGAAGGCTGTCAGCACCTGATGACGCGACGGGATAGGAGTAAAGCACTTTCGCATTCACATTCTTGTGCGCCATTGTGAAGAGTTTCAGTAAGTGGAGGCTGTCGAGGCTGCGAGTGTTGAAAAATTATGGGGTAACGATGTTGAGACGGGCTGCCACGCGGCGTGACGTCATTTGTCAGCCTCAAAAGGAAGTTGCTTGCGCGTATGAGCAGACGTTACACAAGAGGAGGACCAAGACTACGATTTTTGGTATCGTTTCAAGCTATCTCTCATCCATGAGCTCTAGAACAAGCGTATTCTTGACACTACACTCCTGGTCTCCCTGACAGCCCAGACTCGCCCGTATCCGATGTCTATCACCGTCGCCACGCATCTCTGATATAATGGTGGCAGCGGTATCGCATGATATCAGCAAACCATTGTCGAGCGACTTCGCTTGAGGCGCAGATGTGGGTGGACAAAAACAACTCGCAGTGTTAGGACAATCATCATCGTCTGCGACGCTGCGGGACGAGGCTACGGTTTGATCAGTCATTGAGCTTTCTGTTATCCGAGAATCGACGGCTCTTTGTGTCTCGGGTGGTTTGCAGCAAGATGACTCCTCCTGGTCTACCATGGCAACAGGCTCATGCGCAGCAGTAGACGGCGAGTTGGTCGTGTCATTCGCTCTCTCGGGCATACATGCTGCGTCTTGAATGGCTCCTACCACTGACTGACGAACATGGTGGGTGTCTGGGAAGGACTGTGCATGATGTTGAATTGGCTGGTGCGGCCGCTGTTGGATTGGGATCTGTGCAGGGGCTGGCTCAGGAACTTGCGCCGGAGACCGTACAACAGGCTGAGAGACAGGATACGTCGCGTATCCGACAGGACTTTGCGCGGGAGTAAGTGAGACCTGAGGTCGCATCGCCGGTTGAGCATACAGCGCGGCAGCTGAGGGACTTGGGGCGCTTGGCGCATCAAAGGATCGTAGATACGCATCCACCTCCTCGCGCGACACACCACGGCTGGCCAGCAAGCTCTTTAGACGTGCATTTTCCTCTGCAACCTTGCGAGCTGCGCGTTGCATCTCTTGGGTAGCGGCGATGCCTTTGGCTTCATATTCCTGCACGCGTCGCTGCAGGTCCTGGATGAGCTCTTTCCGCTGATTACGCGAGCGCCGCTGATTCTCGCGGATCCGAATGGAAGAAGGCGTGTCGCTTCCCTGCGTGTGGCTTAGCGTCAATTCCAGCGACAGCGCATCTGCTATCCGTAGCTTACCTTTTTCGACATGATCGGATTGCGGTAATATGGGAATCGTGATATGCAGGAACATAGGTCAGAACCAGGAGAGTGGGGTTCTAAGCTACTTAGCGTCTGCATTTAGCGTGCGGTCTGGATCGACACCGGACGAACCCCACTCGTGTCACCCACGTGCGAGATTCTACAGCTACCTGCAACGCTCTCTCTACCTATATCTAGTGTTTTACTAAAGCTTATTCTTTCTAGCTTTCTTTATTTAATTTACTCTTAAAGTAAATAGTTTAGTAGTCTATAAGTAGAATATTTAGCTTAGAATAGATAGAATAAGAATAAAAGCTTAGCTTAACTAATTAAATATACTCTTTTATTAGCTATAAAAACTAGCTTTATACTAAAACTTTATAGTATTAAAGTATTATAGTAGTAGAATAATAGAATACTTATATTAAGTTACTACTTTAAGTTATAGTAATAAATATTAAAGTACTAAAATATTATAAATACTATAGAGTATAAGATTATATTAAGTACTTATATAAGTAGATACTAGTTAACTAATAAGTAGCTAGAAGTACTAGACAGTATTAATTATAAAGCTAATAAAGCTTTAGTATTTAATAAAGATTTATAACTACTTTCTAGAAGCTATAAGATATTATAGCTTTAGTTTAGTAGAATATTAATATAAAATAGAAATAAAAAATATAGCTTAGTAACTCTATAAAGTAATTATAATAGAAGAATATTTTTAAAATTCTTTATATTTACTATTATATAGTAGTAAGTTGTAATAAAAATTTTCTACTAATATTTACTATTAGTAGAGCTAGAGAAATAATTAAAAAGAAATATATTAGAGTATATATTAATTTATTACTTACTAAAAAATATATAATTAAAATCTTTAGTTATATAATTAAAAGCTAAGTTATTATATCTATAGAATTAGATAGATATAACTACATTTTAAAACTTTAATATACTTACTAAAGTTCTAAAATTATAAATCTAATATACTAAAACTTATTTTATTAAATCTACTATAATTAGTATACTTTAGTAAAGTCTAAGCTAAAGATTTTAAATAATATAGTAGAAAATTTTATTTTAATTTAAATATTAAATTATACTTAATACTAATAGTAATAGACTTTTACTTATTAAAATATTTCTTAGTAGTTATAAAACTACGTAAATTAAATAAGAAATTCTCTTATATAAAATTAGTATATAGCTTATAGCTATAGTAATTTAGTAGTTTTACTAGTAAAAAGTTATTCTACTAATAAAATTTAGACTTTTAACTTCTTTTAAGTAAAGTTTAAAGTACTATTAATAGCTTTATAAGCTATTCTAGCTATATATATTAATATACGCTTAATAAAGAATTAAAAAACTTAATTAATTATTATAAGCTTTTTATATTTTATTTCTTTACTATAAGTATTTTCTCTTTATATTATAATAAGAATTATAGTTTTTAATTCTAAAAAGCTACTTAATTATTAATTTTATATTCTTTAAATATAGTACTATTAAGTTTTTATACTTTTAAACTTTATACTTAAGTACTTACTTTACTTATTACTTTACTTTACTAACTTTTATATTTTTTTTATTACTATTATAAGTTTATCTTACTTTTATACTAAAAAGAAAAGCTAAGTATTATAATTTTATTAAATAAATTAATTTCTAACTTTACTAATAACTCTATACGTTAATATTCTAGCTCTAGTAGTAACTTTATTAGTATTTTATTTATATATAATAATACTAGTAGTAGGTTATATAATAGTAATAAGTACACTAGCACTTTAAATACTAGTAGTTTATTTATTAGCTCTTATACTTTATTACTATATAATTAGCTCTAGATACTTACTAATTAATATTAATAACTATTACTTTAAATAATTATTTTACTAAAAATCTTTAGCTAGAACTTATATACTTCTAAACTATTTAATATATCTAATTTACTATAGATAAAGTATAAGTATAGTAGTAATCTATATTAGCTATAAAGTAGTATTATTAGTAAGTAGAGTTAGACTACTATAGTACTTATATAAGATTCTAGTATTCTTAGTATTAAGCTAAAGTTTATAATAAAAATAATAAAATATTAGAGCTAGAGATAATTAATAATTAGAGATATTTAAGTATATTGTAATTAATCTACTACTTAAGAAAGTTAGAATTAAATCTCTAGCTATATACCTAAGAGCTAAGTAATTACGTATCTATAATTAAGTAATTATAACTACTCTTCTACTTTAATATACTCTCTAGAGTAGTAAAAGTATTAATCTACTTTACTAAAACTAATCTTATTAAATCTACTATAATTAGTATACTCTAGCAGAGTCTAGGCTTAAGAATCTAGAGCGTAGTAGTAGGTTGCAGCCTAACTAAGCGTTTAATTATACTTAATACTAATAGTAGTAAGCTCTTGCTTATTTAAATAAAGTCTAATAGTCTAAGAATTAACTCTATTAGTTTAGAAATTACCTTATAATAGCCTAGAATGTAGCTAATAGCTATAGAAATCTAGGTATTTAACTAGTAAGAGATAATTCTAATAGTAAGATCTAGGCTTCTAATCTTTTCTAAGTAAGATTTATAGTATAATTAATAGCTTAATAAGCTACGCTAGCTTTCTACGTAGGTACGCGCTTAGGCTAGAATTAAAGACTTTATAATAATAAGTTCTCTAATCTTTTTCTTCTTTACTATAATTATCTACTTCTATATTATTAAGACGCTTAAGCTAATAAGCTACTTATCTAATTAACTTATCTACTTAAGATTCTTAGCTCTTAAGCCTTAGCGCTCTTAAGCTCTACGCTTAATTCTCTACTCTACTTAAGATACTACTTTACTTACTTCTCTACTCTAATTACTTCTCTATCTTCTCTATTACTATAGTAAGTTCTTACTTTTATACCTAAATTAATAGCTAACTATTATAATTTAGTCTAATAATCTAACTTCTAACTCTAACTCTAGCTATAAGCGCTAGCGCTTTAGCTTCTACTATAATAGCGTTCTACGCTCTAATTATAATACCTCTAGTAGTAGTAATTATAATACGTAAGCTAGTACTTAGTAAGATAGCACTTAGCGTAATAGCGCTCTACTTAATAGCGCTCTATAGTTAAGTACTTAACTTCTTTACTATACTTAACTTAAAAACACTACTACTTAAATTCTATCTTTCTCTTCTAGAATAATAGTAGCTAATAGTCTATTCTTTAGTAGCTTTACCTAAGATAATTAGGCTTCTAATACTTAACTATTTTAGAGCTTTATAAATCTTAATAATTAACTAAATTAGAGCTTTAAAGCAACTAGTAGCTTTAGTAATAATAACCTCTATAAGAATTGTAAGTAATTAGAGTTATACACTAAGCGTACCTACTTAGATTATAAGGCTTCTTAGTTTAATAACCTTAATAACTAAGATATCTAAGAGACTATTAAGCTTATTTCTAAAAGTAGTATCTTTATTACTAATAATACTTTCTAGACTTTAAATTTAGGCCTTTAGTAATTTAACTATATTAAGAACTAAGGCGCTTAAAATTAAGAGAAGTAAGTATCTCTAAGTAATAGTTATAGTTATAGTTACTTTTATAAGAAGTCTAAGAGTAAGACTTCTATACCTAAAACTCTTCTAGATTATCTATATCTAATATACACTAGTTATTAGCGTAAGTAAGTTAAAGTATTATCTAACTATAACACTTCTTAATTTTCTAAGTATAAGCGTTGTATTTATTAGTAGCTTCTTAATAATATTTAGAAAGCTAATTATTTTAAGTAACTTTATTAAGTTATGTATTATTTATTCTATAACTCTTATAACTACTATACTACTAATTAAGATCTATATAATTACTTTATAAGCTTAGTAAATTACTATAGTTCTAAAGTAAGTTTATAATTCTTTTTTCTTTAGTTTTTTTAATCTTTTACTAACTTAATAATAGCGCTAGAGTACTAAGAACGCTATTAAGTATTATAAGTAGCTCTACTAAGATCTCTACGCTTATAAGAAGTAGAAGAAAGAAGCTAAGAGTAGTTCTAAGACTTTAGCTAAATTATTAGATAGAACTTCTAAGTTCTTAGATAAGAAGAGCTTAAAAAGTACTATGCCTATAACTCTCTAAAACTCTAATTAACGTAGTACTTATAGTAAGTTTATAATACTAAGTAAGAGAATAAGAAGAATTAATATAGGTAGTAGCTAGATAGCTCTACCTATAATTTCTACTTAGAGTTATCTACTTATAGCCTTTAATCTAATACTATAATACTTAGGCTATTATTATTAGAGCTTATTCTAGTAGCTACTACTACTAACTTTCTAGACGTAGGCTTCTTAATTTAGAAATTAGCTACTATAGAATTAGTAGTAGAATTAGTATAGTTATTATTAGTTTTAGTAGCGTAACTACTAGTCTTAGTAGTATAATTATTAGTCTTAGCTACGCAATAATTATTCTTATTATTATAATCTCTAGCTATATAGTTACTAGTCTAATAGCTCTATATCTAGTGTTATAAGTAATAGGTTCTATTACTATACTTAGTATTAGCTAGCTAAGGCTAAGCACGCTAAGGCGCTACTACGTACTAAGTATAATTAGATATAGCTTAAGATTTATATATAGACTTAAGCTACTAAGACTACTTATCTATAAGCTTAGGTTAAGAACTTTAAGAATAGCTAGAATAGTAAGCTAGCCTTTAATAAGAATAACTATAAGAGTTATAATTAGAGAGATTAGCGCTATAGTAGTTAGTAAGTAGTTAGCTATATAGATTAGTCTAGTAGAAAAGTTTAGTAATTTATCTACTTTATGCTTACATTAATTATTAGTAATTACTTCTCTATAACTAGGCGCTAGTTAGAGTAACTAAGATCTAGCTTAGGTATAATTAATCTTTATAGTAGTAGCCTAAATAAAAATCTCTCTACTCTATCTACTTCTTAAAAATTAAATATTATAAATCTTATAAGTTAAGTAGCTATTTAAACTTCTTAAACTATTATTAAGTAAGTAATTTAGTTAATCTATCTATAGGCATAATTATAGTCTCTAAATACTTAACCTTAAATAATTCTTTAGTATATTTCTACTATAGCTATATATTCTAGATATTAACATACTTAAGCTAAGTGTTAATATACTTATTCTTTCTAATAACTAGTCTAATTATCTACTAATTATTACACTAGATAGTCTAGAGTTCTCTAAGATTAAGCGCTAGCTTCTTAAGAAAGCGCCTAAGCGCTATAGCTTTCTTAGTAGTGTACTTAAGAGTAAGTAGCTTTACTTCTATAGTAAAGGTAGTAACTATACTCTACCTTATAGCTTTCTAGAAGATTACGTCTCTATATAATATAGTAATATATTTATAAAATAATTAGTAGGTCTCTAGATTATTAGCAAAGAATACATCTCTAGTAATTATTAAATTAGACTTATTATAGTTACTATACTAGATTATATTAAAGTAGGTATAGTAGAGATATATAATTACTTACTCTATAGCTTTCTTATACTTATTACTTAGGTTTATAAAGAAGTGTAAGAGCTTTAAGATAGTATATACTATATCTAGTTAAAGTATAATTACTATATAGAGTATAGAGCTAACTATTTTCTAGTATCTCTTAATCTTAGACTTAGTTACTTCTCTAGTATTCTTAATTAGCTCTTCTAATAGTAGAAGTATTAGAGAAAAAGATCTATCTCTAAGCTTAAACTTCTTAAGTATCTTATCTATATACATATTATAAATAAGTATAATTATCTTTAGATATTAGTCTCTAATTATATAAATACCTAAGAACTACTCTACGTCTCTCTAATCTTAGATCTTATACTTACTAGAGATCTTAGCCTATATAGCTATTACGCGTTATTCTATACTCTTATAATAGAGTAATAGAATATTATTAATATAAAAGAGAATAAGAATCTTATATTCTTAATTAAAAAAGAAGTAAAGCTCTTCTTAAGAAGCTACTATACTAATAGCTCTTAGCGTTTCTAAGAACTTCTTATACTATAATAGTAGAAAGTCTTATAATCTATAAAGCGCGTAGTTAAGCTATATATATAATTCTAGCTTTCTAAAGCTATCTAGCATTTTATAGATTACTAGATTTTCTACTATAATCTTTATATTAAGAAACGCTTCTATAATATTAAACTATTTAATCTCTAGATTACTTTAGGTAGTAATTACTATTATAGCGTAGAAGAACTTTATAGTAAGTATTACTATATAAGTAGAGTTAATTAAGTTCTTCTTCTAGAGATTACTATAAACTATAATTTAAGCTTTATATTTAAGAAGATAGCTATTCTAATTATACTTATAAGTCTATACTTATTTTAATAGAAGTAGCTAATCTTAAGCTTATAACTTATAGATTTCTATCTAGATTCTCTTCTTACTTAGCTAATTAATCTTTCTCTTAGAGGCGTCTTTAAAAAGTATATACATTAGATACTAGATTAGTTATTTCTATAATCTAGGTAGCTCTTAAAAATTATTATAGTGTTAGTAAGTAGCCTTTAGCTTATACTTACTAAGCGTAGTAGCTATAATAATAAAGTTTATAGTTTTATAGCTAGCTTAATTATTCTAGTTTTTTTAAAGACTAGAGAGGTAGGTCTTATAAAAATTAATCTAGACTTACTTATTAACTAAGTCTGTAATTACTACATTTACGCTATCTACGCTATTACTCTCTAGTTAATTACTAGACTAAGTAGGCTATTTACTCTTACCTTTTAGGCGTTTTAATAGTTAATAGATATTTATAGAAAGAGAGCGCTTAGACTCTTTACTTATAACTCTTCTACTATAGCGTATTCTAGAGAATTTAGCTATTAGCTAATTTTATAGCTATATTAATTATTAAGAGAAGGCTACTAATTTAGATAGCTTACCTCTTAGTTTCTTTAGCGCTTACTCTAGTTAAGCTAGTTTCTTATTTATTTCTATAGAACTAAAGTCTATTATAATAAGCTTAATAGATAGAGTTAGATCTTCTAATCTATGTATAGAAAGCTCTCTACCTCTAGACTCTAATAGATTAGCTCTCTTAGACGTATATACTACTTTTTAACTATTAGAAACTTTATAATTACTTTAATTATCTATTTCTAAAATCTTATACTTAGATGTAGATTCTAGAGTAGTAAGCCTAGTAGAAAGCTACTAATTATTAGAAATTTCTAATAGAACACTAGCCTTATACTCTATCTCTATTAAATTAATAGAGCCTTAATTATCTTTAATAAGTAGGCTAACTTTATTACTTTAATTATAGTCTACGTTACTTCTAAAATCTTACTTAGTAGTTAATAGCTCTACTATACTTACTATTTAATTAATAGAAAGAATATTAAACTTCTCTATAGAATTAATAAGCTTACTATTATTAAGTATTTTAACCTACTTAATTACTTAATCTCTAGTTAGCTTCTCTTTACGCTTACCTTAATAGAACTTCTACTTATTAAAGGTAACGTTATAAGTTATAATTATCTAATTAATTACTAGTACCTATATATAATATATATTAGAAGCTTAATAGCTAATAAGATATTTTATATAGCTATAAGGCTTAACTTTAAAGTCTTAATAGTGCTTTCTAGCTACGTAATTACTATTAAGTAGATACGCTTAACAGCTATAAGTATAAATTCTACTCTAGTCTAGGTAAAGATTAGTAGCTTAGTACCTAATCTTAGGTAGCTAATAATATTAGAAATACTTTCTAAACTATTTATATAATACCTAATCTAGAGATTAATAGCTATAAAGCTATAATAGACTTATTCTATAGAGTTAGGCTACTGCGTTTATAATTACTAGCTAGAGTCTAGCTAGAAGATTAGCGCTTATACGTATCTTAATTAACTTAGTAATAAGCTCTTAGCTAGCTCTCTCTACTAAGCTATTAGGCTTATAGGTATATAGTAGAGGCGTTATAATTACAATTCTCTTCTTTTTAGCCTATTTCTTATATCTTAAGTGCTCTCTTTAAAGTAATATTATAGTGTTATTATTCTAATAGATTTCTATAATCTTCTACTAATAGTAGCGCTTAACTATAGCTATAAAGCTTATAATAACTTCTATTATAAAGTCTAGCGTCTTATTCTTTAAGTTATAATTATATAGCTTACCTAAATAATTTTTCTTAATAATTAGAACTTATTTATTAAGCGTATAGCTTATAGAGAAGTTAAATAGATTTTATAATACTTTAAAGAAGAGATATAGTAATAGCTTATAAGAATAATAAGAGATTCTTTAAGATATATAGGTAGTAGTGTAATTATTATATTTACTACGCTATATACCTATAATCTCTATATTCTAGGTAGCTTTAATAAGAGCCTTAAGAGCTTACTTACCTAGGTAGCTAGATTTTTAGTACTAAAGATTAGCGTTACTAGTGCGTAATTATAGAACTTATAAGTAGGTAATAGTATTTATAATAATAGAATTAGAAGAATAGATAGAAGAGTTATATTTAATAAATAAAAGGTTAAATCTATACTTAAAAGTTATAAGAATAACAAACACCTCTAGCGTACCTATTCTAATTATATAATTATAACTTATATACTATATACTACTATTTCTAAGAAGCTTCTCTAAAATAATATTAGTGTAGAAACTAGAGATAATCTTAATACTAGTAAGCGTAAGATTAGCTTTCTTAGGTTTTTTAGAGGTACTAAGAATAAGATAAAGTACGTAATTACTAATACTAATTACTAGAAGAATCTAGCTATCTACCTTAACTATTTCTTTATTAGTTTTAATAAAGAAATTAGGTTTAATTAAAGCTTTATTATTAACTAAGTAGACTATAGCTCTACTATTAAGAATTATACTAGATAAAAGCGCGTAAGGCTTAAAGCCTATACTAAAGATAAAAGGTCTAAACTTAGTAATTAGCTTCTTTAGGTAAATAATTATTAAGACTATATTACCTAGATACTTAGAAGCTAGAGCGCTTATCTTTTAGCTAGATTACTTAACTTTCTTATATAAGCTACTTTACTTCTCTTTACTATAGTACTTCTAGATCTTTTACTTATTTTAAGCTAAGAGTTCTATTAGTAGAACGCCTAGTAGTCTAGATTTAGTAATTATAGTCTATAATTAGTAATATAAGATAAGCTTCTACTTATACTTTACGTTAGGTTTATAGAGATAAGGCTTAGGTAGTAAGCTTAACTACTTCTTACTTAACTTAGTAGTGTACTAGTGCATAAGGTGTCCTTATATAAATTAGATCTTTAACAACCTAAGAATTACCTAGAGAGAAAACGTCTTTTAATAAGAGCTCTTTAGAATTATAGAATTATCTACTATCTTATCTTTTACTTATACTTTTTAGTATTAGACTCTTATATAATACTTTAGACAATAGAATCTCTCTATAATAGAACTCTTTTCTACTAAACTAACGTCTATATACTTTCTTACCTATACTAACTACCTTATATTCTTATAGTAATATATCTTTATACTCTCTAACACCTATATAAATAGCAAAGCCTATAGAGATATATTTTACTATATAGTATAAGAAGTAGTTAGTATACGTTAATACAACGCATATAGCAACAACAACTACAATAGATATAATAAGTATAGACTTAGCTCTTTTCTTTAGGTTAGCTAGAACTATAATAGTAGTTATATTTAGGCTAACTACGTTCTTACTACTAAGTAACATTAGATAAGATAATCGCGTAGATAAGGTAACTACTTAGAAACACTAAGAAACAGCAATTTAACTAATACTTAGAATAGTAATATTAGAAGTATAATAAAATACTAGGCTAGCTAGGTTAATATAACACTATAATAGTATATTTAGAACGCATACTAGTGCAGAACTATAGTTTAATAGAACTAATAACCTAATAGAGTATTATAGTAAGTAAAACGCTAAGCTGTACTAACTATAAAGGTATTTAGAAAGTATCTTCTGCTGTTAGGCAGAGAGTATTAAATACTATTAGGCATTTAGAACTTATCTTTTAATTACATAATCTCTATAGTATAATATCTATTTAGTATTTAAGCTATTAAGTAAAGAAGTATTAGCTTCTTTATAAGTTATTTAGAACTATAACAACTACTAAAGAAATAGAAGAAGCGTAAGGCGTTAAGAGATCTAGTAATTCTTTCTTCTAAGTATTTATCTACTACTTCTTTAACTACTTTAACACTAAAGACACTAACCTCTAGAACTATCTCTAAAGTAAAGAGCACATTATTATTTGTAATAGTAACTAATAGTATAGTCTCTATAGTTTACTCTAGACACGCTGCTCTAGTCTTTACTAGTAATAATATTACTAAGTTTCTTAAAGACTATAACTAACAAGCTAATAATAGAGGCCTCTCTAATAAGATAAGAGTCTCTGTTCTTCTAGATTACATTAGTAATAAAGATTACTCTATTACTTGTATTATTAAGCTCTTTACTAGTTATAAGAAAAAGAACTAAGCTAAGCTTAAGGCAAATATAAAGAAATACTAGGTAGATAAAAACACTACTATTAAGATAGGTAAGCACTTATACTTACAAGCTTTTATCTATAAGTATATAAATAATCTACTTAGTTTTACTAAGTATTATACTTACTTCTACGCAATAGTAGAAGCCTGCGTTGCTAATAAGCAAGTTCTATAGAAGAAACTTAGCTTTCTCTTCTACTATAGACTTCTAAAGTATAATAAGTAGATAGTTACTTTTATAATACCTAACGCTTCTAAAGGTAATAATTAGGCTAAGTACTATATAGATAAGATCTACACCTTTCTTAAGAAATACTATAAGAAAAACAACGCTATTAATAATATATATACCTAGAAACGTAGTAGTATAGATACTAAGATAAGACGTATTATGCTTACTAATAAATACACTACCTTTAACCTAGAAAAGATAAAGAGCGTTATTACTAATCTTAAGAAGTAATAGAAGAAGCAAGAATCTCTACTTTCTTCTAACGTAGATTCTAAGGTAGAATAACTTATAATGTTACTAAATAGACTAAGGCTTAACGTAGACATAGTTTATTTCTTTATAGCTTACTTATTAGTTACTCTAATCTTTAAGAACCTTTATAATGCTTTATACTTTATAGGCTATATAACTAAGAAAGAGCCCTCTATTAAGAGAAATAATAGTTCTTTTATTACTAAAGTACCTAGAAACATAGCTTCTAAGAAGAGAACTATTTAGTATAGAAAAGCTAAGTACACTAACACTTACTATATATATAATAAGAAGAGTTATAAGATTACTAATTATAAACTCTATAACAACCTTTGTAACCTAGATTAGATTAGTTACTATTAGAATAGTAAGCGTAAGTAAGAAACGTACTATTTTAGCCTGCTCTATAATTACCTTAACTAAATCTCTAGTGCTTCTCTATTAATCTATAAGCTTAAATAGCTTAAGTCTAAGATTAAAAAGTATTTTAACGTTACTAATAATATAACAGAATAGCCTGCGTATAGTGTTCTTTCTAAGAAGTTTAAGAAAGACTCTTACTTTAAGCATATTCTTAAGCAATTAAATATAGCTAATATAATTACTTACTTAGACTATTGCGTTAATTATAAGAATACTTAATAGTAGTTTATCTAGTTTTAGAAAGGTATTAAGTACTCTAAGAAGGCCTAGCTACTTAATAATATTAATTCTAATAGTATTATTATTAGTAGTAAGAATACTGCGTTTCTCTATAGTACTAAAGACAATGCTATTAGACGTTTAAATAAGAGTATTCTTAATAACTCTAATTAAGTTCGCAATAGCTATGTTAAGAAGAGAAGTAGACTCTCTAAGTAGTTGCAGAGCTCTTAGCTATTGCCTAAGAAGAATATAATTAGATAGGTTTCTAACTTATAGGCGTTAGACACTACTATAATACTAGAGAATAGTTAGTTAGAATAGCTATTTCTTCTATAAGCTTCTAACATACTATTTGTAGTTATGCGTCTACCTACTAATGTCTATATTAATAATAGCATGTTAGCTAATTCTAGATATTTATTACAAGGCTATAAGAAGAAAGTAGTTAAGTTCTTAGACACTCTTTCTAATCTAGAACTTAAGAAGCTTATTAAAGAACAACCTAATTATATTGTAACAGCGCTTCTAAGTTAGAAAGTATAAGAAGTAATAGTTTCTAACCTAATTAGTTAGAATAATATTACTAATTAATTGCGCAATCTTCTAAAGAAGAATAGTATTAGTATAGATAGTGTTAGAGTAGTAAATAGCTTTAAGGCTAGCTGCGCTATAGATTTTAGGTAGGCTCTATTTTTACCTAAAATCTATGCGCTCTTCTACGCGTCTATACTCTACTATTACGCCTTCTATAAATACCTATTACAACCTCTACTAACTATATAGTTAGGTTAATATAATACTAATACCTTTTATAACACTATTAATATATACTACTTAAATACATAAACTTAATATAAAGTTACTAGTTATAGTAACTTATAGAGTAATACTCTTAACTATATACCTACTAAGGCTATACGTAGAGTACAGCAACGCGCTAGACGCGCGTTTATCTAGATAAACCTACTAGAGGCCTAGGTTTATATTTATAGTAATTCTATTAAATGTCTTATTAATATAGGCGCGTAGATAAATATCTTTTACCTTAGCGTAGTATACGTGTTAAAGATACTATATAAGCACTAGATATAGAAGCTTAGCAACCTACTACAAAGTATTACTTCTACTAATAGTAGCTATAAACTATTTATTAGTACTACGTTTAACGTCTCTATACGCATTAGCACTATAGTTATTTACACTACTTTCTGTATTATTATAAACCTTATACGCTTAGCTATACTTAGAGAACTATAGTGTATAGCGTTATATATTAGAATATAATATAATATATTTAGTAGAGTGCAATATTGTATTTAGTCTAAGAATAGAACTAAGTTAGTTTTCTTTATTACCTTAGACTCTAAGCCTATATACCTATTCTCTACTATAGATTATAAGTAAGAGAATAAGAATAATAACGCTGTAGAACACGTACAAGTTAGCACTATAACTAACTCTACTTTAGAGCTGCCTTAAGATTCTTCTATAGTTTAGTACCTATACTAAAGAGCGTAGTGCAATCTAACGTATAGTTTTAGGTAATACAATATATTATTTCTAGTAAGCATCTAATAAATATAGAGAAGATAGATACACTCTCTCTTTAATAATAGCGCAAAGGCACCTTAGGTTAATAAGAATACTAAGCTAATTATTTAGTATAAATAGAAGCTTACTAAGTACACTATTATATATAAGATTAACTATAAGAAGATACTTAATTACGCGCGTAGAGCTTATTAGTAACTAGAGGTTACTACCTTATATAAGACTATAGACAAGAAAGTTTAACCTATTAACGTTTCTTAAGTAGATAAGCTAATAGAGTTTAGATAGAAAGACTAGAAGAAATAAGCTATTTAGCGTTAACAACTTCGCCTATCTATTTATAAACTAGACCTAGAACTATATAATAATATATTTAAACTGTAATACGCTATATTTCTATAAGAAACTCGCCTTATATCTAAGAGACTAGCTAACCTTTATATTAGATTATAAGTTATATAAGAAGAGAGAAATCTCTTTATCTAGATACTCTATAATAGAGAAGCAGCTTTGTTATAGAAATTTACTAAATCTAGTAGAATATACTCTAACGTATACCTACTCTATAAGATCTATATAGTTAAATACAAAGCTTAGTAAGCGTAAGGCTTTACTATTTCTAAGAAGCTTAAGCAAGTTATAGTAGATATAGCTAATGCTTATCTTAATAGAGGTACCTAGAAACGCTGTAATAGTTAGTATTATAACTTATAGCACCTAGTCTCTAAGAAGAATAGAGAAGCTTAATAGATCTCTAATACATAAAAGATTAATACTATTAGTATACGTAATACAAACCTTCTACTAATAGTAGATAAGTTCTCTAAACGCTTTACTAGATGCCTTATTAACTCTCTTATAGATCTCTATTCTAGTTATAATTAGATTACTCTTTACACTATAAGCTAGAACATAACAGCCTTCTAGATACTAGTTAGTCTTCTTTGTTTATATACTATAGTTATAGAGGCAACTAACTTAGTTATAGTATTCTAGCGCGTTATAATAAAAATTCTTAAAAACTATTAGCTAAACACTATAGTATTTATTAATAATATTACTTGTAGAGGTTCTAAGATAGACTATAGTAGTAAGATAGCTATATCTAGTGTTTGTTGCTACGTCTATAAATATATTCTCTAACTTAACTATATTTTTATAAACGTTAAGCGCGCAGAAGAGATAGTCTCTAGTAAGAAGTATTACTTTCTTATAGAACGCCTAGAGGTTATTAGTTATAAAATTAGCTCTAAAGAACGCTATTCTAATAGTAAGAAAGTCTAGAAGCTTTTAGACTAGCTACCTTACTATAATATATGTAATATTTGCTTATTTCTTAGGCTATGTGTCTATTACTGCATCTAGATAAAAGAATTTACTACTATTACTAAGCCTCTCTTCTATCTCTTTTGTAGAGATATAAAGTATAAGTAGAGTCTAGATTAGAATTAAGTAATGTATATACTTAAACACGCTATATACTTAGCACTAGCGCTAGTAAGCCTTAACTACTTAGATACATTAAAGTATAAGGTCTTTCTTATAACTAACACTAGTTAGAATAGAGAAAGAGCTTATCTTAAATAGCTATAGGCTAATAGTAGACGCTACTCTATTTAATTTAAAAGCACACTTTAGTTAGTAAGAGAACGTCTTTAGTATTCTACTAAGTTAGAATACAAGGTAGTACTATAGGCTTTAAAGAAGTTTTGTATATACCTATATAGTATACACTTTACTATTAAAACTAATATAGTAATACTTATTACCTAGCTTAATTACTCTTTTACTAATAACTTAGAATTAGTTATAAATTAGTAGATCTCTACTATTCTTCTTTAGAACTTTAACATTATCTACATTTCTAGAAAGAAGAATGTTGTTATAGACGCTCTCTCTCGCTACTCTAAACCTAATAATTAGGTTCTACTAGAAGAGCCTAAGAATAATCTTAAGAAGTTTATTAACTACATAATTAGAAGTATAGAAGAAGAGCTACTACCTATTAGAGTAGCCTAAGTACTTAAGCATAAGTATACTAAGCAATCTAAGTAGATTACCTAGTTTCTTATTAACTTTAAAGTTTCTAAGAGTATAATACTAAAAGAGCTTTATGTATAGAAGAAGAGAGCTTTAAACTTCTTTGTGCGTAATTACGCGCTCTTCTATAAAACTTTAAGAAATATTGCTATACGCTATATTATTAATAACGCTAATATCTACTTATAAACTATATAGTTAATATATAAAACTATTAGCTATTACAGAACTAACACTATATACTCTATACTCTTCTAACGTTACTAGTAGCCTAACATATATAAAGATATTTAAGAAAGAATTTAGCGTTATTCTAAATACTAGCTTTACTTCTCTAAGAAGAGAGTTAATATATTAACTAATACGTATAGCTTTGCAATTTAGAAGTTAGTTATAATTAATATAGTTTACATATCTTATTACTAAGGTAAAAAGTATCTTATTATTACTAAAGAATACTTAAGTAGATAGCTAGAGGCTAGAGCGCTTTCTAATAATAAGTCTAGCACTATCGCTAAGTTTATTTACAAGAATATTATCTATTAATAGAGTATAATACGTAAGCTCTTAGTTAATAGTAGGCTAGACTTTACTAAAGTAGTAAAGTATCTTATAGCTAACTATAAGATTAAGCGCATTTAGTTATTTTTATACAACCTATAGACTATAAGTAAGATTAAGAGTAGATATAAGCCTATTATTAATGCTCTCGCTAAGCTTTTAGGCCTATAGGTAAATAATTTACCTACTATTCTTCTTGCTAACTGCATTTCTACTTAGTCTTAGACAGACTATTTACTATACTAGTTAATTACTAGTTAAAATCTAGTTCTTCTATTAGAATTAGAGCTTCTAATATAGCAGACTCTTCTATTCTAAGAAGTAAAGAATTGTGTATAACTTCTAGCAATACGCGCTATATAACTAGACCTCTAGAACTAGTTTACTAAGAATACTATTACTTGTACTAATTAACTACGTTAAGCTAAGAAAAATTATTAGAATAACACTAAGAAGATACGCTGTAAGAAGCTTTAACTTAGTAACCTAGTTCTTCTATAGAACTCTATATAAGAGATTAATATATCTAGAGATAAGAAGCTTAACGCTAAGTAGATAGATCTCTATTACATTTAACAACTATAGCTAGAGTAAGGCACTTACTAGATTAAAGATCTTAATAGAATACTACTTCTATACACTATTCTAGGTAAGAGGCTAAAGCTCTTTTACTAATAAATACTAGAAGATATTACTAAGCAATATTATAGCTAGATAAAGCTCTATAACCTAAATAACTAGAAGAATACTAACGTTTCTATAGACGTGCTAGCTAGCTCTATTAATAATAATAAGAAAGATAGCTAGAACACCTCTTTCTAACTACAACTTAAGAAAGAGAAAGTAAGTAATACTCTAAGACTTATTAGCTAGCTAAGTATTCTTCTAAGGCTAATTAGTTAACTAAGTATAGTTATTACTAAGCGCCTTATAGAAGAAGAATAGAGAGTATTTAGACTAGACTTTGTTTCTTTCTCTAATTCTAATATATTATTAGTGTTAGATAGAGAAAGAGCTTAGGCTATAAAATAGCCTTTACTTAAGAAAGAGAAGAGAAAGCTTGCTATAGGCTCTCTTGTCTAAAAGCCTCTTTAATAATATATAGTCTACTATTACTAAGTATTTAAAGCACACTTCTTTAGTCTCTTTTTATTTCTTTCTCTTCTATTACGTTAACTATACTACAAAGAATCTTAATATTATAAATATATATAGACTATATTAGTCTTATAGAGAAGCATTCTGCAAGTTCTACTAAAACTAGAGAGATAGCGCTTTTCTTACTTTTAATCTTAATTTATTCTAGCTTCTTTTCTACTACACTTGCACCTTAATAGTAATAATAAGTCTCTGCTTATTACACTCTCTTTCTAGCTTCTATAGACTTTCGCTACTACTAGTAAAAGAAGCGTCTAACTTCTCTATAGTCTTAAACTATACTAGATAAACGCATTATAGACTATAAGATAAGTAGTAATAAAAATAGCGCAGCGCTTATAGCAGCGTTTAGCTAGAAGCTACTACTAGAGCCTAAAGTAAATACTACTCTAAGTACTCTCTACTACCTCTAACTTCTCTGCTATAATATTAATACTAGATAATATAGACAAAGAGTTTACTATATATAGTAATACTTCTTCTTGCAAGCGCTAGGCAGTATGCGTTTAGATACTCTTAGTAAAGTATAGGTACTATAAACCTTAAGATAAAGTAGAGAAGATAGCTACTACTACTCTTACTACTTTGCTATATTCTATCTTATATTAGATTCTCTGCTACTAGTCTACTAGACTACAGAGTTGTACAACTACTAAGGCGTTACCTCTACCTAGTAACAACTATCTAGACTTAGTTAATTTACTATTCTAAGCTTCTTAAGCTACTTAAATTAGAGCTTAGAATAGTAATTTCTAGTTGTATTAGCCTGCCTATAGTTAGGTCTCTAGAAAGTAACTACTACTAAGTAGATAAGAACGTATCTATCTAGCTACTATCTTAATATACTTAGAACGCCTAGAGGTTATAGTAGCTATAATTCTGCGTGTAATAACTAGCTGCAACCTACGCGCAACTACCTAGAAACTACTATAATAACTATAACTACTTTATCTTTAGTAACTAATTCTCTATTACCTCTACACGCTCTTAGAGGTAATAAAGAAGAGAGCTATAAGCATTATAGCTCTCTTATAACTTTAATATTAGAAATACTAGTGCTAATTACAATAAGTATTATCTTTTTAACTATTCTATCTAGCTTTAAACTCTCTTTAAACTATATTTATATAGTTATTATAGTCTTTTAGCTATAATTCTAATAATTACAGGCTATAATAGTTCTAATACATAGATTTTAGGTAGGTTAGAATTTTATCTAAAATCTAGTTGTTACCGCTATAATAATACAACGCTATCTATTTACTAATACTATTATACGCGTAAGAATACTACTAAGTATAATAGCTAATTACGTAATTAATTGCCTTACCTTTACTATAATTTCGCCTTCTAACTTTACCTATTAATATTGTAACATTATAATACTATAATAGATAGAAGTCTTCTAATTATATATATATATATACCTCTTCTTAGCTATTACTTCTTTCTTCTTTCTCTAACCTTCTTAATCTTTTCTTCTTACCTCTATACACTATAGTTGCCTCTTAGAAGTAGACTATATTTTCTTTCTCTCTTTATTAACCTAATCTTTTTTATTTTCTATCTTAATAACTATAACTATAACTATAACTACTACGCCTAACGTAAAGAAGTATAATAAGCCTATAGGCTACCTAAACTTTCTCTATAACTTCTAGTTACTATTAACTCTATATATAAGAGCGCGCGCTTAGCCTACTATATCTATAACTAATTCTATAAATAAGCGTATAAGCGCAACTATATATATATATATATATAAGCTTAGTACTATTAGTTCTATACTCTAAGCTAGTCTAGCAAGAGTTTCTTTGTAAGAGCTAGTCTTAGATTACTAAAGAAAGATACCTGCGCTACTAGAGGCTTAGCAAAAGATAGCTAGTAACAAGAATAAGAGTAAGAGTAAAGCTATAGATACTAGAAAGTTAACTTTCTTTTATAGCTAAGGCTCTTCTTTACAAGAGACTTTTTCTTAGAAAGGTCTACCTTTTAAGCTCTACACACCTAGTCTAACTAAGAATTTTACTACTCTAGGTATCTATAGTTAAGCCTCTAGAAGTAACGCTAGCTCTTTCTCTACTACTCTATCTAGTTTACGTCTAAAGAAAGATACTCTTGCGATTATCTAGGCTCTATACACTAAAGCTAAGAACTAAGTTCTTACCTTAGCCTAGAACTAGAATCTCTAGAATCTAAATATTAATAGCAAGGTAATAAAGTTTATTACTAGTCTTAAATAGTAGTCTTCTAAGTAATAGAAGGTTATTCTTAATACGTTTATAACTAACGCAACCTTTCTATTTAACTAGATTACTAACCTTATTCTTAAAGTATCTAATATAGTTAAGACGCTGCTAGAGCTTATAGACAAGTATAGTAGTATTAAAGTATTTAATAGCTAGTATTAAGTCTTAAGCTAAGCTAAGAATACTAAGAATAAGTGTATTATAGAGCTAACTACTGCTACTAAGAGCGTTAACGTATTAGAGCCTAGTCTTATAAGCTACGTCTCTTGCTTTTTAAGTAAGGTTCTGTACAACTACTAGACTATATCTAATATATAGTTCTACTTTAGACATCTAGATATTAGCAACGTAGCTCTTTTCTTAGTCTAAGTAGTAGCTATTTATATCTACACTCTACGCAAAAGCACTAAGACTAATATTATTATATAAGACTAGACTATCTTAAGAGATTTTATTAAGGCAACTATTTAGTTTACTAAGAAGAACCTACTTTCTAAGACACTATCTCTTTTAAAGCATTCTATTAAAGTATTAAAAAAAGACTATAAGAAGTGTAGTATAACGCTAGGTATGCTTAGCCTTACTACTAGAAATATTATAGTTTCTTTTACTTGCAAGTATAAGAAAGACAGCACTCGTAATAGTTAATATAAGTTTTAGTAACATATCTTTCTATATATAGCTAATAGGTATTCTAATAAAGACTACTAGATTGCGTACACTCTTTATAGTAGTAACAACGTAATAATTACTAACACTATAGCTAGATACTAGATAAAGCTTTACTCTACCTATTAATTAGCTATCTCTATTATAATAGAACTTAGATTGTCTCTATATAAGTTAAGAGTAATTAATAAAGGTAGTAATTGTATTAAAGTAGAGCTAAAGAAAATTAGAGTAAGATAACTAGGTAGAGCTAGATTAGTTACTTCTTCTGTAAACCTAGAGAAGCGAGCACACTAAGAGCGCTAGGCTAGTCTTAAGGTAGTTAAGAAGAGAGTAGTAGTAGCTAAGTTATAGAAATTAAGGCTTTGTAGTATATAAACTAGCCTTCTACTACTACTACTACTGCCTAGCGCTAGTACTCTAAAATCTACTCTAGCTTACTAATCTTTGTCTAAGAAGATAGACACTACGCTTAATAAAGATAATTTAGAAGATAAAGACTAGAATTTAGATAAGCTTAAGGCTTTAACTATAGCTAAGAACTATAAATGTCTAGATAGAACTTCTAATTTTCTTTAACTAATTCTTAACAGCTACTCTAAGTACACTAAACTTAATAACCGCAAACGTGTTAAAGTTATCTAAGCGTAGTATTAAGAAGTCTATATTAGCTACTACTCTAATAGCTTATTAATTAATAGCACTTATATTTATTAGACTTATATATAAGTAATAGCTACCTATATAGGTCTCTTTAAGCAAGCTATAAATGCAAAAGCTATAAATAATATTCTTTTTCTTTTATATCTTTTCTAAGACAAGTAGTATAAACTCTAAACCTACCTAGTTATATCTATTCTCTTTATTAAGCGACATAAGCTTAGCAAATAAGACTCTAACCTTCTTAGCTATTGCTTTTGTTCTTAGATAGCCTATAATCTATACCTAATTTCTTTCTAGAAGGTAGTTAGTAAAAAGATAGGTTAGAGTAAGCTAGTAGAAGACTTTAAGTAGAAGAGTAATATTACTATAGAGAACTTTAAATAGCTATTCTTTAATAACAAGAAACTTAAGAAGATTGTTAAAGAATTCTTTAAGATATATTATTACTACCTCTAACGCATTAATAGTAATAAGAATCTTAGCTAGCTTTATATTATATACTATTCTCTTATTTAACAAGCTATCTATACTAACCTTTATTACTAGATACTCTACTTAGTACTTTGCAAAGAATATACTATAGTTTTCTACTCTTACTACGCTAAGTACACTATACTAGGTAATAAGACGTTCTTCTACTATATTAATCTTAATCTATTATTTACTTACGCTTAAGATTAAGGTATAGATATAATCTAAGAATTAGTCTTAATTAATAATAAGAACTCTTAGAACTATATAGAGGTCTTAGAGGGCTTCTACTAATATGTAGAGCTATACTTATAATAGCGCAAGACTACTAAGAAGAATTCTACTAGCTTTATTAAAGAATAGTATAATAATATTAATTAAACGCTAGAAGTATAAGTAATAGCGCTAGGCGTAAAGTAGAAGAAGTCTATTTATAGAAAAGAAGACGTCTACATTACCTACTCTATAACACTCTATAGCTCTACAGAACTAGTAACTAAGATCTATTAAATAATTCTTCTATAGTATATTATAGTACGCTAGAGCGTTATAGAGATTCTAGCTATAGAAATATATAATAAGATCTTAAAGGCTTATTATAATCTTATAGCCTCTTCTGCAATACTATCTAGATATTATAATAAGTATAGTAGTATTAAGTAGACATTTCTAGCAGATATATATATTAACTTTTTCTTCTAGATCTAGAAGGCTATTCTTACGCAAGTCTTCTAGAACAACTCTCTTATACGCAAGAAGATCTATAAACTTCTTAGTAAAAATAAGAATAGTATTCTAAAGTATATCTAGAAAGAGCGTAAGTACGTTATTAGAGAGATTAAGATACTATAGCTAGTAGTTAAGAAGCTTAAGAAGACTGCCTTTACTAAGAGCGCTAATAGCAAATATCTAGACGTTTTCTTCTTTACTAATAAGAGCACACCTTCTTCTTATAAGAGATAGTAGTATATTTAGAATTATAACTATAGTATAGAAGATGCTATTAGACGTCTTATTAATAAGATTAATATAAAACTAGATATTTATTACTACTTCTATAACGCTACTAATCTTAATACTATACCTACTTCTTTCTCTCTATTTAAGACTTCTTAGGCTCGCGCTAGTAGTCTAGCGTCTAGTCTATTATTACCCTCTAGCACCTTACGCTCTCTAATAACATTACTACTACTAGTTCTACTACTTTCTTCTTAGTTTAAGATACTAACACTAGCTCTATTAGGTTCTTCTGCTAGCCTATCTAAGCTACGTTGTAGTAGATAAAACGTAAAGTAGACTAGACGTACTAGTAATGTCGCTAGTACTTAGATTTTAAGTAAGCTTCTTATTTTACCTAAAATCTACCTACCGCCTACACTATAGTAGTGTATTACTAACATCTCTACTTAATTATTTGTTTTGCTTCTTACTTTCTTTTTTATATTTTTTCTTTATTTTTTCTTTATACTGTAAGTAAGTAACACGTTCTAGATAGTATAATAGAACTATACTACTAGAAAGAGAAGGTTTGTACTAGTGCATAAGGTATTCTTATATAAATTAGATCTTTAATAACCTAAGAATTACCTAGAGAGAGAACGTCTTTTAACAAGAGCTCTTTAGAATTATAGAATTATCTACTATCTTATTTTTTACTTATGCTTTTTAGTATTAGACTCTTATATAATACTTTAGACAATAGAATCTCTCTATAATAGAACTCTTTCTTACTAAACTAACGTCTACATACTTTCTTACTTATGCTAACTACCTTACGTTCTTATAGTAATATATCTTTATACTCTCTAATACCTATATAGTAGAAGTAAAGAGTTAATCTATAATAGCGTTAAAGATTATATTAGCTTTTCTTTTTCTAGTAGTAATTAACATCTTCTAAAGAATAACGCTAAATACCTTACTAAAATTATTAAAGCTTAATATATTCTTTGTAAAGGCTATAGTAAATAATTAATTATATTACTACTAGTAAGCCTACTTAGAGTTAAACTTCTTAACTATAGTAAGAAAGTTAGTAATTATAAAAGGTTCTTTAACCTCTAAGAGCTTAAAAATCTTTACTTTCTAGTAGAGTATTAACTAATTATTAAACTACTTCTTAGTAGTTTTTTCTTAAGTCTTTTTAAGATAAGTGTAATACTTTACGTAAACTATATATTACGTAGTCTAATCTATAAGAGTAAGTATAGTCTTAAGAGTCTTTATAAGAGACTAGACTATTCTTTTATTATTACTTATAGTTATAAGTAATAAGTAATTAGGCGTAATAGTGCGCATAATCTAGGTCTTAATATTATTAATCTTCTTACTCTTTCTTAACTACTACTTAGACTTATAGTTCTAGTAGGCTATAAGTATAGTACTATTCTTAGTCTTATAATTATAATCTTGTAAGAGAGTATTATACTTATAGATAGCTTTATTATACTTATTCTTTTAATTCTTAGTTAGCTTTATAGAAAGAAAAGCTAGAGCTATAGGCTCTAGAACTAGAAGGTTAGAGAACTTAGATTCTTAAGTATCTATATATTTAATATCTAGAAGATTAAGATTAATTTCTTTCTAGATACTCTTCTTATTATAGTATTACTTAAAAAGCGTAAACTAAGTATTCTAGTTAGATTACTTCTTAAGAAGTATACCTATAGCTATAATAGCTATATTATAATTACTTTTATTTATAAAGTTAGAGCGTAGAATTAATATAGTAATATAGAGAGGTAGATAGTAAGTAAGTAATTACGTAGAAGAAGTTCTAATTATAGAACGTTTAGAGAGAGTAAAGTAGAAACAAGATTAACTAATTTATCTTTTAGTAAGCTTTAATACGTAGTAGGAATTAGTTTTATAATTAAGCAGCTAGGCTTATAACTATTAGAGCTAGAGATAATTAATAATTAGAGATATTTAAGTATATTATAATTAATCTACTACTTAAGAAAGTTAGAATTAAATCTCTAGCTATATACCTAAGAGCTAAGCAATTACGTGTCTGTAATTAAGCAATTATAACTACTCTTCTACTTTAACATAAAATTATCTAATAAACTAAGAATAAGAGTAGAAGTATTTTAGTACTAATTAATACTTTAGAGTAATTTATCTTATTTTTCTTATAATCTAAGTAAGTCTAGTAGTAAGAGAGTAACTTATAATAGTAGTAAATATTCTTTAGTAAAAGTTAAGATTAAAAATTAATATATAAGAAGGTAAAGTCTAAGCTTTAAAAGTCTATAAGTTAATAGTATAAGTAAGTTAAAGCTATATTATAAGTAATTTAAAGCTATATCTAATCTTAATAGTTTAAATAACTCTATTAATAATTAGTATATTAACTATTAATCTAAGAATACTATCTTTAGAGTAAAGGTACTCTAATTATTTATATAAAATCTAGTACTATACACTTTATAATTCTTATAAGTTTTATCTACTTAATTCTAATTTAAATTAGTAGTTTTTTAATTTAGTAATAGACTTTAGTACTAAAGTAAGTCTAATAATCTTTATATAGTCTTATAATATATTTTTTAAAAAAGTAATTTGTTATTAAATTATTAGTAAGAAAAAAATTACTAGTAGTTATAAATAAAGTTTATTCTAGTTACTCTATTAGATTCTATTATAGTAAGTAAAATAAAAATATATAATTACTTACTTTATAGTTCTTTTATATTTTTACTTAAATTTATAAAAGAGTATAATAGCTTTTAAGTAAAATTACTTTATAATAAGATATACTATTTTTAATAAGATTGTAATTATAATATAAGATCTAAAGCTAAGTATATTTAGTATCTTCGAATCTTTAAATTACTAACTTTTTAAAGTATTCTTAATTAGCTTTTAAAATAGTAAAGATATTTAAAAGTAAATAAACCTATATCTAAGCTTAGACTTCTTTACTATTTTATTTATATATATATTATAAAATAGTGTAACTATTTAAAGAGATTAGTTTTTACTAATATAAATATTAGAAAATTCTTTATTATTCTTTTATATTTTTTTTAAATTAAACTTCTTTAAGATTTATATTTATATAGTTATAGCTTACTACTTAATTTTTCTATAGTAAAGTAAGAGAATAGAATCTATATAGAAGAGAAAAAAAATCTTATATTTTTTCTTAGAAGAAAAAGTATAGCTATTCTTAAAGATCTTTTATACTAAATTCTCTAATATTAGTTAAAATCTTTTATACTATAAAAGTTCTAAAACTCTATATATATATTACGCGTAGCTTAGCTAAATAGATATATATAGCTTTTAAAGACTATCTAGTATCTTATAAATTACTAAAATTTCTACTATTATTTTTATATAAAGAAACACTTTTATAATACTAAACTATTTAATCTTTAGATACTTATAAAAAGTAATTATCTTTATAGTAATAAAGATCTTTATAGTAAGTATTACTAAATAAGTAGTGTTAATTAGTTTTTTTTTAAAAAAAACTACTTTAAACTAGAGTCTATATTTTATATTTAAAAAGATAGCTATTCTAATTATATTTATTAACTTATCTTATTTTAATAGAAGTAGTAAATTCTAAAGTTATTAATTAGTAAACTAATAATTATGTAGCCTATAAGCTAGTTCTAAAAGAGTAATATATATTACTAGTACACTAAAGAATGTATAGATAAAGGTTTTAGCACTTTAAAAGTAGATAAACTAAAACTTAAAGTTCTAGAGCTACTACTTCTAAGATAATTTAAGCTTTTAAATTTTTAAGGCTAGCTAAAAAGCTATTCTAATACTAAAGTACTTTATAAAAAGATTTAAATACTAATCTTTAAAATTTTTTAATAGAATTATACATACTTATTAGCTTATAACTAATAAAGTAATATATTATAAAGGTTTATAGTTAAATTACGTATACTAAGATTTTAGTAAAAGTACGCTTTTTCTATTTTTTTAATTTGTATAACTCTTAGAATTCTTAAAATATATTAAAAACACTAATAGTAACCTTAAGCTAATACTAAAAGATACACTATCTAAATAGCTCTTTTATAAGTCTTTAAAGTATTTATAAGTTAATCTAAAACTAATCTTATTACTAGTTTTATTACGCTTACTAATACTTAACTATATTATTCTTTTATTAATCTACTTTAATTACTTACCTCTAAATTATATTAATATTACTATATTAATCTTCTTATACTTATTATAAGAAAAAGCGTTATAGTAAACTTTATAACTTTCTTTATTATATTTATAACTACTACTATTATTTCTACTCTTTAAGTTAAATTTACTAATAATATAGTACTTATTAGAACTATAAATAGCTATTATACTATATATATTTAATAGATATATATAAAATAAGCAGGCTTTACTATTATTCTTTACTAAGACTTTAGTTTAAATTATTTTATTAATAACATACAGCGCTTTCTTATAATCTAGACTTAGATATTATAGATTACTTAGTAGCTAGAGCTTTATATATTACTAGAATACTATAGAATTCTATTCTAGACACGCTATTAATAATTAAATGCTCTTTATAGAGTAGAGATACTATTATATTTACTATACTATATATATATTTTAAATAGAGTTAAAGTTATACTTTACCTAGATAATATAAAGTTATATTTACTTATAGTAGTACGCCTTAAAGAAGATTCTTAAGAGAAGTAATAGAAAATAAAAGAATAAAAATAAGGCGTTTATAGATTATCTTTAGTAAGTAGATATTATTACGTAAATAGTAGTAGTATTAAAGTTCTACTAAAGCTATACAAAGTATAACTATAAGAGAATTATTATTAGATTATAATAATTTAATAATAAAAATAATATTATAGTTATAGTTAATAGCTATAGAATAAATATATTAAGTTCTATTAGTAGTATACTTATTACTATACATTATCTTAATTATTTCTAGTTATTTTTAGTTATAGTATAAACTAATAGGTTATATAGGTAAGTATAGAGTTAGTCTATACTATAGACTAATAATAACTTTAGAATTATAGTAATCTCTAAATTAATATTAAAATTTTCTAGAAGCTTTAAAGAAGCTAGCTTAAAGTCTTTTAACGCCTTTTAATATCTTTTAATATTTTTTTACTATAATAATAACTCGAAATTAGACTTAAGATACTAATTCTAAAGTTATAATCTAAAAAAATATATCTAAATACTCTTTTTACAATTTATCTTAATTCTCTTTTTACTTAGATATTCTTTTTTTTTTCTTAAAGATTTTTTTTAAAAGCGTATATAATAGATACTAAGATAATTACTTCTATAACTTAAAAAGTTTTTAAAAACTATTATAGTATTTATAAGTAGTTTTAGCTTATAGATATTTAGTTTAGTAGCTATAATAATTTAGTTTATAGTCTTATAGTTAGCTTAATTCTTCTAGTTTTTCTAAAAATAAAAGACGTACGTTTTTATAAAGGTTTATTTAGGCTTCTTTATTACTTAAGCTTATAATAACTATAATTATACTACTAATAGTATAATCTCTAAGTTAACTACTAAGCTATATAAGCTATATATTCTTTTCTTTTTAATATCTTAATTATTAATACATTTCTCTAAAAAGATTATACTTAGGTACTTTACTTAAAAGTCTTTTTCTACTATATATACTAAAACTCTTAGCTATTAGCTAGAAAAAAGCTATATTAATTATTAAGAAAAGTTTACTAGTTTTAATAGTTTACGTTTTTTATAGCGCTTACTCTAATTAAGTAAGTACCTATTAATTTAAATAAAACTAGACTATATTTTATTAGACTTAATAAAAAAAGCTATATTCTTTAATTTATATAAAGAAGGCTTTCTACTTTAAAACTTATATAGATTAGCTTTCTTAGGTATAAAGACTATTCTTAAACTACTAGTAACTTTATAATTACTATAATTAGTTATTTTTAAGTATTATAGCTTAAGTATAGATACTAAAGTAGTAACTTTAGTAAGAAGTACTTAGTTATTAGAGATTTCTAATTAACTATTAGTTCTTTATTCTTTCTTATTAAAATAATAAAGTATTAGTAATAATTAATAGATAAAAGAACTTTATTACTTTTGTTATTTCTTATATTATCTTAAGAATACTACTTTGTAGTAAATAGTCTTACTATAGTTACTATCTAAATAATAAACTAAATTCTAACCTTCTTTTTAAATAAATAAGATTAGTATTTTATAGTGTTTTTACTTACTTAATTACTTACTCTTTATCTAGCTTCTTTCTATACTTATTCTAATATAACTTTGTTAATTAATTAAGATTATATTATATTTTATAGTTAATTAAATTATAATTAGTTACTATCTATAATTTATTAATAGCTTAATAGCTAATAAGATATTTAGTATAGCTATAGAGCTTTACTAGATAGTTTTAGTAGTATATTCTATCTATATAATTACTATTAAGTAAATATAAATAATAGCTATAAGTATAAATTCTACTTTAGTTCTAAGAAAGACTAGTAGCTTAGTATCTAATTTTAGATCGCAAATTATATTATAGATACTATCTTAGTTTCTTATATAATACTTAATTAAATAGTTAGTAACTATAAAGCTATTAAAAACGTTTTTTATAAAGTAAAGCTACTAAATTTATAATTACTAGCTAAATTTAAGCTAGAAGCTTAGTATATATATTATATTAATTAAGCTAGTAAAAGGCTCTTAGCAAGCTCTTTTTACTAAGTTTTAGATCTTATAATTATATAGTAAAGATATTATAGTAATAATTCTTTCTTTTAGTTTATTATTTATATCTTAAGTACCTTTCTTAAAGTAGTGTTATAGTTCTATAATTTAAAGAAACCTCTATACTTCTCTACTAAAAGTAGCGCTTAATTATAGCTATAAAGCTTATAACTACCTTTATTTTAAAATTTATTAACTTATTTTTAAAACTTTAATTAGCTAGCTTATTAAAATAATCTTTAAGAATAATATAAGTTTATAATTAAAATATATAAGTAGTAGTGTAGTTATTACAATTACTATAGTATATACTAGTAATTTCTATACTATAGTCTATCTTAATAAGAGTTATTAGAGCTAACTTATTTTAATAGATTAGTCTTTAATATATAAAGTTAATAGAAGTAGTATATAACTATAGAACCTATAAGTAAGCTATTAAGTAAAAATCTAAATCTTAAGTTATAATAGTTATAGCTTAAAGAGCTACTAATTCTAAAGAAGTAGAAACTATTACTAGTATTCTAAGAAATGTATAACTAAAGATTTTACTTACTTTTAGAGGTATAGTTTTAAGTAAACTAAAGCTTAGAGTTTTAGCGCTACTACTTCTAAAGTAGTAATAGCTTTAAAATCTTCTAAGTCTATAAAGTAGCTTTTCTAATACTAAATACTTTAGAAAAAAAAATAATACTAAATACTTTATAAAAGAACTTTATAAAAGAATTATAATATAATATTATATACTTATTACTTATAAAGTAATATAACTTAAAGCTTTATAGATAGAATATATATACTAAGAGTTTAATAAAAGTATACTTTTTCTATCTTCTATATTAATATATCTATTTATAAAATTATACTAAAAGCGTAAGTAGCTTAAAGCTAATACTTAAATTAGCTTTTAACTACTTTTCTTCTCTTTATAAGTTCTTTTACTAATTATAAGTTAGATACTAATCTTATTACTAGTTATATTATCTTACTATTTAATTAAAGCTTAAATAAGTTATTTCTTTACTAATTAATTACTTTTCTTATTACTATGCTGCTATTACTTAAGCTTTTATAAGTTACTCTAAGTCTACTATAAAGAAAGCTATTAGAGTAGCTATTTTAAAAGTTATTCTTATAGCTATTTTATAAAAACTTATTTAGAATATAATACTTAACGTTCTAGGCGCTCTAAGATGTAGTCTAATATACCTAAAGAGCTACTTTAGAGATACTATATTACTTACTATATCTATTAAAGATTTTTTTATTAAGTTAATTATTATTATAGTTTTATAAATATATATACTTAAAGTAAGTCTATTAGTTTTATTACCTACTAATCTTACTATTAAGAAAGTTTTTATTACTAATATCTATATAGTCTATTATAAATTTAAGTAAATTTTTAATATAAATTAGCTTAATTATATTACTATAAATACGCTTAAAGTCTACGCTATCTTAATTTATCTCTTTACGTATAGACTAGTACTAACTATAAAACTAGATACTTCTAAACTTATTTATTATACTATTACTTTATAAATTAGAGCTTTAGATAGAATTCTTAGTTAGCTTAATAAGCTATTAAGTAGAGAAGAGAAAGTATTTATAGATAGTTCTTTAAGTGTTACTATACTTAAATAAATAGAAGCTATAATAGTTATTTTAAATTACTCTTTAACTATAAGTAAGTATTTATCTTTACTAGCTAAATAGTTAATATAGCGTTATATTATAGTTAATAAAGAATAAGTATAGCTAGTCTTACTAGAGTACTAGTATACCTATTACTATATATTATCTTTTTCTAGTTATAGTGTAAAGAAATTTATATAAGTAAGTATAGAGTTAGTTTATAAATCTTTAGCTTTATTATAAAGCTAACATTAGAACTAACTATATTACTATAGTAATATATACTCTCTTAGGTCTTAGAGATAGAGTCTACTATATTTTATCTTATAATATTATACTCTATTATAAATAATAAATAAATCTACTTTTAAGCTATTAAAACTAAGCCTAATAGACTTAAACGTCTTTTACTATCTACTTATACTTCTTTTTATTATACTTTTATAATAAAGACTTATAATTCTATATTAACTTATTAATTACTACTAATAATATATAGATAATACTTAGTAGTAGTAGTAGTACTATGTTATATATAGTATCTCTTTAAAGTAAGCACTACTACTACTACTTCTATTATAGTTTTAATTATCTAAATACTTAAGAAAATTCTAGAATTAGTAGTAATAGTACTAAGTTTATAGTACTATAAAAGAGTTATATATTCTTTACTCTAATATACTACTTTAAATATTTTAGAATAATCTTAAAGACGTCTATACTTCTTCTCTAGCTACTCTAATATATTAATAAAACTATAAATACTTCTAAAGTTTATTTTTTTTAGGTACTTTATTATAAGCTTACTAATAAAGCTACTAGTACTACTTTATTATCTTAATTATCTATCTTTTTTAGATTACTAATCTATTTCTAGATTTATAGTTATTATTAAAAATTATAGTAAAAGCTTATGTAGAAAGCTAAAGTAGCTTAGCTATTTAGAGTAGTATTAATAGTATCTAGTAATAGTATTAAGAAGTAAATAATATATTTTTTATAAAGTTAGTCTATATATATAATAGCTAATTATACTTTCTAGTATAGTTTAAAGCTATCTAGTATTAGTACTATATCTTAAAGTACTTTTTATACTTAGAATAGCTACTAGTTATTAAGTTTGTAAAAAAACTACTAAGAATAAAAACTTTTATACTAAGAATCTTATTTTTAATATAGTATTTAAGCTTTTTATAAATATTAAAGCTAAATTCTAAATAGAGAAAAAAGAGCTTTACCTTTTTTTAAGACTTACTTACTTATAAGTCTTAATATCTTTAATATAAATATTAAAGTTAATCTTCTTTAATTTAGATTTTAAAATACCTAATAAAAGTATTATTTTAAAAAGAGATTAGATAAGAAGGTATATTAGAAGATAGCCTTAAATAGTAACACAATTACTATTTTTATTATAATAAGTTAATATTTTAAAAAATAAATATAAATACAGGTTTAAAAGATATAAAAGATATAAAAAAAAAAAAAAAATTAAAAGCTAAATATAGACTTTTTTACTTTTTAACTATAAGTAAAAGTCTAGAATATTTACGTATATAAGACTTTTCTTTATAAACTGTTCTTAAAAAACTCTTTTTTAAAAATCTTTTTACTTACTTAAGATACTTATTATATAGTAGATATAGAGTTACTACTATATATTACTATCTTATATCTTTATTTTAGAAATAGCTTTAAATACTTTAAGTTCTTAGATATTTATAGCTATTTCTTTATAATTATAGCTTTTTCTACTCTAAACTTTTATATAAAGCTTCTAGAAAGTAATAAAATATATATATAATACTTACGTACCTCTACACTTCTAGTATAAAGTATATAAAACGTATACTTTCTTATCTCTCTTCTTAGATATATAAGACCTAGAAGCGTTAAACTCTATAGCTTAGTTTTAATTCTTAAGACTTTTAAAAGAATATATACTACTATATACTATAAACTAAGGTATTAAGAAAATCTACTTATATTATAATTATATATTATATTACTTAACTACACTATAACTATATTTCTATATTAGTACATTTAATAAAGTAATAGTAATATATTCTAGATTAATATTAAAATTATTACGTAGTTCTAAAAGAGACTAGCTTAAAGTTTTTTTAATATATATTAATAACTTTTAATATTTTCTACTATAAAGATAACTTAGATTATAGAATATAGCTAACGTAGAGATAAGTTAGTATTTAAAGATAGATAAGCTCTAGTGTTAGAAACGTAGAGTTCTAAGAGTATAAGTTTAGATTATACTATCTTCTATACACTAAAAAATTAGAACTTTTTAATTACTTTATTATAGACTATAAGTATAGAGTAAAGTACTTATTATTACTAAAAATATAAGATTTATAATAGAATAATAGTATACTCTAATAAGTAAAAGCTTAAGACTTTAAAAAAAATAAAAAATAAAGATAACTAAATAAGACTTAAGGTACCTTATAAGTAAGTTATAGTATTTCTACTTATAAAATAAGTAAAATAATAAAAATGTAAATTTTTTTGCTAATAAGAAGTTAACTCTATACTTAAAAGTTATAAGAATAGTTAAAATTTAAAGCGTACTTATCTTTATTCTATAATTTTAACTAGTATACTATATACTACTATTTTTAATAAGTTTTACTAAAATAAAGTTTAAATAGACCTTAGAGTAAATTATTATACAACTAAGTATAAAATTAGCTTTCTTAAGCTTTTTAAAGTACTATAAATATAGTAGAGTATATAATTACTATAAACAACTCTAAAAGAATCTAAATACTAGCTTTTACTATTTCTTTGTAAGTAACTATAAAGAAGTAAAACTTAATTAAAGTTTTATGTTTAACTAAATAGACTATTACTTTACTTTTAAGATTAGTACTAGCTAAAAGTATATAAGACTTAAAGCTAGTATAAAATATTAATATTTCTAACTTAGTAATTAGCTTTTAAAAGTAAATAGTTATAAAGACTATATTATATAAATAATTAGCTATTACGTTTATCTTTTAGCTTAATTACTTAACTTTTCTATATAAGCTAGTTAACTTCTTTTTATAATAGTACTTTAAAACCTTTTACTTTTTTTAAGTAAAAATGTTTATAAGTAAAATATATAGTAGTGTAAATCTAGTAATTATAATCTATAATTAGTAGTAAGTAATTAGCTTCTCTTATATTTATAACTAAACTTATAATAGTAGAATTCTAGTAGTAAGTCTAAGTACCTCTTTCTAACTTAGTAAAAGTAAGAGTTTTTTATATAGTAGTTTTAGAGATTATAGTAGCTTTACTTTTTCTAAAAGTAATTAATAATTTTTAAGCTTAACGTAGTTTCCTTAAAGACTATAGTTTAATATTAATTATACTACTACTAGTAGACTTAAACTTCTTAGAATTAAACTTCTTAAGTACTAAAAGAATGTTAATAATTATATATAGCCTTATAACTTTTAGAAGCTATAATATTTTTACTTTCTATTAGATTATTAAATAGTAATTATTCTATATCTTAGAATATTATCTTTATATCTTTTTAAGGTAGGTATAAGTCTCTATATAAACTATTTATATTTGTAAAATATAGAAAGCTATAGATTACGTAAATAGCTTATAATTTACTTTTAAATTACTTACTAATAGCGTAAATAGCGCAAAAAGTAAAATTAGTACTATTATAATTTATTTATACTTAACAAAAAAAAATGTTTAAAGCTTACTAGCTACTATTACTATTTACAAAAGTAGAATTAACTACGCTATTAGCTAGTTTCTAATAATATACTATAAAGAATAATAATAAATAATATTTATAAGAATAATCTAGGCACGCTAAGTTTTAAGTAATACTATATTTAGTTATTTAATAACTTCTACTAGTAATAAGCAGCGGTTAAGAAGGTTTATAATTAGAAGATTTTAAATTTGCTACTATTGTAGCTAGCTAGAAGCTTAGTAAAAAGTTTAGTTTTCTATTATAGGTTAGTGTATTTGCTAAAAGGTTAGCTAGCTATAAATATTTAGCTAAATAATTAGTTATTAAGCTTTTAAAAGATAGAGGTATAGAGAATATATATAGAAAGCTTAAATAACTATAAGAATAGCTACTATAATAGCTCTAAACTATAATTTTATATATTACTAATTTTAAAAATAAGTATTAGTATAAGAATTAATAATATTTCTATTATTTTCTTTTTAATTAATTATAAAGGCTATAAATTAGATATAGCTTACTTTTTAAGTACTATACGTAAATAGAGAATTTTCTTAATAGGTTATAATGTATATTCTATAAGCTAGAAGAATACTATCTCTACTAGTAGCTCTATTACGTAGTTAGGTAACTTTATTTCTTATTTTAATTATAAAAAACTCTATATTTAATTATATTCGCGCGAACAGCACTATTAGTAATATTAGTAGGTATTCGCAGGTTTAGTAGAGATAATTTATACCTTTTTTTTAATTTTCTCTAGCGTACTATATAGTTTTATTAGTAAATATTAGTATAGTCTTAAAAGTTATTATAATAAACTAAACTATTAACTCTTTATTTTATATTAATATAAGTACTAAGTACTTAAGTATAATAGTATATATAATTAAGTTTTTAATCTTATTAATCTTCTTACTTAATCTAAGCTAGTACTTTCTTTTATAGTTTTAGTAAGCTATTAAGGTAGTACTATTATAAGCTTTAATATTTTATTCTTATTAGAGACTTTTATACTTATAAGTTACTTTAGTATAACTATATATCTACTTCTTAGTTACTTTCTTAGTAAGAGTAGCTAGCTTCTTAAATTTTCTACTAAGAGTATTAAAAGTTTAAGCTTATAAGAATTTAGATATATAATATCTTAAAATTTAGAATTAAATACCTTCTAAGTACCTTTTTTATTATAGTATATCTTTATAAGCGTAAGCTCTAAAAATAAATCTAGTTACTAATAATAAATTATACTTATAGCTATAATAGCTAGAATACTTAAACTTATATTAATAAATTTAGCATTATAATTATTTTAATTATAGCGAAAGATTATAGTAAAAGAAATATAGATATAAAAAGAGAAGTAAAAGATAGTTAGAATAGAGTTGTTTTTATTTTAGAACGTTAAAAAGGTTAAAGTAAAAAGAGATTAATTAACTTCTTTTTTAGTAAGCTTAAATATATTTTAGATATTAGTTCTAAAATTAAGCTACTAAGCTTATATACTATTAAAGCTATAGAAATAATTATAGATTATTAACATCTAAGTGTATTATAATTAATTACTACTTTAGAAAGTTAGAAATAAACCTCTAGCTATATACTTAAGAGCTAAGTAATTATACCTACTCTCTAACTTCTATATCTAATATATCTATTATATTAGAATCTTTATAAACTATTCTAGCTAAGAGTTTATATTACTAATATATACTCTTTTTTATAGCTAAAAATAGTAATTATATTACTATAAAATTTACTATAAATTAAAGATTATTAAGACTAATAGTATAAGTAATTTTAAAGCTTAGTACTAATTAAAACTAAGAAAGAGTAGTTCTACTATCTTATAATTAGTAAGAGATTTTTATTACGTTTATTAAAGATCTTATGTATATTACAAAAAATCTTTTAGATAGTAAACTTAAAAAAATAATTATAAAAAAGTTTGTTTTTGTTATATATATAATGAAAATAATAGAAATTATAGAAATAAAAAATAATAGTAGAAAGAAAATTAATATAAATATTTATAGAGTTAGCGTATAGTCTTAGACTATAGAATTAGTACTTAAAGATTCTTATTATAGCTTAAAGTATAGCTAAAATAGAGTAGTTTATAGTAGCTTCTATAATAGCTTCTAGAATAATAATATTAAAAAAACTTTCTAAGGCAGATAGTAACGTGTTTAATAAAAGAGTAATTATTATAATAATAATAAAAAGCTTAATTAATCTTTAGTAAGTAAGATTATATAGCTAGTAATAGTACTAGCTTTATAAAAACCTATTAATACTAAAAAAACTATTAAAAGAAGTATTAGCAATATAGTTAAGAGCTTATCTAGTTAGTATAGCTTAACTATTAAACTTAAGCTACTATTTACGTCTTAAATAAGTTTTAAGATTTTTAATATACTATAATCTTTTATCTAAAGATATAGATAAAATTAGATATAGAGAAAGAAACTATAGAATTTATATATAGTAGAAGTATAATTATCTAAGCTAAAATTTAAAAAATTTTATTACTTTATAATCTATAACTTAAGAAGGTTTAAAATATTAAATATCTTTTATTATTCTATTATTTTTTTTACTAGAATATAGCTAGATTTTAGTTTTATAGAGTAGTTACTTTACTACTCTAAATTCTAAAAGCTTTAGGCACTATATTAGATATAGTAGAGCTAAGAATTAAAGTCTTTATCTACCTAATATTTATACATCTAAATATAAGCTTCTAGAAATAATTTTTATTTTATGCTAGTTATAAATCTTACTATTTTAAATCTACTTTCTACTATAGAATTAAAAGTCTATTAATAAAAATATTCTATACTAACAAATTCTTAACCTAAAAAGTCTCTTTCTATCGTTATATATCTTTTTTATATTTATCTATTTACTATACTATAATAACTTTTATACTCTATAATAACTATAACTTTAATTATAACTATAATAGCTTAGTAGAATTTTCTAAAGTATAGTATTATCTTAATAACTTTCTTTAGTAGTAAAGTATTATATCTATAGTAAATTTTATAGAAGAAGTTTAAAAAATGTTTATAGTTATATATAGTAAGTCTAAAATAGTTAGAAAGTATTGTTATTTAAAGAGAACTATATAGAGTTATAAAATCTATATTACTACTTTTCTTTATATAAATTCTGTACCTAAAGAACTAGTATAGCTATTAACACTAAAAGGCTAGTATAGCTATTAATACTAAAATAATATTTATAAGCTCTAGATAAAACTAATATATATATATTAACTTCTCTAATTAAAACTTTAGTATTAGAAGTAGATATACAGAAGAAAAATTTAGAGTTTTTATTATTAGTATATATTTTCCTAAGCTATATTTCTTAGAAGCTAGAATAGAAAATAATAAACTTTAATATTACTTTAATACTAAGTCTTACATTTACAATAGTAATAAAACTATAGACTTACTTAAATTCTAATCTTAGAATAAGATTAGATATTAGTAAAAACTTAACTTAGATTAAATACTAGATTGTATATACTATTACTTTTAAGAATAAAATATCTATTAAATTCTTAATAGAGAAAGATACGTTCTAGATTCTTTTTTAAGTAATTAAAAGTACTTTTAGTAGTATTAGCTAAACCTTTAGTAATAAGTATATACTACTATATATAATTAAATACTTATTACTAAAGAAATATTTTTACTCTTAGAGTAATCTATAGGTTTTTAAGTACTTAATTAGAAAGAAGTAGTTCTACTTATAAGATTTACGCTTTTAGCTTCTCTTAAAAAATATATAGAGTATAATCTATAGCTTTATAAACTATATTATCTACTTCTATTATTTTTTACTTAGACTAGAATAAGAACCTCTTTTTCTATTCTCTATAAGATAGTGTCTTTAAAATCTAATAATATAAGTTAGAAGTATAAGAATTAGTTATATATTAAGAATAGAGTAATTCTAAAGATTAGTATTTTTAAACTATAGTAGTAGGTTACTATAATACTTATATTAGGTTACTATAGTAAGTAAAGTAATAATTATTATAAACTTTAAGATAGAAGAATTTAGTACTAGTTAGCTATTCTAGATAAACTATTTTTAAAAATTAGTATTTTAAAAGTATAGTAGTAGGTTAGTATAATAATTACATTACACTACTATAGTAAGTAAAGAAAGAGTATTAACACTTAAAAAATTATTACTTTACGTAGTAGTAACTTAACGTAGAGAATTCTATTAATCTACTATAATATTTTCTAAATCTTAGAAAGATATAAGATATAAATCTATATAGTATAAGTAATACGTATAGATAATAAAGGTCTACGCTTATATAAGCTCTAAGACTAATACTTTATAACTCTAAATCTATCTTTTAGCTCTTACTAGAATATAGAGTAGCTTTAACTTATTATAAATAAATATAGGTTTTAATATTAAGTTTAAAGTCTTCTCTCTTACACTAGATAAGTATCTTTCTAGAATATATAAACGTTCTAAACTTCTTAATTAATAGCTAACTACTATAGTATAATTTAAATTCTATACTTTTAATTTATCTTATTACTACACAAACTAGACACCTTATTATATTAAATACTATAGTCGCGTTTTAGATACTACTAATAAGGATAGTAGTAGCTTAAATACTAATAGTAAGTATAGTACTATCTTAAGCTTTAAAAGTTAGTTTCTTTTATATTTTATATTATTAGTATAAAATTTTAATAATTTTTAATAGTTACTAACTAAGATATATAGTTTATAGTTAATATCTTCTAATTATTTATAATAGTTTTAATAAGCTTTTTTAACTTTAGAGAGTAAAAGCTCTAGACTAGTTATAGTATAGTAGTTTAAAGTAGAGTAATTATTATTAGATAGCTAATTAATATTATATATAGATAGAACTAGTCTACTATAGCTTTAAATTTTACTATAGAAATAAGCTTCTTATTTTAAATGTAAGGCTTAAAAAAATAGCTAAGACATGTAGTAATTAAGTAACAAAAATCTACTAGTATTTTAATACTATATTAGAAGTAAAGTACTCTATAAAAGGCTTTTAATAGCTTAAGTATATAGAAACGTTTTACTAAGAAAGTAAAAAGTAGTAACTAAAAGGTCTATTAAGTAACCTACTTTATTAATATTACTAAGCTAAATTTTTTAAGTTTTATTATAGCGTATTAAATTATAATCTAGTATAATATTATATAAAGAAATCTTGTTATGTAATTAGTAATTTTTATTATTATTTATAGCTTTTATAGAGTATTCTTTCTATAATTAAATCTTTAAGCGCTATTACCTTACTTAGAAATATACTTTTTATTTTGTTCTTATCTCTTATAATATTAACAGAGACTTACAAAAGTAGTCTTAAATGCTTTTTATACGTTTTTAAATTAACTTAAACTTAATAATCTTTCTACTATTATTCTTACTTTCTTAGTATTTTTTAAAATAAATAAAAGCTTTATAATTACTATAATTACTATAATTATAAAGATATACTTTAGAAAGTTAATATACTTCTTAAATAGAAAGACTATTTTTTTTTAAAAAAAGTTCTCTTTATAACACTAGATAGGTAGTTTAAAATCTATAGTAATACTAGATAGAATTAAGCTACTCTACCTTCTTCTTATACTATAAAGTAGTAACTAGACTATTTAAAGTATATTGTTATTAAAGTCTTAAAGTCTATACTTAATACTATATATTTACTTCTATAAAGAGTCTTTTTCTTTTATCTAAAATTAAATAGCTATATCTTATATTATATACTTCTTATATTACGTCTAATTAGAGTATTAGAGTATTTTTATATAATTTACTACGCTAGAGTACTACTAGACGTAATAATATTAAGTTCTAATATTTCTTACTAAGGCTTACACTACGTTACAAGTAATAATATTATAAGATATATTCTATTAACTTACTAGTAAAGCTAATTACTATAATAATTACTATAATTATTTTCTATAGCTTATAATGTAGTTACTTATAATCTACTAATAAGCTAATCTACTTTTATTTAGTATTAGTAAAGTATATATAGCTCTATTAGTAGAGTAAGAAGAGGTAGTAAGCGCAATTATAGCAGCTGCAAATAGAATAGAAAGCGTAAGTATAGTAAGTGTAAGTTAAGTAGCTAGAACGTAGTAGATATTCTAAGTTAATTTAAGTTATATTCTAAAGCGTAGTAGCTAAAAGGCTAAAAAGAGAGAAAGAGCTAAGAACTATATGCAAGATATTAGGTGCGAGAGAGTAGTAGCAAAAAAGCGCACAGCGCATTTATAAAAACTTTAATCTAAAGAAGTATTCTTTATAAAACATTCTCTAAGAACATTTAAAAGCATTAAATAAGTTTAAATAAGATTAAACAAGTTTAAGTAAGATAACGCCTTCTATTCTAGAACTAGTTATAACTAGTAGGTATTCTATAGTATATGCGTATATGTGTAGCAGCTAATTATATATAGATCTAAAAAGCTACCTAATATAGATTATAAATAAGATAGACTTAGAGTCTCTAAGTGTAGAGATAGTTGTGTATAAAAAAGTAGCTAAAGTTACTAAAAATAATAGAAAAGTAACTAGCGCGTTAAAGCTAAAGCTATAGTAATAGCTTAGTCTATTTAGGTAGTTCTTTAAAGACATAAAGAAGTAAGTAGGTATATAGTAAGTATATATATATATATATATATATAGCTACGCAGCGTAGGCTAATAGAAGATAGGTAATCTAAGAGGCGCTAAGAATGCGTTTATAAAGTAGTAAGATAATCTACTAAAGGTGTTAATTATTTAGGTTAGCTAGTAAAAGATAAGTAATACTAGGCTAAAATTTATAGAGGCGCTAAAAGTATAGAATAATCTAAAAAAGTATTTTCTTTTTACTTAAGTAACGCTAAGGCGCGTAGTGTAATATATTAGTTAAGTATTATATTAGTATAGGTATTTATATATAGGTAGTAGAGTATTTATACGTAATAGTAATAGTAATAGTATTATAATATTACTAGTAATAGCATTTTTATAAGAGTAGCTAAATACAAAGCTATATTTAGTATATTAGTGTGTATATATAATATAATATAATACGTGTAGTATATATAAGTAATTAAGTATTACGCAGTGCGTAAGGTAGCGCGTAAGGTAGGTATATAGGTATAAGTGTAGGTATAGGTGTAGGTAAACGTGTAGGTGTATTGTAAAGATACTAGCTAGGTAGCTATCTAAGATAGCAGGCGCCTAAGGCGCTGCGTAGCCTTAGTAGGCTTAAAAGCTTAAAAGCTCTAGAGCTACGTTAAGTAGGCGTACGCAGGTAGGTTGTTCTAACTTAGACTAGAGAGTCTAGGTTAAGAGCCTATTAGTAGAGTAATAAGCTTTAAAAGTTTACGATAATAATATTTAAAAGCTAAACATTTTTTAACTTTACTAAAATCTAGTATATATAAGTACTACTTTTTATTTTTTATACTTTAAAATATTTAAAAGAATATAAATATATAAGATTAAGTACTTATATTCTTTTTATAGTATATCTATTTAGATACGTAAGTATCTAATATACTAATTGTAGTAATAGCTATAAAACTAGTAGTAGCAATAGTATTTCTATTATTTACTATTCTAATTCTAGTTATAGTAATTTGCTTTTTTAGAGTAACTACTATAGTGTTAGTATCTATTATAGTTTAGATATTTATACTAGCTATAGTAATAAAAATTATATACCTATTAGTAGTATAGTTAGTAGTTTTTATAGTAATAAAACTTAAGCTAGTGTATATTTAATAGCTAAATATCTAGAAATAAAAATAGAAAATCTTTTATCTACTTACTATTATATATATAATACTAATTATAGAAGTAAGCATTTATTTATAAAGATAATAAGTATTTTAGTATAAAACTAAGAAAGATACTAATTACTCTTTAAGTACTACTACATTAGTAGTGTAAAAGTAGACTATTAAGCTTAGTAGATATAGATTAGAAGTAGACAATTTTATTAGTAGATTAAAGCTTATCTCTTATTAGCTACACTTATTAACCTTAGTTAAGAGGTTAGCGTTTTCTAGCGCTACTATAGTAAATTAATATAATACTTTTATTAGCTTTCTATACTAAGCTTAGTAAAAAAGATTAAAACTCTCTATAATTTTATATAGCATAAGATATAATATAAAATATTATATTAACACCTTAGATAGAAATAAAATCTTAAGATAAAAGTAAAATAATTAGATAGTAAGAGTCTAAAAGTCTACGTAATTCTTATAGTTAAAATATTCTATTACTATACTCTAGTAAAGCTATAAGAGTAAAGTAGTATAATTCTATCTAAAGTTACTTTAGATTTTAATACTTAATAAGCTTCTATATATAAAAATTTAAAAGACTTCTAAATTAGTAAGTTTATAAATTATAAGAAAATAAGTTATTTAGTTTTTCTAAGTATATACGTATAACTTAGTAAAAGTTAGAATAATTATTTAATTTATATATATAGATCTACTTAATTATTATAAAACTCTTTAACAAAGTAAACGTATACTACTACTAGAATATATAGTAGAGTAATAAAGAAAAAGATATTAAAAAAGTAACCTTTTTTAAAGCTATATATCTAGTTAATTAGACTAGCTAGAACTAAGATTTTTAGTTTTCTAAATAGTAAGAAACTTTCTTTTTAAGTAAGCTTCTTTTTAATCTTACTTAGTAAGTATATATAAGAAGAAAGGTTACGTTAAATATAAAGTAAAAAAAAGACCTAGTTTAATCTAGCTATAGCTTTCTAACTAGCGTGTAGAAAGTTCTTAAAAAGATTAAGTATTACTAGCTTATATAATACTTATATAAGTAGAATTTTAACTATAGTATCTTATCTAAATAATTTTAAAAAATAAAAAATAAAAAAACTATACTAAAAAAAGGTACTAAAATTACGTAAGCTTCTTTTACTTTTATTTTTAAAATATTTCTCTTTTTATATCTAAGATTTCTCTTTTCTATATTCTTTTTATATTAGTAGAATAATTAAAATTTAAAAAATAAGTTTATACTCTATCTTTATAATAACTATCTACTAGTACTATTAGTACTATACTAATAGAGTTTTCTAAGTCTATTATAAACGCTTTATAATATATTAAAAGAAAAAAAACTTTTACTACTTTTGCTAAGCCTAAATTAGGCTACTTTTAAAAGCTTTTAAAAGAACTAGTAAAGTTTTTTATAAAGACTTTAAACGTAGTTCTAAAAAAATAAATTAATATATTTTAGAAAGAAATAATCTAAAGTTTTTTACTAAATTTCTATAACGCCTATTAAGAGTAGAGAAATACTTTGTTTTTACTACTAAGAAAAAGTAGCTTTATAATAAAGAAAAGGCTTTATTTAGAAAGTGTAAAGAATAGAGAGGTAACACAAACTATTCTCTAATAATAGAATATAGCTTTGTTAGAACAAAGTAGTTAAATACTATAATAAATAGTATTAACTAATAAAGATTGCAATAATTAATTGCAGAGTAGATAATAGGTAAAAGGTAATAAT